>NC_056736.1:167966919-168273586 GCF_019279795.1 Protopterus annectens
TCTAAAGACACCATGGGTGGAAGTGGACCTATCCACATTAGGAGGCTCAACACTCACAGTGGCTTCGGTAGCTGTAGTCTGGGCAAGGGTCGAGGCACCTGTGGTCTCGGTTACAGAAGACACCGCCAGAGAAGTGTCGTCGGTAGTCAGGGGCTGCGTAGGCGTCTCGCTGAGAACCGGACCACGTGTAGCCGGTTTTGGCGTGGTGTCGGTGGAGACCGCGGACCTCGCGTGTCAGTCTTTGTCCTTGCATTTTTTGGACAAAACGGTAGTCGGAGTCTCCGACGACATTTTATAATCAAAAGCTTTTACCAAAAAAGTGCTGGGCGAACTCCGCCCGACGCTTAATAGTGCGTTTATTGAAAGTAGCGCAAAAGCGACAGCCCGAGACGTCGTGGTCTGGGCCTAAACAAGGTATACAGAGGGAATGGAAATCCTTATGCGGTATTTGCTTCCCACAAGAAATACAATTGTTAACTTTGTCTGACATCGGTCTGAGGCAAGAAAAGTTTCCCCAACGGGGTGCTTAGTTTTAAAGAAGACTTCGGTTTCCAAATTTTCGTAATTTCAGGAGCTGGCCGACCGGTACTTGCGAACTGCTTCTGCTTCGGGCACCGCGCGGCAAAAAAGACTGAAGAAAATGGCGTTGGCTGCATCTTGTATACCCCTGTCGCACTGACGTCAGGAAAGAAAGCGACGACAACCGACGCCGGACCTAGACTTTGGAATTCGGCCGACCGAGGACCCGCCTGACGGCAGGAGAACCCATCTGTTATGACTACAGCTGTATGCACGATGAACATCTCCAAACAGGCATTAGTCGGAGGTCAGGATCGAACCTTGTGCATTGGAGGCGAAGACCTTAACCACTAAGCCATCTGGGTCCCTTGTTTAAGCAATCCAATAACATGTTATTAATACTTTAACATATGAAACTGGCAGTTTAAAGCCCTAATGGCCAAGTTTGCAGAAGTGTAAGCTTTCTTACCCCATCTATCCAGCACCCTGAAGTCTCTATCTGAGGAGGTAGGATTTTTAGCAGTAGAAGCCTAAATGCCTTTGGGTCCCTGTGAAATAGTCTCTGGATCCACAATAGGATTTTTAGAAAGGAACTTGTGAGAATCAGGAACCCTGTAACATCTGCCAGGTTTTCTGGGAGCAGGAGACAAGGAATCAGGGGCCAAACTAGACTCTGAGAAAGCATAGACAATGTCTAGTACAGGAGGAATAGCTAAAGGCCTATGCTGAGGCAGGAGTAAGAAATCCCCAAGCCTCTTTTTTGAATCAGAAAAATCCTGGCTTTCCCAGTGGAAATGCTCCCACAGAGTATTGTAAGGTTTCACCAAAAGAAAAATCCTCTGGAGGGGAAAGCAGAGGGAAAGGAGTCCTCTGCATCAGAATCCTCATAAGTAGATATCGGCAAATCCAGATCAGAAGAATCAGAAAAATCAGAATCCTGTTCAGAAGACTCAAATAACTTCAGTCCTAGGTCTCTTAGAAGGGGGAGGTTGGCTTCCCCTTAGTGTTTTAAGATTTTCAGCCATTCTCATTTGTTTTTTAGGCATAGAGGCCTGAGCATGCGGCCTGGGTGTCGGTTTCTTAGTCATGGTTCAAGATTTTGGCCTGAAATGAAGGAGGCATCGGTTTAATATACAAGTCCGTAGTCCTGAATAGACCCTCAGAAGCCGGTGCCTGCACAGCGGCTCCGGACCCATCCAAGGTAGAGACATCCGCAGGTTACAGTTGAAGCATCTCACGGCATACCAGGCTCAGAATGGGTCTCAGTAGAGGCCTGCGAGTCAGAAGTAGTGGGTATCAGGGGCTGCAAAAGCACCTCACTGAGTACCGGCGAACTGGTGACTGGCTTAGGAGAAGCCTAGTCGGCAGTTTTGGACCTCGGCGGCCTGTCTTTATCTTTGCATTTTTTTGGAATCCTGGTATAGTCAGAAGGCTAACGGACATTTCTGGATAATTAAACCAAGAACCGAAATATTCAGAAGCGAAAATATACAGACAGATAGTACGCTGTTTAAATAAAGCACAAAACCGACAGCAAGGCATGTTGTGGTCAGGGGCTAGGCAAGGAATACAGTATGAATGAAAGAAAATCTTTGAGGCATTTGCTTTCCACAAGTAATGCAATTATTAACTTTTACTGATATTGGTAAGGAGCAAGAAAAAGTTTCTCCAACGGCATACTTAGCTTTAGTTGAAGACTTTGGTTCCGAAACTCAAAAACGAAAATTTCAGGAGTCGGCTGACCAGCACTTGAACTGCTTCAGGCACCGCATGGCAAGAATGACTGATGTAATGGCATTAGCAGCATGTTTTATACCCGACGACCTGACGTCATGGAATGGACAGCAACCGAAGCAAAACCCAAGAGACTTTGTTAATCAGGCCGACTGAGGGCTACTGCAAGCAGATAACCCAAATGTAATGACTGCAACAGTGAAACACGAAGAACATTCCCTAAGCCTCTTTTTAGAATCGGAGAAATACTGACCTTCCCAACGAAATGCTCCGAGTGTATGCAAGGTTTCACCAAGAGAGAAATCCTCTGAGGGAGAAGCAGAGGGAATAGTCCTCCGCATCAGAATCCGCATAGGTAGACAAGGGTAAAGCCTGGTCAGAGGAAACAGAAAATTCAGAATCCTGGTCAGAAGTATCATAAGCAAACTCAGTCCTAGGTCTCAGAGGGGGAAGGCTGGCTTCCCTGATTAAAGTAACAAGGTCTTCAGCCATTCGTTTTTTAGGCATAGAGGCCTGACCATGCGGTCTGGGCGTCAGTTTTCTAGGCATGGTACAAGTTTTAGGCCTTGAAGATGGAGTTGGTTTAATAAGCAAGTCAATAGGCCTGAATACACCCTCAGAAGCCGGTGCCTGCACAGCAGCTCCAGACCCATCCAAGGTAGAGACATCTGCAGATTCCACAACTGAAGCATCTCACGGCATAACGGACTCTGAATGGGTCTCAGCAGAGGCCTGCGAATCTGAAGTAGCGGGTTATCAGTGGCTGCAAAAAGACCTCACTGAGTACCGGTGAACTGGCGACTGGCTTAGGAGAAGTGTCATCGGCAGCTTTGGACCTAGGCGGCCTGTGTCTATCTTTGCGTTTTTTCAGAATGTCAGTAGTCTGATGGCTTACCAAAGACATATCAGGATAACCGAACCTAGCACCAAATTATTTAGAAACAAAAATATACAGACGACAGATAGTTCATGGTTTAAATAAGGCACAAAACAGACAGCAAGTTACATCGTGGTCAGGGCCTAGGCAAGGAATATAGTACGAATATGATGTATTTGCTTTCCACAAGTAATGCAATTTACTCTCATTGACATCGGTTTAGAGCAAGAAAAAAAGTTTCCCCAATGGGGTACTTAACTTTTAGTTGAAGACTTCGGTTCTGAAACTCAAACGAAAATTTCAGGAGACGGCTGACCGGCACTTCTGCTTTGGGCACCGCACGGCAAGAAAGACTGATGTTATGGCATTGGCTACATGTTTTACATCCCTGACGACCTGACATCACAGAAGGGACAGCAACTGACGCAGGACCAAAGACTTCGTTAATCAGAACAACTGACGGCTACTGCAAGCAGATAACCCAAATGTGATGACTGCAACAGTGAAACACTAAGATCATCAGGCAGAAGCCATTACGTCAGTTTTTCTTACCCCAAATGTCAGGAGTCCCCAAATAGGGAGCTAGTATATGGTGTGGAAACCACCACCAGTAAAAAGTAAATACGAATACCATTAGGAATAGCCAGAGAGAAACAGAAACAGGGGGCTGGAGGGAGGGAAACCAGGACTGCAACAGTGAATACACTCTAACATCTACATCTATGTAAGCGTACACAACTGTACCATGTTCTTCGTGTTTCACTGTTGCAGTCATCATACTTGGGCTGATTCTCAAAGATGAGGAAGGGTGGAGGCAGTCAAGAGTTGGGACTGGCTAGTAGGTACTGCAAGACTGCTGTAGCAAATCCTGCCCTGGATTTGGAAAAGAGGCAAATGGTAATGCTTGGTGAATGTGTGTACAGAACTCCCGGTTGCAGCTTCCCGAATGTCCCTGGTAGGGACTCCCCTGAGAAATGCTGTAGAGTAGCCCTAGTAGAATGTGTTCTGACCCCCTGCGTGGTTTGTTTTCCATGGTGCTTGTAGCAGAAATGGATGCAGTGTGCTATCCATTTGGAAATGGTTTAGAAATGGCCTTTCCCTCTGCCCCTATTGCAAAGCTGACTAGCAGCAGGTCAGATTTTCTGAAAGGCTTAGTCCTATCAAGGTAGGACCTGAGCTATCTGTGCAAGTCCAAAGACTGCAGGATCCTTTCCCCTTTATTCTGTGAGTTAGGGAAGAAGGTTGGCAAATGGATGGTCTGGTTTAGGGCCACAGTGGACACCACACCTTAGGCATCAAGGATGGGTTAGTCCTGAGGGAAACCCTGTCAGCATGGAAGATGAGGATTCCACAGCCATCAGTGCCTATAGCTCAGATGCTCTTCTAGCTGAAGTGATGGCTAAAAGCAAGGCTGTTTTCCAAGAGAGGAATAACTCTGCTGAAGCAGCAGGTTCAAAAGGTGGAAGCGTGAGATTTTCCAGTACAAAGTTAAGATCCCAAGCAAAGGTGGGTGCTCTCCTTGGGGGCCTTACGTTGTTAGCCTCTCTCAAACTGATTGATGAGAGGGTGAGAAAATAGCAGTGACACAGTGTTGCAATGTGCAGAAATGGCAGAGGCATGAATCTTAATGGAGGAAAAGGATAGGCTTCTGGAGTAGCTCTGCTAGGTAATCCAGATTAGAGGTAAGGAGGGCACAGCTGTGTCCTTTCCATTAGACTGAATCCAACAATATCTTTTCCACTTTTCTGCATAGGATTCCCTAGCACTAGACCTTCTGGCTTCAAGAATGACATCCAGCACCTGTTTACTTAGGGTTACTGGTGGAGCATTCAAGGAATAAGCCAGGCTGCAAGATTTAGTGTTTGTAATTGTGGATGCAAAATCTGTCCCTCCTGCTGTGATAGCAGGGTAGGGGTCTGGTGTAGGTGACAGTTGTCAGGCTGTGCAGGAGTGGGTACCAGTGCTGGCGTGGCTAGTCCGGGCAATCACAATTGTCCTTGGCCTGTCTTATCTTGAATAGTACTCGAGAGAAGAGGCAGAGGGGGGAAGGCATAGATTGAGAGGTTTTCCCATTGAAAACATGGATAGGGCATCCACTTTCCAGGCCCTGCTGTGAGGGTTCCGGGTGCAGAATTTGCTTAACTGGTGGTTGTGGGGGAGGCAGAGATCCACCTCTGATCAGGAAGTTGAAGGTGTTGGGCTCCAATTTCCACTAGTGTGGGTCTAGGAGATTTCTGCTCAAGCCTGCCAGTGAATTTTGTCTGCCTGGCAAGAACTGGGCTTGTAGATGGACTTGGTTGTCCAAAGCTGTGCTCCACAGAGTCATTGCTAACCTGCAGAGTGGTTAAGAATGGGTTCCCAACTGCTTGTTTATGTACCACAACTGTGGTGCTCTGTTTTTATCAGCAGTTGTCCTGGAAGGATCTGAAAGCTGCCAGAGCATTCTGTATATATAGCATATTTTGGTTGATGTGCAGGAGAATTTGGCTTGGGCTCCAGTAGCCCTGAATGCATTTGCCAGCCATGTGGGTCCCCCAAGCATAGCCTTGATGCATCTGTGGTCAGAGTTTGGGCAGCGTGGGGTAGAGTAAAATGCAGTCCCTTGTTGTGGTTGCATGCTTCTGCCCACCAAAGGAACTCTGCCATCAGACAAGGTATGATAGGAATAACAGGTCCCGAGAATGTTGGCACCAAAGACTTTTCAAGTACCACTGAAGTTTCCTCATATGCAATCTTGCATATGGAATTAGCAAAATACATGAGGCCACGAACCACAGGGCTTGCAGCATTTTTCTTGCAGTTAGCTGGGTTCTGGTGGCCATAGTCGGTCAGACTTTTTTTTTTGAAGTGAGAAATGCCATCTGGGAAGTTGTGTCCAAGCTTGCTCCCAGGAATACAATCTTGACTGGGCACCAGTTGTGATTTCTTTTAGTTGGTATAACCCAAAGAAGTGAGAAGGCTTTTTACAAATGCCAGGTGCTGAAGCAGCAATTCCTGGCTGTCCACCTGAATCAGGCAGTCCAAATACGGGCAAATATCTATATTTCTCTGCCTGCAGTATGCAATGGCTGGAGCCAGGCATTTTGTGAATACCCTGGGCGCAGTAGATAAGCCAACGGTAAGTGCAGAGAACTGATAATGCATAGATCCTGCCCTGATTTCCTGCATGATTCCCTGATGGGGATGTGCAGATAAGCTTCTTTTAAGTCTAGGGTGACTAACCCGGCATCCTTGGCTAGCACAGGGAGAAGCTATTGCAGGGTAAGCATCTTGAGGTTTGTGATCACCAGGAAGGTGTTGAGAATTGAAAGATCCAGGACTGAGCACCAAGCACCCACTTTCCTGGGTACCAGGAATAGTCTGGAGTAGAAACCCTGACCCCTTTGTTCTACTGGAACTGGCTGAATAACTCTGATGTTGATCAGGGAAAGAACTTGGTTTTGAGCCTCTGCCCATTGGTTTGGAGGAAGGTCTGGAAACCCACTTGGAGTTGGCAGTGAATGGAAATAAAATTTGTACCCCTGGGATATGCTGAGGACCCATCAGTCCTGAGTGATGGACATCCAGTTTTTTGCATGAAGGGCAAGTTCTCCTACTAGGGTCACAAGCAATTGGGCAGGGCTGGGAGGTAGAGTTGAGAAGTCATTGTGAACTTTTTCCATAGGGAGGTGGCTTACCACTCCTTGTTGTATGGGTGGGAGCACTCCATTGCTTAGATCTCTGCATACCCTGAGACTGTAGTCTGGGTGGTCCATTTCCCCTGGTTCTTGTTTGGGAAGGCCTGGAGGGGGCTGGAAAGGACAAGTGCTTTGAAGGGCAATGCCTACTGAATCGAGGTGGTTGCACTTGTAAGAATTCAGCAGTTTGCATAGATTTAGCTTTAAGAACTACTACTGCTTTGGTGCCAAACAAAACATCCTTATGTAAAGCAGCGTCTAGTAATATGACTTTGACATGATCTGACAAGACATACAGAGTCCGTGACTGCAGCCCTGCAAGATGCTACTAGGACATCAAAACCACACTACAAAGTATGCTTACTAACTTGGTTTGCAGAACGCATAAGCTCTTGCAAATCTTTATTTTCTGCACAATCTGGAATTACCATTTTTTGTTTAATGAGATCTAAAATATGTTGCTGGTACTTCAGCATGTGAAACTGGCAATTCAATGCCCTGATATATACCTTCTTACCCCATCTTGTCTACAGCTCTGGAATCCCTGTCCAAAGGGATAGGATTTTTGGCTGTAGGAGCCTCAATACCTTTAGGTCCCTGGGACATCATCTCAGGATCAGCAGTAGGATTCTTGTAAAGAAACTTGTGGGAATCTGGTACTCAACAGTACCGGTCTTGCTTCCTAGGGGCTGGAGGTAAGGTACCTGGAGTAAGACTGGATTCCAAGAAATCATCATCCACATCTAGGATGGGGGGGATAGCTAAAAGCCTGTGCTGAGGTAGCTCTAAAAATTCTAGAGTCTTTGTGGACTGAGGATAGTCTTCGCATTCCCAATGGAAATGCTCTCAAAGTATGCAAGGTTTCACCAAGAGAGAAAAACTCTGGATGTGAGGCAGAGGGAATGGATTCCTCGGCATATGAATCCGCATAGGCTGATAATCAGAAAAGTCTGAGTCATCGGATTCCTGGTCTGTAGAATCTTCCGTCTCTTAGCAGGGGAAGGCTGGCTTCCCCTAATTAGCATTATAAGGTCTTCAGCCATTCTAAGCATTTGTTTTTGTGGCATGGGGCCTGAGCATGCGCTTCGGTTGTCAGTTTTCTAGGCATAGTGTGTACTCTGGGCCTAAGAAACTCTGTAGTTTTAGCTAAAAAAGTAGGCGGTTTGAGTCTAACATCAGTAGGTCTGAAAACACCCTCAGAAGTCTGTGCCTGCACAGTGGCACTGGACCCATCCAAGGTAGAGAGATCCACTGGTTCCATAAGTCGAAGCATCCTACGCCATACCGGACTCGGAATGGGTCTCAGCAGAGGCCTGCGAATCCACAGAAGCAGGCATCAGGGGCTGCAAAGGCACCTCACTGAGTATCGGGGACTGGCAACTAGCTTAAAGTGTCGTCGGCAGTTTTGGACCTATGCGGTCCGTTTTATCCTTCTGTTTTCAGATCAGTAGTCTGATGGCTTACCGAAGCCATTTCGAAATATGGAGATTGTTTTTGTTGCTAAATTCTTTCGCTGTCAGTCAGATGAATGGTTCAGCCATTAAACAAGGCATAAAACAGACTGCGAGGGGACGTCGTAGTCTGGGCCTAAACAGGTGATGCAGTAAGAATGAAAATCTGAGGCATTTGCTTTCCACAGGCAAGACAATTGTCAACATTTTGTGACATCAGTTAGAGCAAGAAAAAGGATCCCCAACGGGGTACTTAGCTTTAGAAGACTTCAGGATTATCAACTTGAAAAATGAAAATTTCAGGTAGCGGCCGACCGGCAGTTGTGAACTGCTTCTGCTTCAGGCTCCTCCTCGGCAAGAAAGACTGATGTAATGGCATCGGTTGCCTGTTTTTATACACCTGACAACCTGACATCATGGAAGCGACAGCATCAGACAAAGAAATACTAAGACTCTGGTATTCAGGCCGATTGAGGACTACCTGCAGGCAGATAACCAAGTGTGATGACTGCAATAGTGAAACACGAACATCTGTGGTGTCTGTTTTTATTAGCAATTGTCCTGGAAAGAGTAGGGATCTGAAAGCTGTCAGGGCATTCTGCACAGCTAGCATCTCTTTTTGGTTGATGTGCAGATGAATTTGACTTGGGCTCCAGTTGCCCTGAATGCATTTGCCGTCCATGCGTGCCCCCCAGGCATAGTTTAATGCACCTGTGGTTAGGGTCTGGGTGGCACATGAGGTCAAGAAAAGGGCAGTCCCTTGCTGTGGTAGCATGCTTCTGCCGACCAAAGGAACTCTGTCCTTAGACAGGGTATGATAGGAATGACTGTTTCCAGGTCCTAAGAATGTTGGCACCAAAGACTTTTTAAGTACCACTGAAGTTTCCTCATATGCAGTCTTGCATATGGAATTAGCAGTATACATGAGGCCATGATCCCTAGGGCCTGCAGTATTTTTCTTGCGGATGGCCACGGGATCTGGTGGCCATTTGTTTGAAGTAGACTTGTTTTTCTGAAGTGTGGAAAGCCATCCGGGATGTGTCCAAGCTTGCTCCCAGGAATGCAATCTTGACTGGGTACCAGTTTTGATTTTTCATTGGTGTACCCCAAGGAAGTGAATGGTTTCACAAATGTCAGGTGCTGCAACAGCAATTCTTGTCTGCCTGAATTAGGCAGTCGTCCAAATATGGGAACATTTGGATATTTCTCTACCTGCAGTATGCAATGGCTGGAGCCAGGCATTTTGTGAAAACTCTGGGCGCAGTAGATAAGCCAAAGGGAAGTGCAGAGAAAGTGCAGTTGTGTACACTTACCATAGATGTAGATGTTAAGAGTGTATTCACTGTTGCAGTCATTACATTTGGGTAATCCTGCTGGCAGGTTGCCCTCAGCCGGTCTGAATTCCAAAGTCTTGGGTCCTGCGTCGGCTATCGCCCCTTCCCTGACGTCAGGGGTATAAAAGAAGCAGCCGACATAATTTTATTCAGTTTTTCTTGCCCCAAAAAAGGGTAGCCAAAGATGACAGACAGGGACAGGGACAGAGACAGAGAGAGATTTTTTTTCAGAAATATACCAATATAAATGTTACCTTCATCTAAAAGCAAACACACCACATAGGTAGTATAAATCAGTGAAGGAAATTAAGACCCAAAAGAAAAAAGGGGGAAGGCGGGTGGGTAACCTGGACTGCAACAGTGAATACACTCTAACATCTACATTTATGGTAAGTGTACACAACTGTACTACGTTCTTAGTGTTTCAATGTTGCAGTCATTACATTTGGGTAGAGTCCCAAAGCTATGGTTGGGAGGCTGGAACTAAACAGCAGTAGGAGCGGCTATGAGGCCCTGCAGAACTGCAGTGGCAAAGCCTGCCCTGGATTTAGAGTAGAGTGGCAGATGATAATGCTTTGTAAAGGTGTGCACTTAACTCCAAGTAGCCACCTCTAAAATGTCTCTGGTTGGTAATCCCCTGAGAAAGGCTGCTGAGGTGGCTGCAGCTCTGGTGGAATGAGGCCTAATGCCCTTAGGCACTGGCTTGCCATGGTGTAAAGTAGCAGAAACGAATGCAGTGGCCTAACCACTTAGAAATAGTCTGCTATGAGATGGGCTTTCCTTGTGATCCTGCAGCATATGCCACTAGTAATTGCTCTGTCTTCCTGAAAGCTTTGGTTCTGTCCAAGTAGAATCTAAGTTGTCTGTGTACGTCCAAAGAATGCAGAATTCTCTCCCCCTTGTTCTGTGGATTTGGGTAAAAGGCTGGCAGATGAATGGCTTGGTTAAGAGCCACACTGGACACTACTTTAGGCATAAATGTTGGGTTTGTCCTCAGGGAGACCCTGTCTGGATGAAAAATGATGAAAGGTTCCACAGCCATGAGCGCCTGTAGCTCTAAAATTCGTCTTGCAGAAGTAATTGACAAGAGCAGAGCTGTTTTCCAAGATAGAAACTTCATATTAGCAGTAGCAGCTAGCTCAAAAGGAGACAGGGTGAGCTTTTCCAAGACATAGTTGAGGTCCCATGCAGGTATTGGTAGTCTCCTTGGGGGCCTTAAATTTTTGGCTCCTCTGAGGTACTGCCTTAATAAAAGGGTGAGAAAAAAGTGGTGGCTCTGTATTGTAATGAGCCGAAATGGCAGAGGCATGAATTTTAATTGATGAAAAAGATAGGTCTTTGTCCAGCATCTCAGTTAAGTATTGCAAAATCTGAGGAATATTTGGTACCGCTGTATCAGTTCCTTGTGCCTGGTACAGGCACAGAATCTCTTCCATTTTGCAGCAAAGGACTTTCTAGTACTAGGACTTTCTAGTACTAGGCCTTCTGGCTTCCAGAATGAAATCCATCACAGCTTTACTGAGAGATGTTTTTTGTATGACTACACTATCCGCCATGCTGCCAAGTTTAATGTCCTGAGTTGGCTGTGCATGATCGGATTGTTTTGCTGGGACACTAGTACAGGTATTTGAGGTAAGGTCCAAGCTGGGTATAGAGATAAGTTTTAGTATTGGATACCAGTACTGGCATGGCCAGTCTGGGGCAATCAGTATCATCTTTGGCTTCTCCTGTCTGACCTTTAGGAGCACCTTGGGGAGGAGAGGCAGTGGAGGAAAGGCATATACTGACAGGGCATCCACTTTCCATGCTTGTCTGTGATAAGTCCTTGTGCAGAATCTTTTTAGTTGGTAATTGAGAGGGGAGGCAAATAGATATATGTCCGGGCATCCCCATTTCCTTATGCTGAAAACTTGTGGATCCAGCTTCCACTTGTGGGGACCCATGAGGTTTCTGCTTAGTTCGTCTGCCAGAATATTTTCCTTTCCTGGCAGGAATTGTGCCTGCAGATGTACTTTGTAAGGCAAAGCTGTGTCCCACAAGGTAATGGCTAGTCTGCAAAGGGGGGTAAGAATGTGTGCCCCCCTGTTTGTTTATATACCACATGACCATGGTGTTGTCTATCAGTAGTTGTCCCTGATGAAGTAGGTCCTTGAAGGCTGTCAGGGCATTTTGAACAGCTAACATCTTTTTGATTGATATGTAGATGCATTTGGATTGAGGGCCATGTGCCCTGAATGCATCTTCCTGCCATGTGGGCTCCCCAGGCATAGTCTGATGCATCCGATAGTCTGATGCATCCGCTGTTAAGTGTCTGCCTGGCTGGAGGTAATGTGAATGGCTGTCCCTTGTTCTGGTGACAAGCCTTTGCCCACCATTGAAACTCCTGTTGCAGGCAGGGAATGAGAGTAATGACTGTTTCCAGGCTGTGGCAATGTTGAGTCCAAACACTTTTTAGGTACCATTGAAGTTTCCTCATATGCAGTCATGCATATGGAATTAGTAGGATGCAGGATGCCATGAAGCCTAAAGCCTGCAGAATTTTTCTTGCAGATAACTGGGCCTTTGTTGTCAACATTTTGAAATAGGTAGTCAGTTAGCCTTTGTCTGGCGTGAGATAAGCCATCTGGGCAGTTGTATTCAAGCTTGCACCCAGGAATGTTCTCTTGTGAGGGTACTAGCTTTGATTTTTTTGTTGACTGTGCACCCTAGGCATGTTAGTCTTTTCACAAACGCCAGATGTTGAAGAAGAATGTCCTTGTTCTCTGCTTGAATGAGACAGTCATCCAAGTAAGGATATATTTGTGTTCCTCTGTCTGCAGAATGCTATTACCGGTGCCAGGCACTTTATAAAGACCCTGGGCACAGTAGATAAGCTAAAGGGCAATGCAGAGAATTGGTAATGCATTGAACCAGCCTTGAATCCTGGGTATCTTCTGCACGATTGTCTGATTGGAACATGCAGGTATGCCTCTTTTAGGTCTAAAGTCACAAGCCAAGCATTCTTGCCCAGCATGGGCAGAAGCTGCTGCAAAATCAATATTCTGAATTTTGGAATATCCAGGAAAGTGTTCAGAATAGATAGGTCCAGTATCAGCCTCCAGGCCTTGTCCTTTCTGGGTACCAAGAACAGTCTTGAGTAAAATCCTTATCCCTGCTCTTGCACTTGTTGAATGGCCCCCCATGTCCATGAGGGATGAGACTTTTTTGTGCCTCTGCCCATTGATTTTCTGGCAGATCTGGCCAGCCGTTTGCCTTTGGCAGAGTATGGAAATGAAACTTGTAGCCTTATGACACTGTTTAGAACCCACTTGTCCTGGGTTATGATGTGCCAATTTTGAACAAAAAGTGCTAATTTTCCCCCCTAAGGGTGCTGCCAGAAGATAAATGCTTGGTGCACGCAGGGGGAAGTCATTGGGACTGCTTTCTGTACATTTGTGATTTATCTTCTCCAACTCTGGAGGTAGAAGCACCCCATTGCTTGGGCCAGAACCTTGCGCCTGGGATCTGCTCCTAAGGCATCTGGATCTGCCCCTTTGAGGTCTGTCTGACACAGGAAAGCACCAATTTTTTGTAGGCCAATGTCTACTAAACCTAGGTGGCTGTACTTGTAAAAATAATCTTTTGACAGTTTGCATAGATTTAGCTTTGTCCTCCATTTTCTTAACACCTCTTCTGCCTTGACACCAAACAAAGTATCATGCTGCAAAGGTGCATCTACTAATTTAACTTTAACATGATCAGGCAGATTTTGTTCCTTTAACCAAGCCTGCCTCCTACAGAACCCGTAACTGCGGCCCTGCAGGAGGCCTCCAAAGAATCAAAACCAGATTGCAAAGTATGTTTTCCAACTTATTCTGCTGCATACAATAAATCCTGCATTTCCTTGTTTTCTGCACATTCAGAATTTAACAACATTTTCTGTTTAAGCAATCCCATGACATGTTGCTGATACTTAAGCATATGAAATTGACAGTTTAAGGCCCTTATAGCCAAAGTTGCAGATGTGTAAACCTTTTTTCCCCATCTGTCCTGTGCCCTTGAATCTCTGTCAGAGGGGGTTGGGTTTTTTTGCAGTGAAAGCCTTAACTCCCTTTGGACCCTGTGAAATAGTTTCTGGGTCAGCAGCAGGGTTTTTAAAAAGAAATTTCTGGGTCAGGAACCCTGTAATATCTGTCAGGCTTAACAGGAGCTGGGGGTAAGGAGTCAGGGGTCAAACTAGACTCCGAAAACACATCTACAATGTCTAACACAGGTGGAATGGCTAGAGGCCTGTGCTGAGGTAAGTAAAAACATCCCTGAGCATTTTTTTAGATTTTGAAAAATCTTGGCTCTCCCAGTGGAAATGTTCCCTCATCGTATGCAAGGTTTCCCCAAAGGAATAGTCCTGAGGAGGAGATTCTTCAGCATCAGAATCCTCATTGGGGGGGGGGGAGAATATTCCTGATCAGAAGAGGAATCAGAAGAAATACAAACCTGATCTGAAGATTCATAGTCAGTATCTTGCCTAGGCCTCTTATCGGGGGGGGGACCCCTGATCAAGGTAATCAAGTCTTCGGCCATTTTCAGCATCTGTTTTTTGGGTATAGAGGCCTGTCCATGTGGCTCTTGAGTTTGTTTCCTTGCTTTAGAAGGTGCTTTAGTCTTTGCCTTTGAAGCTGAAGTAGTTTTAATGTAAAGATGTTTAGGTCTGAATACACCCTCAGAAGCCGGTACCTGCTCAGTGGCTCCAGACCCATCTGAGGGATTAGCGTCAGAGGCTCCAATATCTTGAGTATCCAGCAACATGGCAGACTCCACGTGGGAGTCAGTAGCAGCCTGCGTCTCTAAAGTAGCGGGCATCAGGGGCTGCGAAAGCACCTCACTGAGAACCGGCAACTAAGGAGAAGCTTCAGTTTTGGGCCTCGGTTGTTTTTCTCTATCCTTTTCTTTGCATTTTTTGTAAACTCCGGTAGTCAGATGGCTATCAGACGACATTTCAGGATAATTTAACCGGCGTCCAAAAAAGTTTAAAGCAAAATCACACCAACGCTTAGTGCGTTGGTTAAATCTAGCACAAAACCGACAACCAGTAACGTTGTGATCAGGGCCTAGGCAAGGAATACAGTAAGAATGAAAATCCTTGAGGTATTTGCTTTCCACAAGAAATACAATTAACTTTTTCTGACATCGGTGTGGAGCAAGAAAAAAGTTTCCCCAATGGGGTACTTAGCTTTATTGAAGACTTCGGATCTGAAACTCAAAACACGAAAAATCTCAGTAGTCTGACAACCAGCACTTGTGAACTGCTTCTGCTTTGGCCACCGCGTGGCAAGAAAGACTGGGAAAATGGCGTTGGCTGCTTCTTTTATACCCCTGACAACCTGACGTTAGGGAAGGGGCAACAGCAGCCGAAGCAGGACCCAAGACTTTGGAATTCAGGCCAGCTGAGGGCAACCTGCCAGCAGCATTACCCAAATGTAATGACTGCCACAGTGAAACAGGAACATCTGATTATGCACAGATCCTGCCCTGAAACGTTGATACTTCCTGCATGACTCCCTTATGGGGATGTGCAGATAGGCTTTTTTAAGTCTAGGATGACTAACCAGGCATCCTTGGCTAGCATAGAAAGAAGCTGTTGCAGGTTAAGCATTTTGAATTTTGGTACCACCAGGAAGGTGGAGAATTGAAAGATCCAGGATTGGACGCCAAGAGTCCTCTTTCCTGGGTATCAGAAAGAGTCTGGAATAGAATCTTTCACCCCTCTGTTCTACTAGAACCGGCTGAATAGCTCTGACATTGAGCAGGGAAGCTACTTGGCTTTGAGCCTCTGCCCACTGGTTTGGAGGAAGGTTTGGAAACCCACTTGATGTTGGCAGTGGGTGGAAATAAAATTTGTACCCCTGGGATACAATGTTGAGGACCCACCGGTCCTGTGTGATGGACATCCAGTTTTCTGCATGAAGGGCAAGTTTTCCTACTGGGACACAAGCAACTGGGCAGGGCTGAGTGGAGTAAAGTAGTCATTGTGAGTTTTTTTCTGTAAGGAGGTGGCTTACCACTCCCTGCTATAGGGGTGGGGGCACTCCATTGCTTAATCTCTGCATACCCTGAGACTGTAGTCTGGGTGGTCTGTTTCTCCTGGGTCTGGTTTGAGAAGGCCTGGAGGGGGCTGGAAAGGACCAGTGTTTGGAAGGGCAATGCCTACTGAATCTAGGGGGTTGCACTTTTAAGAATTCTTTAACAGTCTGCGTAGAAAGCTTTTTCTTCCATCTTTTTTTAAGAATCTCTTCTGCTTTGGTGCCAAACTATCCTTGTTCAAAGGAGCGTCTAGTAACTGATGTGACATGGTCTGGCAAGGTCTGCTCCTTCAGCCAAGTACGTCTTCTCAGTACAAATCCAGTGACTGCTGCCCAGCAAGATGCTTCTAAGGCGTCAAAGCCACACTGCAAAGTATGCTTACTGACTTGGCTTGCAGAATGCAAAAGCTGCTGCAATTCTTTATTTTCTGCACAGTCTGTAAAGGTTGCCACTTTTTGTTCAATAAGTTCCATAATATGCTGCTGGTACTTCAGCATGTGAAACTGACAATTCAATGCCCCAATAGCAGGAGTTGTAGAGGTACATACCTTCTTACCCCATCTGTCCAAAGCTCTGGAATCACTGTCCGAAGGGGTGGGATTCTTGGCTGTAGTAGCCATGATACCTTTAGGCCCCTGGGAAAGGATATTCTGGGTCAGCAGTGGGATTCTTGAAAAGAAATTTGTGAGTGTCAGATGCTCTGTAGTACCTGGTTTTCTAGGTGAAGGAGGTAGTGTCAGCAGTAAGACTGGATTGCATAAAAACAAACCAGGACAGGGGTTATTGCTAAAGGCCTGTGTTGAGGCAACTTTAGGAATTCTCTGAGTCTCTCTTTGGACTGAGGCATTTCCAGTGGAAATGCTCTTAAGGTATGCAAGGTTTCACCAAAAGAAAAATTCTCTGGAGAGGAGGCAGAGGGAATGGATTCCTCTGCATCCTCATAAGCAGATAAGGGCATGTCTTCATAATCAGAAATCTGAGTCATCGGACTCCTGGTCTGTAGAAGCTGTAGGGGACTGGAAGACTGACTTTCCCTAATCAGCGTAATAAGGTCTTCTGCCATTGCCTAAGAAACTCAGTCATTTTGGTTAAAAAAGTCACCTGTTTTGAGTCTAACATTGGTTGAGTGAAGAACTGCCTCAGAAGCCGGTGTCTGCACAGTGGTTCCGGACACACCCAAGGAAGAGACATCCACAGGTTCCATAGTAGAAGAGTCTCACGGCATACCAGACTCTGAATGGGAGTCGGTAGAAGCCTGCGAATCCATCGAAGCGGGCATCAGGGGCTGCAAAAGCGCCTCACTGAGTACTGGCAGACTGGCGACTAGCTTAACGGAAGCATAGTCGGCAGCTTTGGACTTATGCGGTCTGTCTATCCTTATTTTTTGGAATATCGCTAGTCAGACGGCTTACTGAAGCCATTTCAGAATAGAGAGTGAAAGAATTTAGCGACAGAGCCAGACAACTAATGGTTCGGGCATTAAACAAGGCACAAAACCGACAGCGAGGTAAGTCGTAGTATGGGCCTACACAGGTGATGCAGTAAGAATGAAAATCTGAGGTATTTGCTTTCCCACAGGCAAAACAATTAACTTTGACATTGGTTAGAACAAGAAAAAAGATCCCCGATGGGGTACATAGCTTTAGAAGACTTCAGGATTATTCAATTCGTAAACGAAAATTCAGGTAGCGGTCGACTGGCACTTACAAACTGCTTCGGTCTCCTGGCAAGAAAGACTGATGTAATGGAGTCTGCTCCCTGACGACCTGATGTCAGTCCTGGAGCAACAGCATCTGACGCAGAAATACTAAGTCTCTGGTATTCGGGCAGACTGAGGGCTACTTGCAGGCAGATAACCCAAGTGCGAAGACTGCAACAGTGAAACACAAAGAACATAAAGACCAACGAGAATGATAGTGACAAAACTAAAAACCTAGCAAGAAAAGGAAATAAGGTATACAGCAAATGCACTTACCCAAGCCCAAGAACAAAGACTACAGATTTCTTTACAAAGAGGCAAAGGAGATCCAAGGTAATGTGAGGTGCATTCTGGGTAAAGGGGGGGTGCCCAAGTGAGGATAAGGTGAAAACCGACCTCACATCCTCCTTTTCGAAGCTTGAGGACAGTAGTAGGTCTTGGTACAACACAAGAGCTGCCTGTTGTCAATAAGACTTTATACCACACCCCCCCCCCCATTTATGGAACAAGTCTATGAAGAACTACCCGTTCAGTATCCATTCATGGGGGTAGTGCAGTTGTGCAAGATCTTACAGATCCCTTACTTTTCACTGTTACAGTACTTATTCTTGGGATACTGTTGCAGTACTTATTGGGATATTCTGCAGAGTGCAACATCTGGCCAGTATAACAAAGCCTTTACACCGTCCTGGTGTCCCTTACTTGCAGAGTGTAGGACATGCATGTGTGACGTATGGACACCTAATCCTCAAAGCTTGGAGAAGCAGAGCAACCCAAAAGAAACATGCCCATCCAGGAAGGAAAAGAGGTGATAAGGATGTAAAAGGAAACCCCTTGGCCAGCCCGGACCCTACAAGTGACATCCAAACAAATGAACCACACCAGAAAAGGCTACTGTCCTGGTAGAAGGAGCACAAAAAGAGGAAACCTGCTTCCGATGAAAAGCAAAGGAAAAAGGCTCCAAAGACAGAAATGGCCTTAGGAGATCCAAGTATACACTGCCAAACCCAATTTCCTGGCATGTGTGGAAACTGCTCAGATTTTCAGATGCATTTTGTATAAAAAAAAAAAAAAAAGAGTTGCAAGCAAATCTAAGGTGTGCAGTACCTTTTCAGAAAGACTGGAGAAAAAAGGATGAAGAGACTGATTCAACTATCTGTAACCACCTTGGGCTAGGATTAGTAGGTAGAGTCACCATGTCCTCGTGGGGGGGGGGGCCTAAATGAGCTTAGATTTCAGAAACAGCCACAAGCAATACAGTCTTCCAAGTACTAGGTTGCAGGAAAGAAGTCAGGATCAAAAAAAAAAAAACAATTGAGGTCCCAAGGAGGTAGATGGACTAGGCTTTGAGGCACATATATGAATAATGCCTTTTAAGAATTAAGGTACCTCAAGTCTAGAAGCCAAAGGTGGACTCAAGGCAGGTTGATAACTGAACTTCAAGAATATGCCACACAATACAGCAATTCCACACAATACAGCAAATTCACTTAATCACAGGATCTCCACACAGAAAAAGGGTCCTAGTCATGCTTGAGACACGAAATACACAGGATTTTCTAATAATGGTAGGTTTTCAGACCACTTCCTTCAAAACACATCCTCAGTTTTATTCCTTTTAGGCAATTTTCTACCATCCAAAAAAACAGCCGACCTCTGGACAAATTGAGGTGAGACCTCTTGTCTTGTGAATATCCATACTGCGAGGTAACTTGTGATTGCCCTGGCCAGGTGAAAGCAGTGCTATCACTGGCAAAAGGGAGTCACCAGCAAGATTTTGGGTGTTCTCGCATGATCATATACTGGACCCTGGGAAGTAAAGACAAAAGCATGCAGGAACTTCCGCTTTCCAAGCCAACTGACCAACAGAACTGGGGAAGTTGTTCAGAGGGAAGGAAGAGAGATCTGCTCAAGTACCCCACCGATGGACAATGTCCAGAAAAAAACTCAAGCATCCATTTGTGAGGATGTCTATTGGACCTGCTCAGAGTCTGCCACAAGATTGTGCTTTGAAGGGAGATAAACCACCTGAAGAACCAACTAATGGCAAGTTGCAAAATCCAAAGCCTGAACAGCCAGCCTGGAAAGGGGGGAAGACTTTGTGCCCCCTCCTTGTTTATGTATCACTACTAGTTATCTGTAAACACCTTAAGAGAATATGAAGCCCAAAGGGAGTAAAGACGTATAGAGCTAGATTAGATTAAAGCCCTCAGATATTTAAATGTGGTCAGACACCAGTTTGAGATACTTAATACCCTGAACTATCAGGCTGTTGGGAGGAAATGCTCCAAACTATCAGAAACATCCATGTGCAGCTTCTAGCAGAAACAGGAACCTGAAAAGGCAGACGGATTTCGGGAGATCTGTTGAATCCACCAGACTAGAGTTTGAGATGGGGTAAAAGACTGGAAACTCCAGTGTGTGGCAGTGCTGGAGCTAGTCTTGACATACCACTGACATTTCCTCATGTGGTGTTTGGCAAGAGGAACTGTGGGAATGGTGGATGCCATGAACCCCATGACACAGAAATCCTCTTGCAGGAAGAACTGGGAGAGAAAGAAAAATGACAAGAAATAAGCAATGAAAGGGGATCCTGGAAGACCAAAGAGAAGCCAATACAGATAGTCTGCAGCTCATACATTTGGTACCAAAAGGGAGTTAACATGCACTTGAGACAGAGCAAATCCCATACAGAAGTACAGTGAAGTGAAGTGTAGATTCTGAAGCTGCTGCTGAGAGGGGGCTTGAATCAGATGTTCACCCAAATAACAGAATATTTGAATTCTCTGAAGTCTGCAGAAAGCTATCCCAGGGGCCAGACATTTGGTAAATTTCCTTGGAGCTGTAGAAACAGAAACACCAAAAAGCAAAGAGCTGTTACAGCTGTTAATGAGGAAGAAATAAAAACATTTCCTGAAGAGAGGCTCATATGATCATAAGCAGTTACTACAGTAATGGCTTGAGGGCCATCACAAGACTAGCCAAGATAAACAAATGTTAAAAGAGTGTCTGGTTCAGACAGACTAAAATCAGCACCTATCTCCCTGTCCCAGAGGACACTGGTGGAACCCCCCCCAGGGTGAATTTATGGTTACCCATCCAAACAAATTACACTTAAATAATGTCAATGAGGGGCTTTAACATGAATAGGAAACTTGTTCCTAAGGTGGGGCAACCTCCGATGTCTCTCTCCAGCAAGTTGTCACATACCAGGTTAAAATCCTCTTGAGCGAGCGACTAGTGTGCTTGAACAGGAATATGGAGAAACTTTCTTCAAATCCAGGGAAGCCAGAAAAGCCTAGGGAAGTAACAGAAGAGTGAGGACACCCTGACTGAAGGGACCTTGAAAAAAAAAAAAAAAAAAAAAAGTGTTTAAAATAGAACATATCTAAACTGGCTCCAATACCTCTCCCTCCTGAGAACCAGAAACACATTCTGGAATAAAATTCCATTCCCTGTTCTCACAGGGTTAACATCCTGCAGGACCAGAGGAAAATTACAGTTGTGTACACTTACTGTAAATGTAGATGTTAAGAGTGTACTCACTGTTGCAGTCGTTACATTGGGTAATCTGATTTCAGGTTGCCCTCAGTCGGCCTGATTAACAAAGTCTTGGGTCCTGCATCAGTTGCTGTCCCTTCTTCCATGACGTCAAGTCATCAGGGGTATAAACATGCAGCCGACACCATTACATCAGTTTTTCTTGCCCCAGATGTCAGATGCCCCCCTAATGGGAAGCAATTAAACAAATACACAAAGGTATACCTCCAACAAAAAAGCAAATACACCAAAAAGGCTTTTAATCATAGTAAAGGAAAGAAGAGGTATAGCCAAAGAAGTTAGGGAGCAGGAGGAAGGGTAACCAGGACTGCAACAGTGAATACACTAACATCTACATTTATGGTAAGTGTACACAACTGTACTATGGTCGCTTCACAGTAAGACGTTGTCCTGTTCGATTCTCAGCTAGAGCGTCTTCTGTGTGGAGACATGCGTGAATGGGCGTACCTTTGTTGAAGGTTGTGCATCAGGGCTGGCAACTCGGCATGTAAAAATCTACTGCCAATTATTAGTAGACTTGAGTTCTGCTGTGGCAACCCCCAACAGGGAAAAGCCGAAAGACACAAACAAAAACACAACTGTACTATGTTCTTAGTGTTTCACTGTTGCAGTCATTACATTTGGGTAGATTCCCAAAGCTATGGTTGGGAGGAGTAGTTTAGATAGCATTAGGGCCAGCTATAAGGCCCTGCAAGACTGCAGTGGCAAAGCCAGCTCTGGGATTTAGAGAAAATTGGCAAATGATAATGCTTGGTGAAAGTATGTACAGAACTCCAGGTAGCAGCTTCTAGGATGTCCCTGGTAGGAACGCCTCTGAGAAAGGCTACAGAAGTAGATGCAGTCCTGGTGGAGTGAGGTCTGATCCCCTGGGGGATAGGTTTTCCATGGTGCTTATAGCAGAAATGAATGTAATGGCTTATCCATTTAGAAATGGTTTGTTTTGAAACAGCCTTCCCCTCTGCCCCTGCAGCAAATGCTAAAAGCAGTTCAGATTTTCTTTGAGGTTTAAGTCCTGTCAAAGTAGAATCCAAGATGTCTGTGCACATCCAAGGAATGCAGTATCCGTTCCCTTTGGTCTGTGCATTGGGAAAGAAGGTTGGCAAATGAATGGACTGATTAAGAGCCACAGTGGATACCACCTTGGGCATGAAGGATGGATTGGTTCTGAGGGACAATCTGTCCACATGAAAGATGATGAAAGGCTCCACTGCCATAAGGGCCTGTAATTCAGATACCCTTCTAGCTGAAGTGATTGCTAAAAAGAAAGCTGTTTTCCAAGAAAGAAATTTTAAGTCTGTAGTAGCAGCTGGCTCAAAATGAGGTAGAGCGAGTTTCTCCAATACAAAGTTAAGGTTCCAGGCTGGGGTTGGAGCTCTCCTGGGTGGTCTCAAATGTTTGGCCCCTCTGAGGAACTGCTTGAGCAGTGGATAAGAGAAGAGGGGAGGTTCTGTGTTATGAGCTGAAATGGCTGAGGTGTGGATTTTAATGAAGGAAAAATGACAGGCCCTTGTGAAGCATCTCAGTTAAGTATTGTAAAATCTGAGGTAAATTGGGCGCTGCTGTGCTCATCCCTTGAGATTGGTTCCAGGCACAGAATCTTTTCCACTTTTCAGCATATAATTTTCTAGTACTAGGCCTCCTTGCCTCCAAGATAACATCCATCACAGGTTTGCTAAGGGATGGTAAGGGAGGGTTTAAGTAATTAGCCAGGCTGCAAGGTTCAGTGTTGGAAGCTGGGGGTGCAGCATCTGGTTCTCCTGCTGAGACAGCAGGGAAGGAGTCTGAGGCAGGTGCCATGGAGAGAACCATGACACTGCGCATGATGGGGTACCACTGTTGGCGCGGCGGCCAGTCTAGAGCAATCAAAATCATCCTTGGTTTGTCCAGACATTTAGTAGTACTTTGGAGAGCAGAGGCAGCATGGGGGGGAGGCATAGATGGATAGGTTTTTCCAGCTGAAGACAGATCATGCACTTTCCAGGCTTGTTTGTGGGGAGTCCTTGTGCAAAATGTCCAATTGGTAGCTGCGTTCCACAATGCCATGGCTAGTCTGCAGAGGGGGTAAGAATGTGTACACCCCTGCTTGTTTATGTACCTCATAACCGTGGTGTTGTCAGTCTACCATTAGTTGTCCTGGAAGAATGCAGTCCTTGAAGGCTGCCAGAGCATTCTGTACAGCTAACATTTCTTTTTGATTGATATGCAGGTGCATTTGCTTGGGTTCCAGTTGCCCTGAATGCGCTTCCCTTGCCAGGTGAGCCCCCCATGCATAGTCTGATGCATCTGTTAGGGTTTGGGCGGCAGGGGTGTGTGAAAGGTAGTCCCTTGTTTTGGTGGCAGGCCTCTGCCCACCAAAGGAACTCTAGGCATAGGCAAGGTACGATAGGAATCATTGTTTCTAGGATGTGAGAATGTTGACTCCATAGGCTTTTTAGATACCACTGTAGTTTCCTCATATGCAGTCTTGCATATGGAATTAGAAGAATGCAGGAGGCCATGAACCCCAAGGCTTGCAGTATTTCTCTTGCAGATATCAGGGTTTTTGTGGTCACTTGTTTGAAGTAGGTTGTCAAATGAATTTGCTTTTCTGGCATGAGGTAAGCCATCTGGGAAGTTGCATTCAAGCTTGCTCCCAGGAATGTAATTTGTTGACAGGGTACCAGTTGTGATTTCTTTTCATTTATGGTGTACCCCAAGTTAGAACCCTTTTTACAAAGGTCAGATGATTCAAAAGTATGCCCTGGCTTTCTGCCAGAATTAGACAACCGTTCAGGTATGGGTATAGTTGAATACTTCTTTGCCTGCAAAATGCAGTAACTGGAGCTAGGCACTTTGTGAATACCTTGGGCGCAGTAGATAGCCAAAGGACAGTGCAAAGAACCGATAGTGCATGTAGCCTGCACTGAAGCGTAGGTATCTTCTGCAAGATTCCCCGATTGGGATGTGCAGGTATGCTTCTTTTAAATCTAGTGTTGCCAGCCAGGCATCTTTGCCTAGCATAGGAAGTAACTGAAGAGTCAGCATCTTGAATTTTGGAATCTCCAGAAAGGTGTTTAGAATAGACAGGTCCAGGATAGGACGCCATGATTTGTCTTTTCTGGGTACCAGGAAAAGTCTAGAGTAGAAACCTTGTCCCTTTTCCTCTTTCGGGTGCCAGTTAAATAGCCTCCATGCTTGAGAGAAAGTACTTGTTTTTGGGCCTCTGCCCACTGATTTGGAGGTAGGTCCGGCCACCCACTTGGCATTGACAACATGTGGAAGTAAAAATCTGTATCCCTGGGACGCTATTTAAATTTGCCTGGGTAATGAGTTCCCAGCTCTTTGCATGAAGAGCAATCTTTCCTACAAAAGGGGCAGTTAGAAGATAAGTGCTTGGAAATTTTAAAAGGAAGTTATTGAGACAGCTGACCATGGGGGGGGGGGGGGTCTTATTCCCAGACTTGGAAGTGGAGGCCCCCCACTGCTTAGTTCTGCAAGTCCCCTGGGACTAGAACCCGGGGTTTTTGCTGTCTGGGATTGGCTTGAGAAGACCTGGAAGGGGCTGGAAAGGACTAATTCTTAAAGGGCCAGTGCCTACTAAATCTAGGAGGCTGAACTTGTAAAAAACTTTAATAGTTGCATATATTTAGCATTACCTTCCATCTTTTTAAGAACCTTTTCAACCTTGTTGTAAAAAAACAGGCGGTCCTGATTTAAAAGAGCATCCAACAATTAAGCTTTAACATGGTCAGGCAAAGATTGCTCCTTTAGGCAAGCATGCCTTCTAAGCACAGTCCCAGTAACAGCAGCCCTGCAAGAGGCCTCTAATGAATCAAAACCACATTGCAAAGAATGTTTTCCAACTTGTTCAGCAGAATGCATTAAATCCTGTAAGTCTTTATTTTCCACACAGTCAGGAATAATTTTCTATTTAAGCAGTCCAATAACATGTTGCTGATATTTTAACATACGAAATTGGCAGTTTAAAGCTCTAATGGCCAAGGTTGCTTAAGTGTAAACCTTTTTACCCCATATATCCAGCACCCTGGAGTCCGTCAGAAGGGGTAGGATTTTTAGCAGTAGAAGCCTTAATGCCCTTGGGCCCCCGCCCCTGTGAAATAGTCTCTGGATCTGCAATAGAATTTTTGAAAAGGAACTTGTGGGACCCAGGGACCCTGTAGTATCCGTCAGGTTTACTGGGAGCAGGAGTCAGGGAATCAGGGGCCATACTGGATTCCAAGAAAGCATCAACAATGTCTAGTACAAGAGGAACAGCCAAAGGCCTATGCTGAGGTAGGAGAAGGAAATCCTAAGCCTCTTTTGAATCAGAAAATTCCTGGCTTTTCCAGTGAAAATGCTCCCTTGGAGTATGTAACGTTTCCCCAAAAGGAAAATCCTCAGGAGGGGAAACAGAGGGAATGGAGTCCTCTGCATCAGAATCCTCATAAGTAAGTAAGGAGAAATCCAGGTCATCAGAAGTCAGAAAATCAAGCTCAGCCCTAGGCCTCTTAGAAGGGGGGGGGGGTTGGCTACCCCTCAGCCATTTTTATCGTTTGTTTTTTTAGGCATAGAGGCCTGAGCATGTGACCGGGGCGTCAGCATCGATTTAATATGCAAGTCCATAGGCCTGAATACACCCTCAGAAGCCGGTGCCTGAACAGCGGCTCTGGACCCATCCAAGGTAGAGGCATCCACGGGTTCCATGGCTGAAGCATCTCGCAGCATACCGGACTCAGAATGGGTCTCAGATGCGAATCAGAAGTAGCGGGTATCAGGGACTGTGAAAGCGCCTCACTGAGTACCAAAGTGGCGACTGACTTATGAGAAGCGCCATCTGCAGTTTTGGACCTCGGCGGCCTGTCTTCATCTTTGCGTTTTTTCGGAATCCCAGTAGTCAGAAGGCTAACAGATGACATTTCTGGATAATTAAACTGAGAACCGAAATATTTAGAGGCAAAATTATACCGACTGATAGTGCGCTGATTAAATAAAGCACAAAACCGACAGCAAGGTATGTCATGGTCAGGGCCTAGGCAAGGAATACAGTAGGAATGAAAATCTTTGAGGTATTTGCTTTCCTTAAGTAATGCAATTAACTTACTGACATCGGTAAGGAGCAAGAAAAAGGTTTCCCCAATGGGTACTTAAACTAAAAGCTAAGACTTCGGTTTTGAAACTCTTCAGGAGTCAGCCGACTGGCACTTTGCGAACTGCTTCTGCTTCGGGCATCGCAGGGCAAGAAAGACTGATGTAATAGCATTGGCTGCACGTTTTATACCCCTGATGACCTGACGTCATGGAAGAAGGGACAGCAACCGATGCAGGACCCAAGACTTTGTTAATCAGGCCAACTGAGGGCAACCTTCAAGCAGATTACCCAAATGTAATGACTGCAACAGTGAAACATGAAGACCATATGAAGCTGGCAAGGTGGTCAGAACATTGAGTAAGGGACTCCAGAGTCATGAAAACAGAAGTTATGTACTCACCATAATGTTCCATGTTTGTTGTCCATCTCGCCATTCATTCTTACTTGGATAGGGTCAGAGCCGATCCTCAGCTCCGACTCAGCCGAATACACAGCTGTAGTCTCAAACTTGGCTCGTGGTAGGTATCCCATGATGCAGTGCTGCAACTCCAGATCTTGCTTGCTGCTATTTACTAATGAGTAATATAAATACAAGGCCACATATCAAGGAGAAACAGTCGAGGAATTTATTTAGAGAGAGGAAAGATCACCACCAGGTCCTCTAGGAGTCCTTGGACAGGGGAAGGAGAGAAGAATGGCGAGATGGACAACATGGAATGTTATGGTGAGTACATAACTTTATATTACGTTGTCCTAGCTTGCCCTCATTCTTACTTGGATGGGACAGCGTCCCTAGCATTTTCTCCCCTGGGTGGCTCACGAGAGTATACCTTTGAGCAGTGTGGAACCAAAAGAGGCCCTGTCCCTGGAAGCAAAATCCACTTTGTAATGAGTGAGAATTGTAGGAGGATTGGCCCACGTAGCTGCAGCACAAATACTGTCCATAGACATTCTGGCCTGAAAAGCAGATGTAATGCTCTAGTTGAATGACCCCCAATTCTAAATGGCAGTTCTATTATTCTAGGTATAGAGAAAGGTGATGCAATTTAAAAGGGTGACTTTAGAAACAGGCATACCCTTTTGCTATGGTTTGGGAAAAACACCGGGAGCTCAATGGATTGACTGATATTGGATTGAGAGCAATCCTTAGGTACAAAGGATGGATTAGTTCATGATACCCTGCCCTTGTGAAAAATCAGATATGGAAATCTGATAGACTTCTGGCAGATGTTACAGCCACTAGAAAAATGGTCTTCCAGGAAAGAAATTTGAGGCCACAAGATGAAGGCTCAAATGGTGGCAGTGTAAGTTGAGATGGGGCAAAATTTAAATCCCAAGGAGGAAGTGGTTCCTTAAAGCAGGTCTCAATAAGGAAGCGAGTTTTAAAAACGCTTTGTACAACCTGTGGTCACCAATGTGGAAATTCAAAATTGCAGCCAGCTGGACTCCCAATAGTTGCTTCAGCAGAGCCTTGCTGAAGAGTTCTGCTAGGAATTCTAGAATGGAATGAAAAGGTGCAAAAAAAGGGTCAATGTTTGTATTTTGTGCCCAGTGAGAAAATTTTCCACTTGCTAGTATATAGTTTTCTAGTATAAACTTTGGGAGGACATCGGTACATGTTTGACTGCTGGAGCGAAGTTTTGAAGCCTGACTAAATTGGGAAGTGGAGCAGCCATGCTGTCAAGTTGAGGGTATGTGGACAGAAGGATGAAGTGCACCTGACATGCATGTCAGCAGGTGTAGAACTGGGTCCAGAGTCCACGGCTTCTCTTGAAGATGAGGCCAGAGGAAGGGGAACCAAATCTGTCAAGGCCAATATGGGGCAATGAGCATCATCCTTCTTCCCAAGGATTTTGCTTTCTGGATGACTGAGTATGAGGGGAAACAGGGGAAAGGCATAAAGTCCCGAGGGCCAATCATGTACAAGTGTGTCCGTCTCCTCCGGCAGGGGAATTAGGGCAAAGTAGCTGCTGCACTTTGCATTCATGTAAGTGGAGAAAAGATTGCAGCAAGGCTGACCCCATTTCTGGAAAATCTCTTTGGTTATGTTCTGGTTCAGAGACCACTCGTGAGACATTAAGCTTGCCCTGCTGAGCTTGTCTGCTATTGCACTGGATTTCCCTGGGATGTGCATTGCAACTAGAAAGCATTAGGAAGAAATTGCCCATTGCCAAACAGAGCCTTGTGACACTGAGTATGATTTGGTTCCTCCTTGGTTATGTACCAAACCACAGACATTGACTGTGTAGCAATTGTCCCCAGTGGAAGAGTCGTGGAGTGCTTGCAACGCCAGCGGTACTGCTCTCATCTCTAGAACACTGATATGCAAGTGGGCCTCTGTAGTCACTGTAGCAACAGGTTGTTGTGGAATAAGAAGTTATGTACCTACCATAACGTTCCATGTCTTCATCTCGCCTTCTTTCTTGCTGGATGAGTTCAGAGCCGATCCTCGGCTCTGACTCGGCCTTTGACAAAAGCTCAAGAGCTATTTACCAGCTCGAGGCCTCCCTTTATCCCACAATGCTAGGTGTCAGATATCCAGATCTCGTTTGGTGGAGCTAACACCATGGAAAAAACACCTGTTCCCACCACAAGGTTTACCTACAGTGCAAACAGAGGACGACATAACCTAAAAAAAGGTTAAACATAGGAAGAAGGCCTCGAAAGGGATTCTTCTCGGTCCTAACCAGGCTAGGGGGGGTGGAGGGTGGGATGCAAGAAAGAAGGCGAGATGAAGACAACTAACATGGAAAGTTATGGTAGGTACATAACTTCTTAATGTTAAGTTGTCTATCTCGCCTTCATTCTTGCTGGATGGGACAGTGTCCCTAGCACCTTAGCCCTGGATGGCTCATCGAAACAGACTCTTGAGCACAGTGGAACCAAAATCAGCTCGACTCCTGGAGGCCATATCCAACTTGTAATGCGAAATGAAGGTATGAGGAGTGGCCCATGTGGCTGCAGCACAAATAGATTCCATTGGAAGTCTAGCCTGAAATGCTACCGACGTAGCCAATGCTCTGGTGGAATGAGCTTTTGGTTTTGTAGGGAGTTCTTTATGTCTCAGTTGATAGATCAAGGTAATAATAGAGGCCAGCCACCTGGACAAGATTACCTTAGAAACTGGCAGGCCCTGCTTGCCCTCAGCATAGGACAGGAAGAGTTGATCTGATTTTCTTGTCTGTTTGGTCCTATCCAAATAAAAACATAATTGCCTGTGAATGTCCAAATAGTGTAACTTTTGTTCAGCTCTGTTTGAATAATTAAGAAAAAAGACAGGAAGATCAATAGCCTGATTGAGATTTGTCTCTGAAGGTATTTTGGGTAAAAAGGAAGGATTAGTCCAGAGTGAAACTATCTTTGTAAAAAATAAGATAAGGACGAATACAAAGGGCTTGAAGTTCTGATACTCTTCTGGCTGAGGTGATGGCTACTAAGAAGAGAGTCTTCCAGGAGAGTAACTTTAAGGAACAAGAAGCTGCAGGTTCAAAAGGAGGGAGAATCAATGAAGTTAATATCAAGTTCAAATCCCATGGGGGGGGGGGGATCTTTAACCGGGGGTCTAAGTAAAATAGTCCCCTTAAGAAAGGCCTTACAAAGTTTTGGGACATGATAATGGACTCTGATAGGCCAACGTGAAAATTTGTGATAGCAGCCAATTGGACCCTAATGGTGGCAGACGAGGAACCTGCTCGAAAAAGTTCCGCCAAAAAATCAAAAATATTATGGACAGGTGCTGTAAAGGGGTCTATCTTTCTAGCCTCTGCCCAGAAAGAAAAACGTTTCCACTTACTAGCATGTCTTCCTAGTAGAAGATTTGTGCGAAGAAAGTATGACTTCACGCACTGGCTGAGAAATATGTGGAAGCCTGGCTAAGGTTGGAAGTGGAGCAACCAAGCTGTGATGTTGAGAGAGTGAAGGGATTGGTGCAGCCCGCCCGACTGATGGATCAAGAGGTCTGGCACTGGGTCCAGATTCCAGGGCTGCTCCAGCAGGTGACGATGCAGGAATGGGAACCAAATTTGTCGAGGCCAGTACAGAGCAATGAGGATCATCCTGGATCCCAAAGTGGTCGCTTTCTGAATCAGTTTTTGGAATTAAGGGAAAAGGAGGGAATGCATAGAGAAGACCCCGGGGCCAATCGTGAACTAGAGCGTCTCTGGGGGAATGGCCTGGGAGGGAGAAGAGAGTGAAGAAGTCACTGCACTTGCTGTTGAGAGGGGTTACAAAAAGGTTGCATCAAGGTTGACCCCATCTGCGGAAAATTTTGTCCGCTACTGATTGAGAGACCACTCATGAGGCATAAGGATTGCTCTGCTTAGTCTGTCCGCTATGACGCTGGACTTCCCGGGGATGTGCGTTGCTATCAGAAACCGTTGAGAGGAGATCACCCACTGCCAGAGTCTGAGTGCTTCTCGACATAAGGGATAGGACCTAGTTCCGCCCTGCTTTTTGATGTACCACACTACCGACATATTGTCTGTCTGAACTGCAATAGTCCTGGTAGGTAGAGAGTCCTGAAGAGCTTGCAACGCTAAAAGTACCGCTCTCATCTCCAAGACGTTTATGTGCAGATGGTACTCTAGGGGTTGCCAAGTGCCCTAGACAGTCCTGCCCTGAAAATGCCCCCCCCCCTCCCACCCAATCAGGGAGGCATCCGTTGTCAACGTGGCAACAGGAGGAGGAAGAACAAACTGTCTACCCTGAAGAACTTGGGGGGAGACCATCCACCAAGAAAGGTGGTCTTTGCATGATTGGGTGATTATTATGCTGTGAGACATCGGAAGCTGTTGAAAGGACCATTGGGTAAAAAAGCATCCATTGAAGAATCCGCATGTGAAAATGAGCCAGGGGAAGTAATGTGATTGCTGCTGCTATGAGACCCAAGGTTTTCAGTACAAATCTGGCCTGAATTCTCTTGCACTGTAGTAACGTTTGAACATGTCGGCGAATGTCTAAAACTTTTTCTAATGGAAGTTTTGCCGACAGTTCTTTTGTATTTAATATGGCGCCTATAAAGGTTATGTTATAGACTGACAAGGTGACAATGCAGACTTTTCGAAGTTTATAGAGATACCTAGCTCGGAGCAAGTTTGGATGGTATAATCCCTGGCTCGGATTAGCTGATGCCTGGTGGAAGCAGTTAGGAGCCAGTCGTCTAGATATGGAAACACCTGGAATCCTCGTCGTCTGCACGGGGGTGTGGACAAAGGGGATTTTGTAACCCTCGGATATGATAGACTGTACCCATTTGTCTTGTGTGAGGAGTCGCCAGGCTTCTGGGTACAGTGACAATCTTCCCCCGACTGCCTCCGAGGATGGACAATCGGGCAGCCCCTCAGGGTTGCTGAAAGGGTTTTGTCAGAGAAAGATTCCCTGCTACCCTGAGTTTGCGGACCCCCTCTGCCCCTCGGGCGGTGTCTATTGTTTCCTCCTCTGCCCCTGGAGGGAAACTCGCCATGCGTCAGGCACGACTCCTTGGGGTTTGCGAAATAAGAAGTTATGGACTCACCATAACATTCCATTTGAGTAGGTGGCTTCATTTGTCTACAACCTTTGGGTCTTGGATCCGATATCGGATCCGAGCCAGCAACTTATTATACAGCTATGGATCCGAGCTCCTAGCTCCTCCCCTCACCCATAATCCCCTGCCAACCCCAAATGACCTCAGATCAAGTTTGCCCTCCTACATATACCTGGAAAGGTATCACAACAGGAAAAAGCAGGATAATACAAACAAAATTAGAAGTTATGTACTCACCATAACGTTCCATCTGAGTAGGTAGCTTCATTTGTCTGCAACCTGTGGAACCTGTGGGTCTTGGATCAGATATCGGATCCGAGCCGGCAACTTGTTTCAAGCTAATGGATCCGAGCTCCTAGCTCCTCCCTTCACCCATAATGCCCTGCTAACCCTCCATGACCTCAGATAGAGTTTGCCCCTCAATATTTAACCAAAAAAATGGGTATCCAACTACCAATAGATCCGAAGAAGGCCAGGGGGAAGGAGGGGGGGATGGCTGCAGACAAATGAAGCTACTTACTCAGATGGAACGTTATGGTGAGTACATAACTTCTAAATCTGAAGTAGGGAGTTCATTTGTCAGCAACCTGTGGGACAGAGTCCCCAGCTACCTGCACCTTGGGTGGCCATCATGGAAGGATATTGCGAAGCACCGCAGAGCCAAAGGATGCTCTCCCTCTAGAAATCACGTCCAGTTTATAGTGGTTAATAAAGGTATGAGATGAAGCCCAAGTGGCTGCTGAACAAATATCATCCAATGGGACTCCAGACTTGAAGGCCGCAGAAGTAGAAATGGAGCGGGTGGAATGAGCACGAACTCCTTCTGGTGCGGGTCTCCCAGAGACTTGATACGCCAATAGTATACATTGAGAAATCCAGCGTGATAAAGATACTTTTGAAATTGCTTTCCCCAAATTAAATTTGGCAAAGGAAACTAACAGCTGGTCGGATTTTGCCTATGGCCAGCTGTTCTACGAGTATAAAAACGAAGCTGCCTATGAACATCTAATGAATGCAGCTTGTACTCTCCCTTATTCTGATATTTAGGGAAGAAAACCGGTAAATTTATGGACTGATTTATGTTGGTTTCTGATGCTATCTTGGGGAGAAAAGAGGGATTGATCTTGTGGTACACACTGTCTGGGTGAAAGATCAAATAAGGAGGCTTCACAGAGAGAGCTTGAAGCTCCGAAACTCTCTTTGCTGAAGTGATGGCTACAAGGAATGCTGCTTTCCAAGACAGGAATTTGAGATCTACTGAAGCAGCGGGTTCAAAAGGTGGAACAGTCAGGGCTTGAAGAACTAATGCAAGATCCCGTGGTGGCACGGCTTCCTTTATAGGGGGTCTAAGTAAGAAGGTGCCCTTGAGAAAGGTTTTACACAACTTGGCCGACAAAGGCCCTGTATCATGTCCCACATGGTAATGCGATATGGCTGCCAATTGCACTTTGATAGTTGAACAACTAGCGCCTTCCTGAAAGAGTTCGGTTAGGAAGTCTAATATAGACGGAAGAGGAGCCGTAAAGGGATCTAGATCATGATGCTCCGCCCAGATGGAAAAACGTTTCCATTTACTGCGGTACACTTTCCTGGTGGAAGGCTTATGCGCTGCCACAAGGATGGCTTTGACTGGTGAAGAGATACCGGGAGTCCTAACTAGGAGTGGAACTGGAGCAACCAAGCTGTTAGTTTGAGACTGCCCAGGTTTGGGGTCGGTAAGTTCGACGGATGGGAGATGAGATCCGGAGTGGGATCTAGAATCCAAGGAGGATTCACAAGGGGAGACCACAGGTAAGGGAACCAAATTTGCAGAGGCCAGAATGGGGCAATGAGGATCATCCTGCACCCCAACCGTGAGGCTTTCTGTAGGAGTTGCAGCATCAGGGGTAGCGGAGGATAGGCATAAAGTAGACCGGGTGGCCAAGCATGCACCAGAGCGTCTCTTGGAGTTTCCCCTGGAGGGGGGATTAGAGCGAAGAAATTGTCGCATTTGGTGTTTGATGGAGAAGCAAAAAGATCGCAGCAGGGTTGCCCCCATTTTGTGAATATCTGCTTCGCTACTAGTGGATTGAGAGACCACTCGTACGGGGTAAGAAGGATGCGACTGAGCTTGTCCGCTAGGATGTTGGTCCATCCCGGAATGTGGGTTGCAATGAGAAAGCGGTTGGTGGAGATCGCCCATTCCCATACTCTCATGGCTTCGCGGCATAGGGGGTAAGATCTGATTCCCCCCTGTTTGTTGATGTACCAGACAACCGACATGTTGTCCGACTGAATTGCAATCGTTCCTATGGGGAGGAGATCCTGAAGTGCTTGCAACGCGAACAGCACCGCTCATCTCCAGAACGTTGATATGCAGGGAGGTCTCTGTGTTGTTCCACGTGCCTTGGACTGTCCTGCCTGAATAATGCCCCCCCCATCCGAGGCGGGAGGCATCCGTGGTCACCATGGCGAGAGGGGGAGAGGTGAAGGGACGGCCCGTATGGAGGTCCGAGGCTTGTAGCCACCATAATAGAGCCCTCCTGCAAACCTTGCTGATAGCAATGGGGTGGTGAAGAGGAAGGGATAGAAAGGACCATTGCACTAGAAGTGTCCATTGCAGAACCCGCATGTTCAGACAGGCGCATGGAAGAAACATAATCACTGCCGCCATGGAGCCTAGTGCCCTCAAGACCAATTCCGCTGGAGGAGTCTCTGATTGGAGGATGGCCCGCACATGGAGTTGCAAATTCCGGATTCTCTCGGAGGTTAGGAAGGCTCGTAGCTCTCTGGTGTTTATTCTGGCACCTATGAATTCTATGACTTGTGTTGGGGCCAGAAGAGATTTGTCGACATTGATGGTAATGCCTAATTGTGGAGCTAGGCGGAGAAAGAAGTCTCTGGCTGAGCAAAATAGATGCCTTGTCGAGGTGGTCAGGAGCCAGTCGTCCAGGTACGGAAAGACCTGTATTCCCTGGAGTCTCAGGTGGGCCGCAATCACTGCTAATACCTTGGTGAACACCCTGGGGGCTGTGGTGAGGCCAAAGGGAAGGACCCTGAACTGATAGTGACTGGCTCCCAGCCGGAAGCTGAGGAACCTCCTGGATCGTCTGTCCATTAGAATGTGGTAGTAAGCATCCTTGAGGTCTAGAGCACATCCAATGGTTTTCCCTTAAAAGGGGAAGAATAGAATGAAGAGTGACCATTCGGAATTTTTCCTTGGTTACTGACAGGTTCAAGAGGGAAAGGTCTAGAATCGGTCTCAAGTCCCCAGTCTTTTTTGGCACCAAAAAGAACCTGGAGTAGAACCCTAATCCGAGCTGGTCTTGGGGGATGGGCTGGATGGCTCTTTTTCTTAGCAGCTGCTGAATTTCTGCAGCCTCCCTCTGATCGGGTGGTACATCGGGGAGGTTTTTGAGTTTGGGAACATGGAGTAATGGTATTTTGTACCCTCTGGATATAATGCGAAGCACCCAGCGGTCTGTAGTGATGGACTCCCATGCCACTAGGTGCTCCGAGAAGCACCCCCCGACTGCCTCCAGAGTGGAGCAGCCGGGCAACCCTTCAGGGCTGCTGTGCGGGCCGCTCAGAGAAAGGTTCTCTGGACCCAAAGTTTCTCGGAGCCCCTCTGCCCCTGGGGCGGCTTCCTCCCTGTCCTCCTCTACCACGGTAGGACTGGTTGTCCGGAGCGGGTTGGGAATGTTGCGATTTCTGGAACCACATCTTCTTCTGACCCTTTTGGTTCTTCGAGAAGGACCGCTGGGGAGCAGAGAAGCGGACTCAGATGGCAGACAACGTCTTCCCCGTCCTTTTCGCTCTGGACAAGTGTCTTGCGAACTGTTTTGCCAAACAGGGCAGAACCATCGAAGGGGGCGTTCGCAAAGGATGCTTTAAAAGGCTCCGCAAAGTCACAATGACTGAGCCAGGCCTGACGTCTCATGACTAGGCCTGCTCCGCTAGCCCTAGCGGCTTCCTCTGTGGCGTGGGACAATAGCCGCATAGAGGTATTAGAAATTGATCTCAGAGTGGCCATTCAGGTGGAGTACAATTGCTTGTCATCCGCCGACATGGACTCAGGGGGGGAGGCAGCGTATTCTTTGATAAGATCCCGCTGCATCCTGATGACATGTGCCATACAGTTCAGAGACCTTACCGAGAAGGTCGCTGAACTAAAAACTCGCTTCCCTAAGCGGTCCATCGAGCGGGACTCCTTGCTCGGAGGATGGACTGAGGGACTCTCCTGAGCCAATTCCCTCTTCGTGGCTGCCCCCGTCAACATGGCATCTACGGGGGGCCCTTACTCCAGTGTGATCGGTCTGAGGGGGGGCTAAGTATTTTGTCCGGGCGTTTTGGTATTGGCTCCACGGTGTCCGGATCCTTCCACGCCCTGGTGGTGATGAGGTCCACCAGGGGGTCGGCCGGAGGAGACACCCAAGAGGTAGACGGGCCTGCTTCGAATGCCTCCAGAAACACGGACTCGTCAGAAGAAGACTTGGGGGCAGACCACCCACCTCTGATCCTCAGCATCTCCATGAGTGTCTCCAAAGGAGACATCCTCAGGGGGCGATCTTGGGGAGCCTTCCCCTTCTTCCAAGTCAGTGTCCTCGGTTAAGGACTCAGGGGAGTCCACGTGCCTCCTCTTGCACTTATGCTTGCGGGGCACTTCCTCGGGGGGGGCTGTCCGAGGAGGCCTCGCCAGCAACATCTTGTTCCAATGGAACCATCTGTGACATTGAAGCAGGCTGTCCCTTTGGCCGGTTGATGGAAGCCTGGCCCAGCAGACAGGGAGTGCAGGGAGGAGCCGAAACAAGGACCGGGGGTCCGGATGCTCTCAACAGAGCCCTCTCCACAACATCGAAGGCCGAGGGAGAACCACTCTCTCTCGGATCTGAAAGTTGGTTCCCACTCGGATCCGATGAAGGGATCAGAACCGGCACCGAGACCATCAGATCCAAGGACCAGTGCGCTCCGACCTGGACGGAGCTGAAGGCACACTGAATCCCTCGGATCCGAAGCTCGGGCCACGTCTCCAAGAGGTCGGATCAGACAGGCTCGAGGGCAGGGCCGGATCCGAAGTACCGAGTACTGTCGGCGCCGACCCACCCCCGGCTCCAACGCTGCTCGGCTCTGAACGCTCCGAACCTGGATAGCGGGTCGGAGAAGGTGCAATAGGGTGGAAAAAAGGTGTCGAGCTCCCCCCCGAAGGGGGGGGGGAGGCAAGAGCACTCCCATCTGCAGCTGGGCCTGGATGAACCTTCGCATCATCCGGTCAAAGTCTGCATCGGATAAACTAAAGGTAGATCTCGAAGAGGCCACCGAGGCAGGCCTGGAATGCCGCCTCGATGACCTCGATGGAGATCAGACCTCCTCCCCCTCGGGCCCCGGGGAGAAACAAGGAGATCGGAGCCGAGGAGGAGGAGACCTAGCAGTGGAGGGAGAAGCCCGCTTAGCTGGCGGGGCCGAAACGGAGGTCTCGGCCCGCCGCGTATGGTGCTTCTCCCTCCGTTTCTCCCTCCTGGCCTCCCTGTCCTCCGACGCTTTAGCGGGAGTTTGAGTCTTGGACAGAGGAAGGGGGGCAGGAATGGCAGCAACCACAGGCTGTGGTGGAGCCACGGGAGCAGCGGAGGCCGGAGCTGAGTCCGTGGGTAAAAGTCCCGCCAAGACCAGCTTCGACCTCCGCTCTTTCAGTGCCCTGGGGTTGAACGCTGCACAAATGGTACAGCCTGAGGAGAGTTGTTCAACCCCAAGGCACTGAACGCACTGAGTGTGGCCATCAGCCGGGGAGAGCTTATGGCCACACTCGGTACATTTTGAGAAAATGGCTTTTGGGGCCTCAGCCATACTTAAAAGTAAAAGGTAGAAAGTACAGTTTTGTACCTACCATAAATGTAGATGTCCGAACTGGATAGCATCTGCAGTCATAACAAGTGGGTTGTCCTGTCGTCAGGCAGCCCTGCAGTCGGCCGGATTCCAAAGTCCGGGTCCGGCTTCGGCTGATGTCGCACTCCACCCGACGTCATCTCTGTTGGTCTTCGGGTATAAAAGCATCAGCCGACGCCATTTTCCTCAGTGTTTCTTGCCCCAGATGCCAGTAGCCCTCTTGCAGGCTAAAATTTGGATAGATGCCAATGTTTCCAAATAGATAGAGGTAAACACAACAATAAGCATATATGTACATATATACAAACAAATACACCATAAAAGACTCCCCAACAGCTAGCTATTAGGAGGGTAAACACCCTAGGAGTACCACAGAGGGGAAGGAGGGTAATCCTGACTGCAGATGCTATCCAGTTCGGACATCTACATTTATGGTAGGTACAAAACTGTACTATGTCCTTCATGGATGCATCTGCAGTCATAACAAGTGGGTAGAATACCATAGCCAACTAGGGGAGGAGGATAAAAGTAGATTATGGTGTGTTTAGGATCCCTTGCAGTACAGCAGTGGCAAACCCTGCTCGGGATCTGGAATGTAGAGGCAAATTATAATGCTTGGCAAATGTATGCACGGAGGTCCAAGTAGCCGCCTCAATAATGTCTTTGGTTGCCACTCCTCGTAAGAAGGCTGTGGTAGTGGCTGTTGCCCTTGTAGAATGAGGTCTTATGTTCTGTGGAATTGGTTTTCCATGGAAGGAGTAACAGTATCGTATGCAATTTCCTATCCATTTGGAGATTGTCTGTTTGGAAATAGCTTTTCCTTCCTTTCCTGTTGCATAGGCTACACAAAGTTGGTCAGTCTTTCTGCTATTTTTGTTCTGTCCAAGTAGTAGCGTAGCTGTCTATGTACATCCAAGGTATGCAGTATTCTTTCCCTCTGTTTTGTGGGTTGGGAAAGAAGGTAGGTAGGTGGATTGCCTGGTTTAAAGATACTCTGGATACCACCTTGGGCATAAATGAAGGATTAGTCCTCATGGACACTCTATCTTGGTGGAAGATTAGGAAGGGTTGCACTGCCATTAAGGCCTGTAGTTCTGAAACCCTCCTTGCTGAAGTAATTGCCAGTAGGAAAGCAGTTTTCCATGACAGGTGTTGTAGGTCTGCTGTTGCTGCTGGTTCAAAGGGTGATAGTGTCAACTTTTCTAGCACAAAGTTTAAATCCCAAGCTGGTAATGGTGGTTTCCTTGGAGGTTTTACATTCTTGATTCCTCTGAGAAACTGCCTGAGCAAAGGGTGCGAAAAAACAGGTGGATCAAAGCTGTATTCTGCTGAAATAGCTGATGCATGTATCTTGATGGAGGAGTAGGACAGGCCTGAATGAAGAAGTTCGGCCAGATACTCCAGAATGTTAGGCATATCTATGTTTGACACATCTTTTCCTCTTTCCGTACTCCAAATGACAAACCTTTTCCATTTTCCAGCATAGTTCCTTCTTGTTGAAGGTCTGCGTGCTTCAAGAATAATGTCTTTAACTCTTTGGGAAAGTTCTGGATTAGCTGCTGCTATGTGATGTTCCATGCAGTCAGTTGCAGCGTTTTTAGGTTTGGATGTATGATGCTGTAACTGTTCTGAGTTAACATCAAAGGCATCAGGGGTATTGGCCACATATTGTTCCGAGACATGCTCTTCAGTAGTGGGTACCAGTGTTGTCTTGGCCAGTTTGGAGCTATCAGGATTATCCTTGGACGTTCTTCCTTGATTTTTAGTAGTACCTTGTGTATCAAAGGAAGAGGTGGGAATGCATATGCTGTTAGGCCTTTCCAGTTGAAGGAGAGTGAGTCCAGTTTCCATGCTAGTGGGTGGAATGTCCTTGTGCAGAATTTTTTGAGCTGGTGATTGAGAGGTGATGCGAATAGGTCTATCTGTGGCATTCCCCATTTCTTTGAGATGGTCTTGAAGATGTCCGGTTGCAGCTTCCATTCGTGGGCATCCGAAGTGGGGCTGCCTAATATGTCGGCTAGAGTTTTGGCTTTGTCCCGTACAAATATTGCCTGTAACTGAATGTTGTAGCTGAGTGCCTGGCTCCACAGCTCCAAGGTCATTCTGCATAGGGGTATGAATGAGTGCCTCCTGTTTGTTGATGTACCACATGACTGTGGTGTTGTCTGTCCTTATCATCAACTGGCCCTCTTTGAGGAATGGTTTGAACTTTTGGATTGCCAGTTTTACTGCCAGCATTTCTTTTAGATTGATGTGCAGGTGAAGTTGATCCTGTGTCCACAATCCTTGCACGCATTTGTCCAGCATGTGGGCCCCCCATCCAAGGTCTGAAGCGTCTGTTGTGATGGTCTGGCTTGGTTGACATCTGCGAAAGGGTAGGCCTGGGTTTGACTGGCATGCCTGAGCCCACCATAGGAACTCCTGTTTTAAGCATGGAATTAGTGGGATTTCTGTTTCTAGACTGTGTCTGTGTTGGGACCATAAATTCTTTAGGTACCACTGTAGTTTCCTCATATGTAGTCTGGCAAATGGGACCAAGATTATGCATGATGCCATGAAGCCCAAGGCCTGCAGAACTTTTCTTGCTGTTAACTTGTTCAGTTTTGTTAGTGCCAAGAAGTAAAGAGGAAGTTCTTTTGTTTTCCTGTAGTCAGGAATGCCATTTGTTGTACTGTGTCCAATTCAGCCCAAGAATGTCCTTGTTTGGGATGGTATCAGCCTTGACTTTTGTAAATTGACTGTGTATCCCAGTCCTTGTAGCAAGTAAATGACCCTTTGTAAATCTGTTGTCAGCTTGCTTTTGTTGTCCCTTGTAGCAGGCAGTCGTCCAGGTATGGGTAAATTTGAATTCCTGTAGTCTGCAATGGGCGATTACTGATGCCAGGCATTTTGTGAATACTCTGGGCGCAGTAGATAAGCCAAAGGGCAATGCTGAGAATTGATAGTGCTCTGATCCTGCAAGAAATCTGAGGTATCTTCTGCAGATTGGTCGAATGGGGACGTGCAGGTATGCCTCCTTGAGATCTAGAGTTACCAGCCAAGACTCCTTGCCCAGCATGGGAAGAAGTTGCTGTAGGGTCAGCATTTTGAATTTTGGGACAATGATGTATGTATTTAAGGTGGACAGGTCGAGAATTGGTCTCCAACTTTTTCCTTTCTTGGAACTAGGAATAGTCTGGAATAGAACCCCTTTCCTTGTTCTGCTGTTGGCACTCTTTCCACAGCTCTCATGTTTGCTAACTCCATTATCTGGCGTAGAGCCTCTGTTTTTTGATTTGGAGGTAGATTTGGCATTCCTCTTTTGACTGGTAAAGTGTGGAAGTGAAACCGGTAACCTTGATCTATGGTTTGTAAAATCCACTTGTCTTTTGTTATGTAGTGCCAGTTCTTTGAAAATAAGGTTAACTTTCCGCCTAGAGGAGCTGCTATTTGTTCCCTGGTAGGCGGATTTAGGATTAAGTCACTGTGGTTGTGCTGATGTAGTGGCAGTGGCTGTGTCTGTGCCTCTGTTGTTACCTTGCCACTGTCGTCCTCTGTAGGCACCTCCTCTGGATTGGTTTCTGCCTCTGGAAAGTACAGTTTTGTACCTACCATAAATGTAGATGTCCGAACTGGATAGCATCTGCAGTCATAACAAGTGGGTTGTCCTGTCGTCAGGCAGCCCTGCAGTCGGCCGGATTCCAAAGTCCGGGTCCGGCTTGCGTTGATGTCCCACTCCACCGCGTCATCTCTGCTGGTCTTGGTATAAAAGCATCAGCCGGCGCCATTTTCCGCAGTGTTTCTTGCCCCAGATGCCAGTAGCCCTCTTGCAGGGTAAAATTTGGATAGATGCCAATGTTTCCAAATAGATAGAGGTAAACACAACAATAAGCATATATGTACATATATACAAACAAATACACCATAAAGACTCCCCAACAGCTAGCTATTAGGAGGGTAAACACCCTAGGAGTACCACAGAGGGAAGGAGGGAGGTAATCCTGACTGCAGATGCTATCCAGTTCGGACATCTACATTTATGGTAGGTACAAAACTGTACTATGTCCTTCATGGATGCATCTGCAGTCATAACAATGGGTAGAATACCATAGCCAACTAGGGAGGAGGATAAAGGTAGATTATGGTGTGTTTAAGATCCCTTGCAGTACAGCAGTGGCAAACCCTGCTCGGGATCTGGAATAAAGAGGCAAATTATAATGCTTGGCAAATGTATGCACGGAGGTCCAAGTAGCCGCCTCAATAATGTCTTTGGTTGCCACTCCTCGTAAGAAGGCTGTGGTAGTGGCTGTTGCCCTTGTAGAATGAGGTCTTATGTTCTGTGGAATTGGTTTTCCATGGAAGGAGTAACAGTATCGTATGCAATTTCCTATCCATTTGGAGATTGTCTGTTTGGAAATAGCTTTTCCTTCCCTTCCTGTTGCATAGGCTACAAAAAGTTGGTCAGTCTTTCTGCTATTTTTTGTTCTGTCCAAGTAGTAGCGTAGCTGTCTATGTACATCCAAGGTATGCAGTATTCTTTCCCCTCTGTTTTGTGGGTTGGGAAAGAAGGAAGGTAGGTGGATTGCCTGGTTTAAAGATACTCTGGATACCACCTTAGGCATAAATGTAGGATTAGTCCTCAAGGACACTATCTTGGTGGAAAATTAGGAAGGGTTGCACTGCCATTAAGGCCTGTAGTTCTGAAACCCTCCTTGCTGAAGTAATTGCCAGTAGGAAAGCAGTTTTCCATGACAGGTGTTGTAGGTCTGCTGTTGCTGCTGGTTCAAAGGGTGCTAGTGTCAACTTTTCTAGCACAAAGTTTAAGTCCCAAGCTGGTAATGGTGGTTTCCTGGGAGGTTTTACATTCTTGATTCCTCTGAGGAACTGCCTGAGCAAAGGGTGCGAAAAAACAGGAGGATCAAAGCTGTATTCTGCTGAAATAGCTGACGCATGTATCTTGATGGAGGAGTAGGACAGGCCTGAATGAAGAAGTTCGGCCAGATACTCCAGAATGTTAGGCATATCAATGTTTGACACATCTTTTCCTCTTTCGGTACTCCAAATGACAAACCTTTTCCATTTTCCAGCATAGTTCTTTCTTGTTGAAGGTCTGCGTGCTTCAAGAATAATGTCTTTAACTCTTTGGGAAAGTTCTGGATTAGCTGCTGCTATGTGATGTTCCATGCAGTCAGTTGCAGCGTTTTTAGGTTTGGATGTATGATGCTGTAGTTGTTCTGAGTTAACATCAAAGGCATCAGGGTATTGGCCACATGTTGTTCGAGACATGCTCTTCAGTAGTGGGTACCAGTGTTGTCTTGGCCAGTTTGGGGCTATCAGGATTATCCTTGGACGTTCTTCCTTAATTTTAGTAGTACCTTGTGTATCAGAGGAAGAGGAGGAATGCATTTGCTTTAAGGCCTTTCCAGTTGAAGGAGAGTGAGTCCACTTTCCATGCTAGTGGGTGGAATGTCCTTGTGCAGAATTTTTGAGCTGGTGATTGAGAGGTGATGCGAATAGGTCTATCTGTGGCATTCCCCATTTCTTTGAGATGGTCTTGAAGATGTCGGGTGCAGCTTCCATTCGTGGGCATCAGTGGTTCTGCTTAGTATGTCTGCTAGAGTATTGTCTTTCCCGGTACAAATATTGCCTGTAACTGAATGTTGTAGCTGAGTGCCAGGGTCCACAGCTCCAAGGTCATTCTGCATAGGGGTATGAATGAGTGCCTCCCTGTTTGTTGATGTACCACATGACTGTGGTGTTGTCTGTCCTTATCATCAACTGGCCCTCTTTGAGGAATGGTTTGAACTTTTGGATTGCCAGTTTTACTGCCAGCATTTCTTTTAGATTGATGTGCAGGTGCATTTGATCCTGTGTCCACAATCCTTGCACGCATTTGTCCAGCATGTGGGCCCCCCATCCTAGGTCTGAAGCGTCTGTTGTGATGGTCTGGCTTGGTTGACATCTGCGGAAGGGCAGGCCTGGGTTTGACTGGCATGCCTGAGCCCACCATAGGAACTCCTGTTTTAAGCATGGAATTAGTGGGATTTCTGTTTCTAGACTGTGTCTGTGTTGGGACCATAAATTCTTTAGGTACCACTGTAGTTTCCTCATATGTAGTCTGGCAAATGGGACCAAGATTATGCATGATGCCATGAAGCCCAAGGCCTGTAGAAATTTTCTTGCTGTTAACTTGTTCAGTTTTGTTAGTGCCAAGAAGTAAAGAGGAAGTTCTTTTGTTTTTCTGTAGTCAGGAATGCCATTTGTTGTACTGTGTTCAATTCAGCCCAAGAATGTCCTTGTTTGGGATGGTATCAGCCTTGACTTTTGTAAATTGACTGTGTATCCCAGTCCTTGTAGCAAGTAAATGACCCTTTGTAAATCTGTTGTCAGCTTGCTTTTGTTGTCCCTTGTAGTAGGCAGTCGTCCAGGTATGGGTAAATTTGAATTCCTGTAGTCTGCAATGGGATTACTGATGCCAGGCATTTTGTGAATACTCTGGGCGCAGTAGATAAGCCAAAGGGCAATGCTGAGAATTGATAGTGCTCTGATCCTGCAAGAAATCTGAGGTATCTTCTGCAGATTGGTCGAATGGGGACGTGCAGGTATGCCTCCTTGAGATCTAGAGTTACCAGCCAAGACTCCTTGCCCAGCATGGGAAGAAGTTGCTGTAGGGTCAGCATTTTGAATTTTGGGACAATGATGTATGTATTTAAGGTGGACAGGTAGAATTGGTCTCCAACTTTTTCCTTTCTTGGAACTAGGAATAGTCTGGAGTAGAACCCCTTTCCTTGTTCTGCTGTTGGCACTCTTTCCACAGCTCTCATGTTTGCTAACTCCATTATCTGGCGTAGAGCCTCTGTTTATTGATTTGGAGGTAGATTTGGCATTCCTCTTTTGACTGGTAAAGTGTGGAAGTGAAACCGGTAACCTTGATCTATGGTTTGTAAAATCCACTTGTCTTTTGTTATGTAGTGCCAGTTCTTTGAAAATAAGGTTAACTTTCCGCCTAGAGGAGCTGCTATTTGTTCCCTGGTAGGCGGATTTAGGATTAAGTCACTGTGGTTGTGCTGATGTAGTGGCAGTGGCTGTGTCTGTGCCTCTGTTGTTACCTTGCCACTGTCGTCCTCTGTAGGCACCTCCTCTGGATTGGTTTCTGCCTCTGGAGCGTCTATTCCTGCCCCTTGGAAATTTTGTGGAGTCAGGAAAGGACCAATTTTGGCAGGCCAGTTCCTGCTAAACCTTGGGGTTGAACCTGCAGGAAATCTTTAACAGTTTGAACAGATTTTGCCTTTTCTTCCATTTTCTTCATAACCTGCTGGGCAGGTGTACCAAACAAACTTGTCTTGTCCATAGGAGCATCTAGCAACTTAGCTTTAACATGATCCGGTAAAGCTTGTTCCTTTAGCCATGCATGTCTTCTTATCACTGTGCCTGTCATGGCTGATCTAAATGAAGCCTCCAGTGCATCATAGCCACATTTTAAGGAATGGTTGCTAACCTGTTGTATGTTATTTACCATCTCTAATACATATTTCTTATCAAGAGATTCATCAGTAGTTAGCTTTTAGTTAACTTACCAAGCATCAACTCTTCATATTGTATCATGTGAAACTGACAGTTGAAAGATCTAACTGAGAGAGTAGCTGAAGTGTAGACCTTTTACCCCATCTGTCTAGTGACCTTGCTTCCCTTTCAGAAGGAATAGGGTTTTAGCTGCGGTTGCGGCTACTGCCTTGGGACCCTGGGATATAGTTTCTGGGTCTGCAAGAGGGGCCTTGTAAAGGTGGTGATGAGTATCTGGCACCCTGTAAAATCTGTCTGGTTTGGCAGGGGCTGGGGTAAGAATCTGGAGCGGAGCAAACATCATTGAAAGCATCATCCACCACAGAGAACAGGAGGTATAGCTAAGGGCCTGTGCTGTGGGAGGTGCAGAAAGGTCCTAAGTCTTTTCTGGAGTCTGAAAAATCCTGTTGCTGCCATTGGAACTGTTCTCATGGCATGCAAGGTTTCCCCAAAGGAGAATTCTTCTGGTGGGGAAGCAGCTGGAATGGATTCTTCAGCATCAGAATCTTCAAAATTGGAAAAGGGAGCCTCAGGCTGGTCAGTTATGTCTGATTCATCAGCAGAATCATCAGAAGACACTGGCTCAGGGGGCTCTGCCCTAGGTCTCTTCTCTGGGGGCTGAGAGGCCCTGTCTGGATGAGATTGAGATCCTCTAATTAAAGAAATTAAATCTTCTGCCAAAGAAAGCATTTGAGAACTAGAAGAGGGCCTGGATGAGGGGTTTAACAGGCACTGATTTAGTAGTCTTGGCTGCTTTAGCCCTGGCGAAGGCCTTAATGGACATGGCTGCTGGAGGCCTAGCAGCACCACGTGCTGGGGTAGAGACATCCAAGGGGATGGTGTCTGATAAGTCAACTACCGTAGTGGGTAAAATTTCTGAGGTCGATTCAAGAATTGTAGCAGGGGCCTCAGTTGTAAGAATAGGTTCAGCTGTACTTTGAGCAGTTTTCTCGGTTTCGGCGAAACCGAGACACTCATGATTTGCTTTGCCGTGGTTTCGGCGAAACCGCGGACCATGTGTCGGTCTTTATCTTTGCGTTTTTGGGGGTAGTCGGAGGATCTGGCGGCATAATGTCGCAAAATCAGTACCGAAAACTGTTCTGCAAACTCCGACCGGCGCCTAAGCGTTGTCGGTTGAAAGGCACAGGCGAACAGGCTGCTACGTCGTGGGCTGGGCCTAAACAAGGCAGACAGTAAGAGTGGAAATCTTTATGAGGTATTTGTTTCCCACAGGTTAAACAATTGTTAACTTTTTCTGACATCGGCTGAGGCAAGAAAGAGTCCCCTAGGGTACTTAGCTTTAGAAGTCTTGGTAGTATTCGGTGAAGTAATCTCTGGATCCGACCGACCGGCACTTGCGAACAGCTTCTGCTTGGCGCCGGCAAGAAAGACTGAGGAAAATGGCGTCGGCTGATGCTTTTATACCGAAGACCAGCAGAGATGGCGTCGGGTGGAGTGCGACATCAGCGAAGCGGACCCGGACTTTGGAATCCGGCCGACTGCAGGGCTGCCTGACGACAGGACAACCCACTTGTTATGACTGCAGATGCATCCATGAAGGACATCGTCTATTCCTGCCCCTTTGAAATTTTGTGGAGTCAGGAAAGGACCAATTTTTGGCAGGCCAGTTCCTGCTAAACCTTGGGGGTTGAACCTGCAAGAAATCTTTAACAGTTTGAACAGATTTTGCCTTTTCTTCCATTTTCTTCATAACCTGCTGGGCAGGTGTACCAAACAAACTTGTCTTGTCCATAGGAGCATCTAGCAACTTAGCTTTAACATGATCTGGTAAAGCTTGTTCCTGTAGCCATGCATGCCTTCTTATCACTGTGCCTGTCATGGCTGATCTAAATGAAGCCTCCAGTGCATCATAGCCACATTTTAAGGAATGGTTGCTAACCTGTTGTATGTTATTTACCATCTCTAATACATATTTCTTATCAAGAGATTCATCAGTGGTTAGTTTTTTAGTTAACTGATCAAGCATAAACTCTTGGTATTGTATCATGTGAAACTGACAGTTTAAAGCTCTAGCTGAGAGAGTAGCTGAAGTGTAGACCTTTTTACCCCATCTGTCTAATGACCTTGCTTCCCTTTCAGAAGGAATAGGGTTTTTAGCTGTGGTCGGCTACTGCCTGGGGACCCTGGGATATAGTTTCTGGGTCTGCAAGTGGGGCCTTGTAAAGGTGGTGATGAGTATCTGGCACCCTGTAAAATCTGTCTGGTTTGGCAGGGGCTGGGGGTAAAGAATCTGGAGCGGAGCAAACATCAGTGAAAGCATCATCCACCACAGAGAGAACAGGAGGTATAGCTAAGGGCCTGTGCTGTGGGAGGTGCAGAAAGGACCTAAGTCTTTTTCTGGAGTCTGAAAAATCCTGTTGCTGCCATTGGAACTGTTCTCGCATGGCATGCAAGGTTTCCCCAAAGGAGAATTCTTCTGGTGGGGAAGCAGCTGGAATGGATTCTTCAGCATCAGAATCTTCAAAATTGGAGAAGGAGCCTCTGGCTGGTCAGTTATGTCTGATTCATCAGCAGAATCATCAGAAGACACTGGCTCAGGGGCTTTGCCCTAGGTCTCTTCTCTGGGGGCTGAGAGGCCCTGTCTGGGTGAGATTGAGATCCTCTAATTAAAGAAATTAAATCTTCTGCCAAAGAAAGCATTTGAGAACTAGAAGAGGGCCTGGATGTGGGGGTTTAACAGGCACTGATTTAGTAGTCTTGGCTGCTTTAGCCCTGGCGAAGGCCTTAATGGACATGGCTGCTGGAGGCCTAGCAGCACCACGTGCTGGGGTAGAGACATCCAAGGGGATGGTGTCTGATAAGTCAACCCCGTGGTGGGTAAAATTTCTGAGGTCGATTCAAGAGTTGTAGCAGGGGCCTCAGTTGTAAGAATAGGTTCAGCTGTACTTTGATCAGTTTTCTCGGTTTCGCGAAACCGAGACACTCATGATTTGCTTTACCGTGGTTTCGGCCGAAACCGCGGACCACGAGTGTCGGTCTTTATCTTTGCGTTTTGGTAGATTGGGTAGTCGGAGGATCCGGCGGCATAATGTACGCAAAATCAGTACCGAAAAACTGTTCTGCAAACTCCGACCGGCGCCCAAGCGTTCGTCGGTTGAAAGAGCACAGGCCGAACAGGCTGCTACGTCGTGGGCTGGGCCTAAACAAGGCAGACAGTAAGAGTGGAAATCTTTATGAGGTATTTGTTTCCCACAGGTTAAACAATTGTTAACTTTTTCTGACATCGGCTGAGGCAAGAAAGAGTCCCCAGGGTACTTAGCTTTAGAAGTCTTCAAGTAGTATTCGGTAGAAGTAATCTCTGGATCCGACCGACCGGCACTTGCGAACAGCTTCTGCTTGGCCACGCGCAAGAAAGACTGAGGAAAATGGCGTCGGCTGATGCTTTTATACCCGAAGACCAACAGAGATGACGTCGGGTGGAGTGCGACATCAGCCGAAGCCGGACCCGGACTTTGGAATCCGGCCGACTGCAGGGCTGCCTGACGACAGGACAACCCACTTGTTATGACTGCAGATGCATCCATGAAGGACATCTACACAAACACACAGGCCCCAAAAAACACAACACACACACTCACTAACGACCAAACGAAGGGAGGGAACTAATTAAAGAAAAATATTTTTATACTAAAGGGTACCCAACACTTGCAAACGTTAAAATTTGAAAGAAAAAAGGAAAGTTTGACAGAAAATATGAACTTATCTGACAATTCACTTGCTGAGCTCAAGGGGATCCAGCTATCCCATAAGCGCGGCAAACTAGATCTGAGGTCATGGAGGGTTAGCAGGGCATTATGGGTGAAGGGAGGAGCTAGGAGCTCGGATCCATTAACTTGAAACAAGTTGCTGGCTCGGATCCGATATCGGATCCAAGACCCACAGGTTGCTGACAAATGAACTCCCTACTTCAGATCTAACTCTTCTGAAGGCCAGGGGGAAGGAGGGGGGGATGGTTGCAGACAAATTAAGCCACCTATTCAGATGGAACGTTATGGTGAGTACATAACTTCTTAGTCTGGAGTAGGGACTTCATTTGTCAGCAACCTTTGGGACAGAGTCCCCAGCTACCTGAATCTTGGGCGGCCATCATGGAAGGATGTTCCGGAGCACCGCGGAGCCAAAGAATGCTCTCCCTCTGGAAATGACGTCCAGTTTGTAGTGGTTGATAAAGGTATGAGATGAGGCCCAAGTGGCTGCCGAGCAAATAACATCCAAGGGAACTCTAGATCTAAAGGCAGCAGAAGTAGATATGGAGCGAGTGGAATGTGCACGGACTCTCTGAGGTGCGGGCCTCCCAGAAGCTATACAAGCTAGAAGAATACTTTGGGAAATCCAGCATGATAAGGTGACCTTCGAAACGGCTTTACCCAAACTGAATTTGGCAAAGGAAATGAACAGCTGATCGGATTTGTCTGTGACCAGCAGTCCTATGAATATAGAAATGCAGCTGCCTGTGCACATCTAAAGAATGCAGCTTGTACTCTCCTTTATTTTGATAATTAGGAAAGAAAACTGGTAGGTTGATGGACTGATTGATATTGGTTTCTGAGGCCACCTTGGGTAGGAAGGAGGGATTGGTCCTGAGGTACACTCTATCCTGATGAAAAACCAAGTAAGGGGGTTTCACGGAAAGAGCTTGAAGTTCCGAAACTCTTTTCGCTGAAGTGATGGCTACCAGGAATGCTGTTTTCCAAGACAGATATTTAAGTTTGGCCGAGGCAGCTGGTTCAAAGGGAGAAGCAGTCAAGGCTTGAAGAACTAGTGATAGATCCCAAGGGGGTACGGCTTCTTTGATAGGGGGCCTGAGCAGAAAAGTACCCTTGAGGAAGGTTTTACATAGTTTAGCTGACATCAAAGGACCTGTCTCATGTCCCACATGGTAATGGGAGATGGCTGCCAATTGTACCTTGACTGTCGAACAGCTAGCCCCTTGCTGAAGTCTGGTGAGGAAGTCCATCACGGACATTAATGGAGCAGTGAAGGGGTCCAAATTATGATGTTCCACCCAGATGGAAAAACACCTCCATTTACTGCGGTAAACTTTCCTGGTGGAAGGTTTATGTGCTGCCACCAAGATGGCTTTGACTGGTGAAGAGATGCCGGGAGTCCTGACTTAAGAGTGGAACTGGAGCAACCAAGCTGTCAGCTTCAGGTTGTCCAGATTCGGGGTCGGTAAGCCTGATGGATGGGATATTAGATCCGGGCTGGGATCCAAAATCCAGGGAGGATTCACCAAGTGAGACCACAGGTAAGGAAACCAAGTTTGCCGAGGCCAGAATGGGGCAATGAGGATCATTCTGCTCCCCAACCGAGGGGCTTTCTGTAAGAGTTTTAGAATCAGGGGTAGAGGAGGATAGGCATAAAGTAGACCGGGCGGCCAAGCATGCACTAGAGCATCTCTCGGGGCTTCCCCTGATGGGAGAATCAGAGCGAAGAAGCTGTCGCATTTCGTATTTGAGGGAGAGGCAAAGAGATCGCAGCAGGGTTGCCCCCATTTTGCAAATATCCGCTTCGCTACTCGGGAGTTGAGAGACCACTCGTACGGGGAAAGAATGGTGCGGCTGAGTTTGTCCGCCAGAATGTTGGCCCGTCCTGGAATGTGCATTGCGATCAGAAAGCGGTTAGTGGAGATCGCCCATTCCCACACCCTCATGGCCTCTCGGCAGGGAGGGTAAGACCTGGTTCCCCCCTGTTTGTTGATGTACCAGACAACTAACATGTTGTCCATCTGTATCGCAATAGTTCCTATGGGGAGAAGGTTCTGAAGTGCTTGCAACGCTAATAGCACCGCCCTCAGCTCCAGAAAACTGATATGCAGGGAGGTCTTTGTGTCGGTCCACGTGCCTTGGACTTTCCTGCCTGAGCAATGCCCCCCACCCCCACCCGAGGCGAGAAGCGTCCGTGGTCACCGTGACGAGAGGAGGTGGAGTGCAGAAGGGTCAGCCTGTATGGAGGTCTGGGGACTGGAGCCACCATAACAGGGCCCTTCTGCAAGCTTTGCTGATAGAGATAGGGTGATTGAGGGGAAGAAGCTGAAAGGACCATTGTACTTGGAGGGTCCACTGTAGTACCCTCATATTTAGACGAGCGCATGGAAGAAGTGATATTGCCACTGCCATGGAGATCAGCGCCCTCAGGACAAATTCCGCCGGTGGAGCTTCTGATTGGAGGATGGCCCGCACATGAAGTCTCAGATTCTGTAATCGTTCCGAAGTGAGGTAGGCTCGCAGACTTCTCGTATCCAATCTGGCCCCTATGAACTCTATCACTTGTGTCAGGGCAAGGGAGGATTTGTCTGTATTGATCGTGATGCCTAACTGGGGGGCTAGGCGGAGGAAAAAAGTCTTTGGCTGAGCAGAGTAGATGCCTTGTTTGGGCGGTCAGGAGCCAGTCGTCCAGGTATGGGAAGACCTGCATTCCCTGGAGTCTCAGGTGGGCCGCTATCACTGCTAAAAGTTTGGTGAACACCCTGGGGGCTGTGGTGAGGCCAAAGGGAAGAACTCTGAACCGATAGTGGCTGGCTCCCAGCCGGAAGCGGAGAAACCTCCTGGATCATCTGTCCATTAAAATGTAGTAGTACGCATCCTTGAGGTCTATTGAGCACATCCAGTTCTCCCGCAAGACGGGGAGACTGGATTGAAGAGTGACCATTCGGAATTTTGCCTTGGTTACAGACAGGTTCAAGAGGGAAAGGTCTAGAATTGGTCTCAAGTCCCCAGTCTTTTTTGGCACCAGAAAGAACCTGGAGTAAAACCTAATCCGAGCTGGTCTGGGGGGATGGGTTGGATGGCTCTTTTTTCTAGCAGCTGCTGGATTTCTGCGGCTGCAGCCTCCCTCTGACCGGGTGGTACATCGGGGAGGTTCCTGAGTCTGGGGACATGTTGCATTGGGATTTTGTAACCTCTGGATATGATCCGAAACACCCAGCAGTCTGACGTGATGGACTCCCATGCCGCGCCAGATGCCTCGAGAAGCGCCCCCCGACTGCCCCCAGAGTGGAGCAGTCAGGCAACCCTTCAGGGCTGTTGCGTGGGCCGATCAGAGAAAAATTCTCTGGACCCAAAGTTTCTCGGGGGCCCTCTGCCTCTAGGGCGGCGTCCTCCCTGTCCTCCTCTGCCATGGAAGGACTGGTTGTCTGGAGCAGGTGGGGAATGTTGCGATTTCCGGAACCACATCTTCTGTCCCTTTTGGTTCTTGGAGAAGGACCTCTGGGGAGCAGAGAAGCGGACTCCGATGGCAGACGTCTTCCCGTCCTCCTCGCTCTGGACAAGTGTCTCGCGAACGGTCTTGCCAAACAAGGCAGAACCATCAAAGGGGGCATTCGCAAAGGACGCCTTAAAGGGCACAGCGAAGTCACACTGTCGGAGCCAGGCCTGGCGTCTCATAACTAGGCCCGCTCCGCTAGCTCAAGTGGCTCCCTCAGTGGCGTGGGACAACAGCCGCATAGAGGTATTGGAAATAGATCTTAAGAGTGGCCACACGAGTGGAGTACAACTGCTTGTCCTCCGCCGACATGGACTCTGGGGGGGGGAAGCAGCGTATTCTTTAATAAGATCTCGCTGCATCCTGATGACATGTGCCATGTAGTTCAGGGACCTTACTGAGAAGGTCGCTGAACTGAATACCTGCATCCCAAGGCGATCCATCGAGCGGGACTCCTTGCTCGGTGGATGGACCGAGGGGCTCTCGAGCTAGTTCCCTCTTAGTGGCTGCCGCTATCAACATGGCATCTACGGGGGGACCCTAGCTCCAGTGGGACCAGTCTGCGGGGGGGGCTCAAAATCCTATCCGGGCATTTAGGGACTGGCTCCACAGTGTCCGGCTCCTTCCACGCCCTGGTGGTAATAAGGTCCACCAGGGGGTCGGCTGGAGGGGACACCCAAGAGGTAGACGGGCCTGCTTCGAATGCCTCCAGAAACACGGACTCGTCGGAGGAAGCCTTGGGGGCAGACCACCCCCCAGATCCTGAGCATTTCCATGAAGTCTCCAAAGGAGACATCCTCAGGGGGTGACCTTGGGGAGCCTTCCACTTCATCAAAGTCTGTGTCCTCTGTTAAGGACTCGGGGGGAGTCCACGTGCCTCCTCTTACACTTATGCTTGTGAGGCACTTCCTTGGGGGGGGGGCTGTCCGAGGAGGTCTCACCAGCAATATCCTGTTCCAATGGAACAACCTCGGACATCGAAGCAGGCTGTCCCTGTGGCCGGGTGATGGAAGCCTGACCCAGCAGAGAGGGAGTGCAGGGTGGAGCCGAGACAAGGGCCGGGGGTCCGGATGCTCTTGACAGAGCCCTCTCCACTACATCGAAGGCAGAGGGGAAGCCGGTCTCCCTGGGCTCCGAAAGCAGACTCCCACTTGGAGCCGATGAATGGATCGGAACCGGCGCCGAGACAGTCGGATCCGAGGGACCAGTGTGCTCCGACCTGGATGGAGCCGAAGGCACACTGAATCCCTCGGATCCGAAGCTCGGCCCACGGCTCTGAGAGGTCGGATCAGACGATGGAACCGACAGACTCGAGGGCAGGGTCGGATCCGAAGTACCCAGTACTGTTGGCGCCGACCCACCCCCGGCTCCAACGCTGCCCGGCTCCGAGCGCTCCGAACCCGGGAAGCAGGTCGGAGAAGGAGCTATCTGAGCAAAAAAGGGTGTCGAGCTCCCCCGCAAAGGGGGGGGGCAAGAGCACTCACATCTGCAGCTGGGCCTGGATGAACCTTCTCATCATCCGGTCCAAGTCTGCATCAGACAGGCTGTAGGTGGATCTCGACGAGGCCACCGAGGCAGGCCTGGAATGCCGCCTCGATGACCTCGATGGAGATCGGGTCTCCTCCTCCTCGGGTCCCGGGGAGAAGCAAGGTGATCGGAGCCGAGGAGGAGACCTGGAAGCCGTGGAGGCAGAAGCCCGCTTAGCTGGGGGGCCGAAGCGGAGGCCTCTGCCCGCCGCTTGTGGTGCTTCTCCCTCCTGGCCTCTCTGTCCTCCGGCGCCTTAGCGGGAGTTTGAATCCCGGCAGGGGGAAGGGGGGCAGAAGTGGCCACCACCACAGGCTGAGGAGGTGCCACGGGAGTAGCGGAGGCCGAAGCCAAATCCGGGTGCAGAAGTCCCGCCAGGATCAGCTTCGACCTCCGCTCTTTCAGTGCCCTGGGGTTGAACGCTGCACAAATGGGACATCCCGAGGACAGGTGTTCAACCCCAAGGCACCGAACACACCGAGTGTGGCCATCTGCCGGAGAGAGCTTATGGCCACACTTGGTGCACTTGGGAGAAGATTGGTTTTGGGGCCTCTGACATAACCCAAACTAAATAAAACTACACAAGCATGCTAGGCCCCAAACGCAAGCAACACACACACACACGCTAACGACCAGCGAGGGGAGGGTTAACTCTAAAAATTTAAGAATTAACAAAAAAAAAAGGGAAGCCTAACACACACACACACACTGTTTAAACAATGAAAAATTACACTAATTTGACCAGAAAGTCACTATCTGAAAAATGCCAGGAGCTCGATATCCAGCTGTCACACCTAAGAGTGGCAAACTAGATCTGAGGTCATTTGGGGTTGGCAGGGGATTATGGGTGAGGGGAGGAGCTAGGAGCTTGGATCCATAGCTGTATAATAAGTTGCCGGCTCGGATCTGATATCGGATCCAAGACCCAAAGGTTGCTGACAAATGAAGTCCCTACTCCAGATCCACATTTTTCCACTCTTCTGACCTTTAGGGTATGGTCTAGAGGGAGTAGAAAAACAGACTCCCATGGCAGAGAGTCTTGCCTTCCTGCTCACACCTGGTAAGGGTATCCTTCACCTGTGGTCCAAACAAAGCCGAACCATCGAAGGGGGTATTGGTGAAGGACGCCTTAAAGAGGTCAGCAAAGTTACATAACCGCATCCAGGCATGTCTTCTCAAAGCCATGCCTGTGGCTCTACGCCCCATCGGCTGCATAAGAAATGAGCCACATGGAGGAGTCGACTACAGAATTAAGGGTCGCCAGCTGGGAGTTCATCTTTTCCTGAGACCCCGCAGCAGATGGATCCTGAAGGGTATCACCCAGTTCCTTAAGGAGATCTCTTTGAAGGCGGGTGAAATGGCACAGATAGTTCAGCGACCGCATGGAAAAGGTCGCTGAAGAAGACATCCGCTTCCTGTACCTGTCCATTGTCCTAGATTCTTTATTAGGTGGATGGACAGGCACTGAAGGGTCAGCCAACTCCTCCTTGGTGGCTGCTGCAACCACCATGGCATCAACAGGGACACCCTTTGTAAGAAACTGTCGGACGGGGCTGTAATGAATTTTGTGGGCCTGCGGGGAATTGGTTCCACTGTGCCTGGGGCCGTCCACGCCTTCCGAGCCACTACTTCCATGAGCGGGTTGAAAGGCAGAGATACCCAGGAAGTGGAAGGGCGAGAACCAAACACGTCCAGATACACCGACTCGTCCTCGGAAGGGTTAAGGGCAGTCCAGTTCCCCCTCTGCTTAAGGATCTCAAGGATGTCCGAGAAGGAGACATCCTCAGAAGGGGACCTTGGGGACCCTTCCAAATCCTCCAAGTCGATGTCAGAAGTGACCGACTCGGGGGAGTCAACATGCTTCCTCTTACATTTTCTCTTCCGAGGGGGCTCCTCTGAGTGATTAGGGGAGGCCTCTGAAGAGGAAGATACACCCAATGGGGCTACCTGGAGCGCCTGTTCTCCACGCTTGGGGTCAGCAGGGTGGACAGAGACAGACGCAGGCACCATGGGGGGAGGAGCCGAAGGGTGATCATGAGCCGACACCGGAGTCAGCACGCTCCTCATGACCTCAAAGGCGCCCCTATCAGGCAGAGAAGAGGGTCCCCGCTCAGAGGAGACGTGAACCCCTTCCGGCACCGAGGCCGATGTCGGGGCCAAGCTCACCTGCGCCGAGGACCAGAGAGGGAGAACGGGGGTCAGACAAGGGTCCGACGCTACTCACCCCCTCGGAGCCGACGAGGGAGTCTTGGCGCCCGGATCCCTCCAAGGACGGAACCAATGAAGAGATCGGAGCCGACAAGGGAGCCAAAAGGTGTGGTATCGGCTCAGACGTTCCAACGATTCGAGCCCCAACAAGCTCCAGCTCCGAACACGGTGGTAGAGACGGAGGAGGAACTGTTGAAGAAGCAGGGATAGCCACAGTCTGTTGAGAAGGGCTAGTCAACATTTTGGCCAGTGCCTGCAACTTTAGGAGCCTACTAACCACCCTAAGTCATGATCCGATAGCCTGGAGGACCGAGAGGAATGGGATCTATGGCTCCGCTCCGATTGTAGTAATGGGGACCTGGGAGCAGAGCGAACGGACTCTAAAGAGGGGGACCTCGAATGCTTTCAGCTCAGAGAAGGCTCCGATAGCAAAGTCGGAGCCGACTGAGGTCTCGAAGTGTCGGTTCCGGCCGGAACCGACGAGGAGGCAGAAGCTCCGCTCGGCGTCGGCTCCGATCAGGGAGCCAACTGTTTGGCGGGCTTTAAGGATTTCCCCGACGAAGGCTTGGCCGGGGAGCCTTCTGGCTTTACCAAGCCCCTCAAAATGAGCTTATTCCTACGCTCCTGCAGGACTCTCAGACTGAAGGCATGACAGACCGAACAAGAGTCCTGCAGGTGTAGGGGGCCCAAGCAATAAACACAAGTGAGACCGTCTGTCAGACACATCTGACAGCACGAGTCACACTTCTTGAAACCTTGGTATCTTTAGACATGATAAAAGAGATACCAAGGGAAGTTTAACTAGTGCTTAAAACACTATACACAGACACACACGCACTAGAATTAGAAGTTATGTCCTTACCATAACGTTCCATGTGGAGTGTTCATCTCACCTTTGTTCTTACACCTGGGTTCGGAGCCGATCCTCGGCTCCGTGTCGGCCGCTTGCAAGCTCTGCATCGAGAAGAAGCTCGAGACCAACCTAACTCCCACAATCCCCCTCTGCCTTTACCTCAGATCTAGTTTGCAAGCAAACCAGCAGTCAGAGAGAGAACACACTCATGCAAAAACTACATAAATGCTAGAACACTTATATCTATATATATATATATGTACATACATATATACACAACAACTGCAAATGCAGAAGCAGAATAACCCAGACCAGGCACCAAACTGACGTTCTTCCTGAGGGTGGGAGGGTGGGAATGTAAGAACAAAGGCGAGATGAACACTCCACATGGAACGTTATGGTAAGGACATAACTTCTAAATGTGAGAGTGTTCGATCTCGCCGTTTGTTCTTACACCTGGGTAGCGTCCCTAGCTCCATGTTCCTGAGGAACTCACGGGAGAACGTTCTTGAGCACAGTGGAACCAAAGGTTGCCCTGTCCCTAGAAACCCTGTCTACTTTGTAATGAGAGATGAATGTATGTGGTTTAGACCAAGTAGCAGCTGCATAAATAGTGTCTAACGGTAGGCGAGCTGCATGAGCCAAGGATTTAGACACTGATCTCGTAGAGTGTCCCTTGGGTTTGACAGGTAAAGTTTGTTTTGAAGAATCATAAACGAATATAATGCAATCAGTTAGCCATTTGGAAAGGGTTCGTTTAGTAACTGCTACACCTTTCCTGCTGTCAGCAAAAGCTACAAAAAGTTGATCAGATTTCCTGTGATCCTTTGTTCTATCCAAGTAAAATGTAAGTTGTCTATGGACATCCAACTTGTGTAACATATACTCCAATTTATTGGAGTGATTTTTGAAAAAGGTAGGTAGTTCAATGGATTGATTAATGTTATTAATAGAGCAAACTTTGGGGAGAAAGGATGGATTAGTGCGAAGAGATACTCTGTCAGAGTGAAAGATCAGATAAGGGTGTTTAATGGAAAGAGCCTGAAGCTCAGATACTCGCCTAGCGGATGTAATGGCTACCAAGAAGAGGGTCTTCCACGACAAATACTTCAATGGACAAGAGGAGGCTGGCTCAAATGGAGGTAACATCAATTTAGATAGTAAAAGGTTTAGATTCCAAGGAGATGTAGGAGTTCTAACTGGTGGTCTAATATGGAAAGATCCTTTTAAAAAAGCCTTACAAAGTCTGTGAGCCATAATAGGTGCCCCACATTCTTCCACATGAAAGTTGGAAATGGCAGCCAATTGCACTCTTAAAGTGGCAGGAGAAGCTCCTTGGTGGAACAATTCTGTTAACTCCAAGATCTTGTTTAACGGAGCTATGACAGGGTCCAAATGCTGTGTATTTGCCCACAATACAAAACGCTTCCATTTACTAGTGTAGGTCTTTGTAGTGGAAGCTTTATGAGAAGCCACTAGTATATTCTGAACTGCAGGTGAGAGAAGATCAGACCTGGCTAAGAAGGGAAGCGGAGCAGCCAAGCTGCTAGATGGAGTGACGAGAGCGAGGGATGGGGAACCCCTGACGAGTGAGTCAGTAGATCTGGCATTGGATCCAGAATCCAAGGTCCCCAAATGCGGTGTGTCAGAAGAAAGGGGAACCAAATTTGACGAGGCCAGAATGGGGCAATGAGGATTATCGTCCTTTGCAGGTTGTTGGCTTTCTGCAGAAACTTTGCAATCAGGGGAAAGGGAGGAAAAGCGTACAGGAGACCCGGGGGCCAATCGTGAACTAGCGCGTCCCTGGGGACTTCCCCTGGAGGGTAATAGGGCAAAGTAGCTCCTGCATTTGGCGTTCATTGGAGACGCAAAAAGATCGCAGGAAGGCTGGCCCCACTTGCGAAAAATCTTCTTCGCAACTGACTGTTTTAGGGACCACTCGTGCGGCAACAGGATTGCTCTGCTCAGCCTGTCGGCTATGACGTTGGATGACCCCAGGATGTGCGTTGCTATTAGAAAGCGACCCGTGGACTCCGCCCACTGCCAGATCCTCATGGCCTCTCTGCATAGCTGATAGGACTTGGTTCCCCCTTGTTTGTTTATGTACCAGACTACGGACATGTTGTCCGTCTGAACTGCAATAGTCCCTAGAGGAAGAAGGGGAGCAAAGTGTTGCAACGCTAGAAACACTGCCCTCAACTCTAGAACATTGATGTGCAGACTGTACTCTAAATTGGTCCATTCGCCTTGGACTGTCTGTCCCTGAAAGATGCCCCCGCACCCTATCAGGGAAGCGTCCGTGGTCACCGTAGCTGTCGGTGCGGGTAGCACAAATGGTCTTCCGCTGGAAAGGTTGCAAGTCCGAAGCCACCAGGCTAGGTGCGATTTGCATGTATTTGTGATCAGAATTTCGTGGGTCAGAGGTAGCTGTTGGAACGACCATTGAGCAAACAGTAGCCATTGTAGAACTCTCATGTGCAGTCTTCCCAATGGTATCGCAATGAGAGAAGCTGCCATGAGACCCAAAACCTTCAGAACCAGTTTTGCCGGGGACTTTCTGGATGACAGAAGGAGAGAAATGTGGCTTTGTAGTGAAGCTATCCTTTCTGGAGGAAGTCTTAGAATTAAATGATGCGCATCCAATTCTGCTCCTATGAATAAGATATGCTGTGATGGCTGTAGTGAGGATTTTTCGAAATTTACTGAAATTCCGAGATGAACACAAAGCTGTAGTGTGTAATCCCTTGCCTGAATCAGTTGACGCTGGGTGGTGGCAGAAAGGAGCCAGTCGTCCAGATACGGAAACACCTGGAATCCCAGGCGTCTCAGATGAGACGCCAACACTGCCATACATTTGGTGAAGACCCTGGGGGCTGAGGTCAGTCCAAAGGGCAGGGCTCGAAACTGAAAGTGGCTGGCTCCCAGCCGGAAGCGCAAGTGATCCCTGGACGCCCTGGCCATTTTGATGTGGTAGTATGCGTCCTTCAGATCTATTGAGCACATCCAGTCGTCCTTCTGTAAAAATGGAAGGATCGATTGAAGCGTGACCATTCGGAACTTTTCTTTCCTGACGAAGGTATTGAGGTTGCTTAGGTCCAGAATCGGCCTCCAGTCCCCTGTCTTCTTTGGAACTAAAAAGAACCTTGAGTAAGTTCCGAATCCTCTTTGGTCCGCTGGGACTGGTTGGATGACTCTTTTTCTAGCAGCTTTGAAATTTCTATAGCTGCTGGGTCTCGCAGATGGGGCGGTACATCTGGGAGTTTTCTCTTCGGAATGGGGGGGGATAGGAAGGGTATTCTGTAGCCTCTGGTAACAACGCTTTTTACCCAGTTGTCTGATGTAAGATTTTGCCAGGCCTGAGGGTATAAAGCTAAGCGACCCCGACTGCCTCCAGAGCAGGACAGTCGGGCCTCCTCTCAGGAGTGCTGGAAAGGTTTTCCAGGGGGAGTATCCCTGTCACCTTGGTTTTGCGGACCCCCTCTGCCGCCAGGGCAGCGTCTTCCACCTCTGCCCCCTCCTCTGCCTCTAGAGGGCATCACCCTGTGTGCCCGGGAAAGATCCTTGGGGTTTTCGAAACCACATTTTTCCACCGCGCTGCCCTTTGGGGTACGGTCTGGATGGGGTGGAAAAACGGACTCCGACAGCAGACAGAGTCTTTCCCTCCTGCTCACACCGGGTAAGGGTCTCCTTTACTTTGGGGCCAAAGGCCCCGTCAAATGGGGCGTTAGTAAAGGAAGACTTGAAGGCTTCCGCAAATGAACATAAGCGCATCCAGGATTGTCTGCGAAGAGCAATCGCTGAAGCTGCTGCCCTACTCGATCCTTCGGCTGCGTATGAGATTAGCCTCATGGACGAGTTTACAATTGATGTAAGGGTATTGAGTTGTGCTGTAACTTTTTCTGAGACAGCAGCATCTGTAGTACCCTGGAGGGTATCTCCCAACTCTTTGATTAGATCCCTCTGTAGTCATGTGAAGTGGGTCAAATAGTTCAGGGATCGCATAGAAAAAGCCGCTGAACTAAAAATGCGCTTCCCGTACCTGTCCATAGTCCTAGAATCTCTGTTAGGGGGATGGACAGATGAGGAAGATTCCGACATCTCCTTCTTCGTGGCCGCTGCCACCACCATAGCATCCACTGGAACTCCCTTCGTTAGATAAGCCTTATCTTGGGGTGCAGTAATAAACTTATTAGGCTTTCTAGGAACTGGCTCCACCGTGTCAGGCGTCTCCCGCACCCTTCGAGCAATCAGCTCCATTAACTCATCGAAGGGCGGAGTGACCCAGGAGGAGGAAGGGCGAGCACCAAATGCCTTCAGCAAGACTGACTCATCCTCAGAAGGGGGGAGGGATTGCCAATCACCTCTCTGCTTTAGGATCTCCAAGATGTCAGAAAAGGAGACATCTTCTTTGGGTGACTTTGGGGACCCTTCTGACTCATCCAAGTCAGTGTCGGATGTCAAAGATTCTTGTGGAGAATCTAAGTGTCTCCTCTTACACAATCGTTTCCTAGGGACTTCTTCGGGGGGAGCATCCGAAGAAGCCTCCGAGGAAGAGGTGGCACCCTCCAGGGGTGGCTGAGACACAGATGCTCGACGCTTAGATGTAGCCGTGGGTGCAGAGGAGGATAACGGTCCTTTATGGGGAGGAGAAGCTGTTCCTGCTGATGTGGTTGTCTGGGTAGACAACACCTTCCTCATGAGGTCGAAGGCCCCCGGGTCCCGAGTCGAGGTATCTCCCGGTTCCGAAGAAATGGGAAGAATCCCCGAAACAGGCACGGAAGGTATCGACCCCGAGGACGGAACAGAGTCGATCCGAGCAGAGGCCCCGAGAGGGAGCGTCGGAACCGAAACATCGGTCCGACTCTCGGTCCCGGAACCAAGGATGGATCTTCGGCTCCGAGACTCCGGTACCGGATCCGACGGAGTCGAGGTGAACGGAGCCGACCGAGAAAAGGACGGTTCTGGCACCGAGGGCTCCACAATCAGCAGATCAGCTTCCTCCGGCTCCGAAGACTGGACAGGTCTCGGAGGAGGAACAGATGGAGATAATGGAAGGCCTTCAAGTCAAGACACCAATTGAGAGGAGACCGAGATGAGCTTGGATAAGGCCGTATTCTCCATTAATTTCTGCACCACGCGGTCTACATCGGTGTCGGAGAGGGGTCTGGAAGAACGGGTCGAAGGAATCGAAGACAGAGCCGACCTCAACAGTGTCGGTGGAGGAAGCTCCTTCACCGGTTCCAAGACTCGAGGCTCGGAAACTGACAACAGTTGAACACTCGGTCCCGAAGCCTGTGGAACCGGTGATCGAACTTTAACTGAAGAGCTCGGAGCCGATGACCTGGGCTCCGATGTCTTTGATTCCTTCGAGGATTTGGATGCCTGGTCTGAAGCATCCAGAGCCTCTTGAAAGGTAGGTTTTAACAAACCCCTATCCATGAGTTTCCTGCGCCTATCTGTCATGACCCTCCCACTGAAAGAATGACAAATAGAGCAGTCTTCTTGCAGGTGGAGAGGGCCAAGACAGTAGACGCAGGAACTATGATTGTCAGTAACTGACATCTTTTGCCCACATTGGCAACGTTTAAACCCCGATTTAGCTTTCTCAGACATTCTTGTAAAGCTATCAAAAAGGGATAAAAAGAAGTAAAAGTCAAGTCCGGTATAAATGTCAAATCCAGTAATAAAAATCTATCCGGTAGTCAACTCCTGTAAAGGGTGGGATAGGCCCCGAAGGAAACTAACAAGTTAAACAACTTTAACTGGAACCGAGAAATTCCTCGAGACAGTATCACACACACACACAGTCAACAAATAATGGTTTAGATAAATATTATTCTAAAAAAAAAATACAAGAAAAAACTTTAAATCTTAGCTTTAGGTGCTCGAGCTCGATCAAGTGATGCGAACGCTGCAGCGGCAAACTAGATCTGAGGTAAAGGCAGAGGGGGATTGTGGGAGTTAGGTTGGTCTCGAGCTTCTTCTCAATGCAGAGCTTGCAAGCGGCCAGGTGTAAGAACAAACGGCGAGATCGAACACTCTCACATCTAACAGTAACAATACCACTATAACTACAACAGTTATCACTAACAAAAACTTATCAAAAATTTATATATATATATATATATATATATATATATATATATATATATATATATATATATATATGTGTGTGTATATAATACAATATAAACTATAAAGAGACAGGCCTAACACTACCCTAAAGGGTGGGGGGGGGGGGAGAAAACCAACAGAAAAGGAGATCCTAAGTGGGGTCTAAAGGGGCTACATGATCTAATAAAACTAATAGAGAAGAATATCTAAATATAACAACAACACTGACAGTAAAACAGCAGTAAAAGAATTATACGACCTGGAGCCGGTAAAAAACACAACCTCGTAGCTGAAGCGGCAAACGCGATCTGGGTATCTGACGCCTAGCATTGTGGGATAAGGGGAGGCCTCGAGCCGGTAAATAGCTCTCGAGCTTTAGTAAAAGGCCGAGTCGGAGCAGAGGATCGGCTCCGAACCCATCCAGCAAGAATGAAGGCGAGATAGACAACTTAACATTAAAGGGTTTCCCTGATAGTCGCATGGTTGGACTGGATCCACCACCATAGGTCCTTTTTGCATGACTCAGTTATTCTGATCAGGTGGGACATCGGAAGTTCTTGAAGCTACCATTGGGAGAACAGGAGCCAATGAAGGATTCTCATATGCATCCTGGTGAGAGGAACTAGTGTTATTGAAGTCATTGTTCCAAGGAGTTTTCAGAACTACCTTTGCCTTTACCTTATTCTTGCGAAGGTGATGTATCTGCTGCCTGAGGCCTGAAATTCTGTCAGCTGGAAGACGTGCCATCATGGAAAGTGTCTAGGTTTGCACCTATAAAGGTAATATGTTCACAGGGCAACAAGGCAGATTTTTGTAAGTTGACTATTATGCCCAACAAGCACAGCCCAATGTCGCATCCCTGGCTTGTTGGAGTAGATGCTTGGTCATGGCAGTTAGGAACCAGTCATCCAGATACGGTAACACTTGGAATCCAAGATGTCTCAAGCAAGCAGTTACTACTACCATGCATTTGATGAGCACTCTGGGGGCTGTAGTGAAACCAAAGGGCAGAGCTCGGAACTGATGACTGGCTCCCAGCCAGAAGCGCAAGTGACTCCTCAATGATCTGCCCATTTTTGCATAGTATGCATCTTGGGAGGTCTATTAAGCACATCCAATGGTCATTCCCTAAGAAGGGAAGTATTGACTGCAGTGTCACCATTCGGAACTTTGACATTTTGACAGATTGGTTTAACTTGCAGAGAGCCAATATGGGTCTAGTCCACTGTTCTTTTTGGCACCAAAAAAGAATGCAGACCCCCCTCTACCTCTAGGATGTCTACCATTGTTACCCCCCTCTCTGCCCTTGGGGAAGAATTCACCTCATGCTTCTTGGAAAGCTCCCTGGGATCTTTTGAAACATTTTTCCACTCTGAGGTTTACAGAAAAAAAGTACTCCAATGGCAGAGAGTTTTCCCTTCCTGCTCACATCTGGTGTCTTACTTTGGGTCCAAAAAGTGTGGAGACATCAAAAGGGGCGTTCGTAAAGGTAGACTTAAAGGGTTCTGCAAAATTACACAAGCACATCCATGAGCGTCTCCTCAAGGAAACTGAACCCGCTGCCCTGCTCACTCCATCCGCTGCATGAGCATCAGGTAACTCCCATGCCTTTTGACTGACCCAAGTCCATTAGTACATCAAATGGCGGAGACACCCAGGAGGCTAAAGGTTGAGATCCAAAGGCCTTCAGGTACACCAACTCATCAGAAGGGGTGATGGTTTTCCAGCCATCAGACTGTGGGGACCCTTCTGAATCACAGGTCAGTATCTGAGGTGACTGACTCAATCAGGGGAATATATGTTTCCTCTTGCATGTCCTCTTGCTCCTCAGAAGGGTATTCTGGGGAGGCCTTGGAAGAGTGGCTTGCCCAATGGGGAATCCAGAGGCTCTGGATCTCTGCTGTCCTGCGGATAGGGTGGTGCCAAGACAGTAGCTGGTGCTTTGAGGAGACTAATGCCAGTATCCTTATGTAGCACTGTAGAGGGGGACAGCACATCAGCTCAAAAGCAGATCCCACCGGTTCCAAGGAGACCGACACCCCTGTCCCCAGAGAGACCAGCTCCACTGCCAATGAAGGAACAGAGCTCTACCGAGCAAACACAGCAAGGGGTAGACTCTTAACCAAAGTTCAAGCCAGAGTATCCATCCTGGGGCCAGCTGGAGAATCCCGACTCCCAGACACTCCAGATGGCACAGAGAAGAGTCAGAGCAGATGTCTATTCTGTAAGCTCAGAAGGGGGTCCTGGAAAGTACAGTGTACCTACCATAAATGTAGATGTCTGATAGGAATGCATCTGCAGTCCTTACAAATGAGTTGTCCTGTCGTCAGGTAGCCCTTCGGTCGGCCGGATTCCAAAGTCTGGGTCTGGCTTCGGCTGGTGTCGCACTTCACCCGACGTAATAGCTGCAGTTGTTTGGGTATAAAGGCATCAGCCAACGCCATTTTCCTCAGTGTTTCTTGCCCCAGATGCCAGGTGCCCTCTAGGAAGGCTGAATTTGGATAAATGCAAATGATTCCAAATAGTAGAGAGCAAACAAAAAATAAGCATGTATGTACATATATACAAACAAATACACCATAATAGATTCCCCCCAGCTAGCTACAAGATGGGCAAATACCCTAGGAGTACAACAGAGGGGAAGGAGGGAGGGTAATCCTGACTGCAGATGCATTCCTATCGGACATCTACATTTATGGTAGGTACAAAACTGTACTATGTCCTTCAAGGATGCATCTGCAGTCCTTACAAATGGGTAGAATACCATAGCCAAACTGGGGGAGGAGGAAAGATAGAATTATGGTGTAGTTAAGATCCCTTGCAAAACAGCAGTGGCAAAACCTGCTCGGGATCTAGAGTATAAAGGTAAATTATAATGCTTGGCAAATGTATGCACGGAGCTCCAAGTAGCAGCCTCTAAAATGTCTTTGGTAGCCACTCCTCGTAGAAAAGCTGTGGTAGTGGCTGTAGCTCTTGTAGAGTGAGGCCTGATGTTTTCTGGAGTTTTCTTTCCATGATAGGAGTAACAAAATCTAATGCAATTTCCTATCCACTTAGATATTGTCTGTTTTGAAATTGCTTTCCCTTCCTTTCCTGTTGCATATGCTACCAGTAGCTGGTCAGTTTTTCTATTGCTCTTGGTCCTGTCCAGGTAGTAGCGTAATTGCCTGTGTACATCCAAGGTATGCAACAGTGTTTCTCCCCTGTTCTGTGGATTGGGGAAGAATGTAGGTAGGTGGATAGCCTGATTTAAAGATACTCTGGAGACCACCTTAGGCATAAAAGTAGGATTTGTTCTCATGGACACTCTATCTTGATGGAAGATCAGAAAGGGCTGTACTGCCATTAATGCCTGTAGCTCAGAAACCCTTCTTGCTGAAGTGATTGCCAGCAGGAAAGCAGTTTTCCATGATAAGTATTGCAATTTTGCTGTTGCTGCTGGTTCGAAAGGAGGAAGTGTCAATTTTTCTAGCACAAAGTTAAAGTCCCATGCAGGCAATGGTGGCTTCCTAGGAGGCTTTACATTTTTAATTCCTCTCAGAAACTGCCTGAGCAGAGGATGTGAGAAGACTGGAGGATCCAAGTCGTATTCTGCTGAAATAGCTGATGCATGAATCTTAATGGAGGAGTAGGACAGGCCTTTATGGAATAGTTCTGCCAAGTATTCCAGGATGTTGGCTATGTTTACCAGTGACACATCTTCCCCTTTAGCAGTACTCCAAATGAGACATCTTTTCCATTTTGCTGAATAGGTTTTCCTTGTTGAAGGTCTGCGAGCTTCCAAGATAATGTCCTTAACCCTTTGAGATAAATTTGGGTTAATTTGACTTGTGCAATGTTCCAGGCAGTCAGCTGCAGAGTTTTTAGGTTTGGATGCAGGGTGTTGTAGTTGTTCTGAGTTAACAGCAAGGGAACTAGGGGTAAGGGCCACATCTGTTCCCGAGACATGCTCCTCAGTAATGGGTACCAATGTTGCCTCGGCCAATCTGGAGCTATCAGAATGATCCTTGGACGGTCCTCTTTGATCTTCAATAGCACCTTGTGCATCAAAGGAAGTGGTGGAAATGCATATGCTGTCAGATTTTTCCAGCTGAAGGATAGGGAGTCCACCTTCCATGCCAGTGGATGGTACGTCCTGGTGCAGAATTTCTTTAATTGGTGATTGTGTGGGGATGCAAATAAGTCTATTTCTGGGATACCCCATTTTCCTGTTATGGTTTTGAAGATGTCCGGATGCAGCATCCATTCGTGGGCATCCGTGGTAGTCCTGCTTAGTATGTCTGCTAGAGTGTTTTCTTTTCCTGGTACAAAAATTGCTTGTAAGTGAATGTTGTAACTCAGGGCCACATTCCAGAGATCCAGGGCCATCCGGCATAGAGGGTACGAATGTGTGCCTCCCTGCTTGTTAATGTACCACATAACTGTGGTGTTGTCTGTCCTTATCAATTGGCCTCGTTGAAGAAATGGTTTGAAAGCCTGAATTGCCAGTTTTACTGCCAGCATTTCCTTTAGGTTTATGTGCAGGTGCAGTTGCTCTTGAGTCCATAAACCTTGTATGCATTTGTCCATCATGTGGGCCTCCCAACCGAGGTCTGAGGCGTCTGTTGTGATGGTTTGGCTTGGTTGAGTGCTGCGGAAGGGCAATCCTTGGTTTGATTGACAGGCCTGCGCCCACCAGTGGAATTCTTGCTTCAGGCATGGAATTATTGGAATGTGAGTTTCCAGGCTGTGTTTGTGCTGAGACCATAAATTCTTTAGGTACCACTGTAGCTTTCTCATGTGCAGTCTGGCATGTGGGACCAATATTATGCAGGATGCCATGAAGCCCAACGCCTGTAGGACTTTTCTTGCTGTTAGATGGTTCTGCTTTGTTAATGCCAAGAAGTATAGAGGGAGTTGCTCCTGTTTTTCTACTGTTAGGAATGCCATTTGTTTGGATGTGTCCAGCTCCGCACCCAAGAAGGTTATCTTTTGGGATGGAATCAGCCTTGACTTCTTTATATTGACTGTATATCCCAGGGCTTGTAGAAGGTAAATGACTCTTTTCAAGTCTTCTGTAAGTTTGTTTTTGTTGTCCGCTTGTATCAGGCAATCGTCCAGGTAAGGGAAGATTTGGATTCCCTGGAGCCTGCAATGAGAGATTACTGATGCCAGGCATTTCGTGAACACTCTGGGCGCAGTAGATAAGCCAAAGGGCAATGCTGAGAATTGATAATGCTCTGATCCTGCAAGAAATCTGAGGTATCTTCTGCAATTTGGTCGTATGAGGACGTGCAGGTATGCCTCCTTGAGATCTAGAGTAACCAGCCAAGACTCCTTGCCCAGCATGGGAAGAAGCTGCTGTAGGGTCAGCATTTTGAATTTTGGAACAATGAGGAATGTGTTTAAAGCGGACAGATCTAGAATAGGTCTCCATTTGTTTTCTTTCCTTGGTACTAGGAAGAGTCTGGAGTAAAAGCCCTTTCCTTGCTCCATATATGGTACCTTTTCCACAGCTCTTATTTTTAATAATGGATTTACTTGTTTTAGAGCTTCTGCCTTTTGATTTGGAGGTAGGTTTGGCATTCCTCTCTTTCCTGGTAGAGTATGGAAATGAAACCTGTAACCTTGGTCTATAGTTTGCAAAATCCACTTGTCTCTTGTGATGTAATGCCAGTTCTTTGAAAATAAAGCTAGCTTTCCGCCTAAGGGTGCTTCTAGTTGTTCCCTGGTAGGCGGTGCCAGAGCCAAGTCACTGTGATTGTCCTGTTGTAGTGGTGGTGGCTGCGTCTGTGCCTCGCTGGTTGTTGCCCTGCCACTGGCGTCCCCTGTAGGCACCCCTGGATTGGTTCCTGCCTCTTGAACGCCTATTCCTGCCTCTCTGTGCTTTTGAGGAGTCTGGAAAGGACCAATTCTTGGAGGGCCAATTCCTGCTAAACCTTGGAGGTTGGACCTGTAAGAAATCTTTCACTGTTTGGACAGATTTTGCCTTCTCTTCCATCTTCTTCAGTACCTGTTGTGCAGGAGAACCAAACAAATTGCTCTTGTCCATGGGAGCATCTAATAGTTTTGATTTGACATGGTCCGGTAAGGCCTGCTCTTTTAACCATGCATGCCTTCTGATAACTGTGCCAGTCATGGCTGATCTAAAGGAAGCCTCCAGTGCATCATAGTCGCATTTTAAAGAATGGTTACTAACTTGCTGAATGTTATGTACCATTTCCTGAACATATTTCTTATGTAAAGGTTCATCAGAGGACAGTTTTTTAGTTAACTGATCTAGCATAAATTCTTGATATTGTATCATATGAAATTGACACTTCAAGGCCCTAGCTGACAGAGTAGCAGAAGTGTAAACTTTTTTACCTCACCTCTCTAAGGACCTGGATTCCCTTTCAGAGGGGAGGGGATTTTTGGCAGAGGTAGTTGCTACAGCCTTAGGCCCCTGGGAGATAGTTTCTGGATCTGCAAAAGGAGCCTTGTATAAATGGTGATGTGTGTCCGGGACCCTGTAGAACCTATCGGGCTTAGCAGGGGCTGGAGGTAATGAGTCAGGAGCAGTACAAGCATCATTAATTGCATCATCTACAACAGAAAGAACTGGGGGTATAGCTAAAGGCCTATGTTGTGGTAAATGCAAAAAGGTTCTAAGCCTTTCCACTGGAATTGTTCCCTCATAGCATGCAAGGTTTCCCCAAAGGAAAATTCCTCAGGCGGAGAGGCAGAAGGGATGGACTCTTCAGCATCAGAGTCTTCATAAGGGGAATAAGGAGCCTCTGGAGGGCCTGTATTATCTGAATCATCAGAGGAATCATCTGTGGAAACTGGCTCAGGGGGCTCTGCTCTAGGCCTCTTCTCTGGAGGAGGGTGAGAGGCCCTGTCTGGGTGAGGTTGGGATCCCCGGATTAAAGAAATGAGATCCTCTGCTAGAGAAAGCATTTGGGAACTGGAGCTGGGCCTATGAGAGGGGGTCTTAACAGGTACAGATTTTGTAGCTTTAGCCCTGGCAAAAGCCTTAATGAACATGGCTGCAGGAGGCCTAGCAGCTCCACGTGCAGGGGTTGAAATATCCAAGGGAATAGTGTCAGATAATTCCTGAGAAACCACAACTGCAGGTTGGATTTCAGAAGCCGATTCCACCAGGCTGGAAGAGGCCTCGGTAGAAGGCATGTTTTTGGCTGAAGGAAGAACCGCTTGCTCGGTTTCAGCCGAAACCGAGACACTCGCGGTTGGCCTAACCGCGGTTTCGGCCGAAACCGCGGACCGCGAGTGTCGGTCCTTTTCCTTGCGTTTTTTGGAAATTTGTGAAGTCGGAGGATCCGACGGCATAATATAAGCAAAATCAGAGCCAAAAAACTGCTCAGCAAATTCCGACCGACGTCTAAGCGTCCGCCGGTTAAAAGAAGCACAGGCTAGACAAGCTGCTACGTCGTGGTCTGGGCCTAAACAAGGTAAGCAGTAAGAGTGGAAATCTTTATGAGGTATTTGTTTCCCACAAGTTAAACAGTTATTCACTTTTTCTGACATCGGCTGAGGCAAGAAAGAGTCCCCAACGGGGTACTTAGCTTTTTAGAAGTCTTCGGCAGTAGTAGAAGTATTCGGTAGTAGTAATCTCTGGATCTGACCGACCGGCACTTGCGAACAGCTTCTGCTTCGGGCGCCACGCGGCAAGAAAGACTGAGGAAAATGGCGTCGGCTGATGCCTTTATACCCGAACTGCAGCTATGACGTCGGGTGAAGTGCGACACCAGCCGAAGCCAGACCCAGACTTTGGAATCCGGCCGACCGAAGGGCTGCCTGACGACAGGACAACCCATTTGTAAGGACTGCAGATGCATCCTTGAAGGACATCAGACTGTTCTACAGTTAAGTGGTATCAGGCACTCCAACTTCGAAGATCCAGCTTAGCTCGAAGGAACAACAGTAGATGCAAGAGTCTCTGAAGGCTCAGAGACCTGATGGGTTGCAGCAGAGAACAATTTAGCTAGTGCCTGCGACTTTAGGAGTCTGCGCACCACCACTTCCACTTCATCAGATAGGCTCCTAGTGGACCTGGAGGAGAGAGAAGGTGAATGAGATCTCTCCAAAATGGGAGATCCCAAGTAGGGGAGACCAGTGGAATGTCAATTGACTGGCTCCGAAGACATTGGGGCCAAAGAACCAGGCTTGCCAATGATGACCTCAGTCTGTTCCAAGGCCTGTGGAGCCGAGGAGGTAGACTGCTTAGAAAGTTTTGACAATTTTTCTGGAGGCTCAGACTGAGATGGAGAGAGGTGATGGCCTTTTGGATTGTTTGCCCCTCTTGGAAGAAGCACTCTGCACAGCTTCCTCAAAGGTTGACTTTAAGAGTCCCTTAAAAGTTTCTCATCTCCTGTAACACATGTGCACTAAAGGAGTGGTAGAAAGTACAATCCTGTAAATGCATCCTCCTGTAAAATGTATAGCCCCTAGACAATATATGCAAATGACATGCCCATCTAACATTTTCTGGGGCCATTTCTGACATTTTTTAAAGTCCGAAGGCTTATGATCTCTCTCTCTAGAGTCTTTAGACAGGATACAAGAAAGAAGTTCCCAAAAGGATTACAAAGGGCAATTCAGAACACTGCTAGATATATACAAACAAAGCGAATAAACACTGCACATCTAAGAAAAGATATTTGAAAACTAGCTTACTTTGACAAAAGGCAAGCCCTAGGACCTCTAACTTAAATGGACCTAGATACCAAGGAAAGCACACAAACACCAACACTACAAGCTCTCTAAAAACGGGTGACTAGCTCGAATTTAAATGAGCTAAATGACTAACTGCAAGAGTAGACTAAATACACCACTACGGTAACTACATGATACAAGGAGGCCTCCGAAAAAAAAAAATCACTACGGCCAAACAGCACACAACAGCAGAAAGGAGATAAGGTAAGGTAAGCTACACTAAATCACACAAAAAAAACACTAATCTAAGAATCCTAAAAGGATAAACTAGTAAAGTGAAAAAGATAAAACTTGGCCACAGCCAAGAAGAGGACATCCAACCTCAAACGGCAAACAAGATCTGGCAGTTGCAAGACTGCATCACAGGATACCTACCTGCCACGAGCCAAGTTCGAGACTTCCTCTATGTATTTGGCCGAGTAGGAGCAGAGGATAGGCTCCGAACTCATTAAAGAAAGAATGAAGTCGAGGTAGGACATTACATCAAGTGTTTAATTATGGTGAGAACCCATGCTCCCATGGTCATCCATTGCCAAAATGGGAAGGAAACAGCCTGAGAGGCAGAAGAACCTGCCTAAGGGGGAGGGGAGACAGATCAGGGAAATGTTTTTGGTTTCTAGAAACTGACGGCTTATCTGGGAAAATCCACTTAAACCCTTTTACTGGCGGTCTACAAGATTTCGAAGGATAGTTCCTTGAACATGGGTTCAGGCAAAAAAACTTGCCCGAAATCCTGCAGGGTTTCAAACAGTTCTGCAGCAGCAGTGTCAAAGATTCACATTGTCCATGGAAAAATCTACAAGCTTGGCCATAATGCCCTCTGGTAAAAGCCTGCATGCACAAACATGAATACCTCCTTGTGAGGAATCCGATTCAGCTGCCCAATAGGAGGTATCGGCTGCATTTAATGGAATGGCAAGCTACCCAAGAGGCAGAATTCTGGATCAGATAAAATCAACCCCCCCCCCCAACTGGGCAGTCTTCTAGTTCTTCATCCAAACAGAGGGAGATGTCTGGAGGAGGTTGGACAGCAGCAGATTCATTATACACTTTCAGCTCTTTTCTTAGAAGGCAGGTAAACTTTTGGCCACAGTATCCTGGGTCAACAGTTTCAGATAAGTCTTCCCCATCAGAAATGGCTGCAAAGCATCGTACAGATGCACGTCTGACAGATGGGCTGTAGTAGCATCTGTCTTCATAGGGAATCTCACGCACTTTTTTTCATGTCTCCATGGAATGGATAAAAGGAGACTCAGTGGAGCACTGGTCTTTGGGAAGCTTGGTAAAATTCAATAGTAGTGTAGCAGCAAAGTTATTCCAAGGCTACACTGTCTGGATGTTGAGTTATCCTTTGCAAGATCACAAGATTAAGAAATACTGCAACAAAGTGCAAGTGGTAAGATCTTTTCTTTACCTGTGTAGAAAGTGTCAGGACATTGTCCTGTGAAGGAAGGAATGTAAACAGTTTGGAGAGATTTGCTTTTGTGGCAGCTCTCATGCTGTAAGTCTGCAAAGTTTGCAAGATGCCCCCCTCTCGCCAACTGTTTATGTACCACATGAATGGTGTTCTGTGAACAAGCTCAATGGACCTGGATTCCAAGAATGGGAGAAATTCTGCAGGGCCTTCACAAGTCCCTTCATCTCCTTCAGACTGAAGTGTTATGCTCTTAAAAATTGCAGGCCATTGCCCTTAAACTCTCAGGTTGCCCATCTGTGTGCCCCATGCAATTGAAAGTGCAGCTCATGCTATGCCTGCAGTTTGAAGACCACAATGCGGTCTCTTCTTCCTTGACGTCAGGTAGTCAGGGGTATAAAGCATGCAGCCGACGCCATTACATCAGTTTTTCTTGCCCCAGATGTCAGGTGCCCCCATAATAGGAAGCAATTATATACAAGGTTACACCAACAAATAGCAAATACACAAGAAAGCTTAAATACAGGTACAAGAAAAAAGGTATAGCCAATAGAAGTCAGGTGGCTGGAGGGAGGGTAACCAGGAGTGCAACAGTGAATACACTAACATCTACATTTATGGTAAGTGTACACAACTGTTCTATGTTCTTTGTGTTTCACTGTTGCAGTCATTACATTTGGGTAGATTCCCAAAGCTAAGGAAGGGAGGAGGCAGTTAGAGCATTAGGACCAGCTATTAAGCCCTGCAAGACTGCAGTGGCAAAACCAGCTCTGGATTTAGAAATAAATAGGCAAGTGGTAATGCTTGGTGAAGGTATGTACAGAGCTCCAGGTAGCAGCTTCTAGGATGTCCCTGGTTGGAACACCTCTGAGAAAGGCTGAAGTAGATGCAGCCCTGGTGGAATGTGATCTTATCCCCTGTGACGTAGGTTTTCCATGGTGCTTATAGTAGAAATGAATGCAATGCGCCTATCCACTTAGAAATGGTTTGCTTTGAAATGACCTTCCTCTCTGCCCCTGCAGCAATGGCAACTAGCAGCTGTTCAGTTTTCTTGATTTTTATTTGGACATGACTAAGCCTAAGTTGTCTGTGCACATCCAAAGAGTGCAGTATTAGTTCTCATTTGTTCTGTGGATTAGAAAAGAAAGTTGGCAAATGAATGGACTGATTAAGGGCCACACTGGATACCACCTTGGCCATAAAGGAAGGATTAGTTCTGAGGGACACCCTGTCTGCATGGAAGATGATGGGCTCCACTGCCATGAGGGTCTGTAATTCAGACACTCTTCTTGCTGAAGTGATGACTAGAAAAAAGGCGGTTTTCCAAGAAAAGAATTTCGAGACTGCAGTTGCAGCTGGCTCAAAAGGAGGTACAGTGAGCTTTTCCAATACAAAGTTAAGGTCCCAGGCTGGAGTGGGGTCTCTTCTGGGTGGACTTAAATTTTTGGCCCCTCTGAGAAATTGCTTCAGCAGGGGGTGAGAGAAGAGGGGTGGCTCAGTATTGTAATGTGCTGAAGTGGCTGAGGCATGAATTTTAATAGACAAGGAAAGGCCCTTGTGGAGCATCTCTTAAGTACTGAAGAATATGTAGTAAGCTGGGCACTGTTGTGCCCATCCCAGGAGTCTGGCTTCAGGAACAGTATATTTTCCATTTTTCAGCATAGGATTTTCTAGTACAAGACCTCCTTGCTTCCAGAATGACATCCAGCATTTGTTTACTGAGGGAGGGTATTGGAGAGCTCAGGTAATTAGCCAGGCTGCAAGGTTCAGGGTTTGAACCTGAGGGTGCAGAATCTGGCCCTCTTGCTGGGACAGCAGGGAAGGGGTCTGAGGCAGGTGCCATGGTTCCAGCAGTGACATACTACGCAAGAGGGGGTACCAGTGCTGGCGTGGCCAGTCTGGTGCAATGAGAATTGTCCTTTGCTTGTCCTGTTTGATCTTTAGCAGAACTTTCAAGAGGAGAGGCAGAGGGAGAAAGGCATAAACTTAGGCTTTTCCAGGTGAAGGACAGGGCATTCACTTTCCAAGCTCGTCTGTGGGGAATCCTTGTGCAAAATTTGTCCAATTGGTAGTTCTGCGGGGAGGCAAACAGGTCTATCTCTGGGCTCCATTTGTTTCTCAATGTTATCTTTGGTTCCAGTTTCCACTCATGTGGGTCCATGTGGCCAGTGAATTTAACTTGCCTGACAGGTATTGAGCTTGTAGGTGCCCTTGGTAGCTCAAGGCTGTGTTCCACAGAGCCATGGCTAGTCTGCAGGCAGGGTACGAGTATGTTCCCCCCTGCTTGTTTATGTACCGCATAACAATGGTGTTGTCTGTCCACCAATAATTGTCCTGGAAGAATATGGTCCTTGAAAGCTATCAGAATTCTGTACAGCTAACATTTCTTTTTGATGGATATGCAGGTGCATTTGACTCTGGTCCCATTTGCTCTGAATGCACTGCTCTGTCAAGTGAGCCCCCCCATGCAGTCTGATGCGTCTGTTAGGGTTTGGGCAGCAGGGGGTAGAGTGAATGGCAGTCCCTTGTTGTGGTAGCAGTCCTCTGCCCACCAAAGGAACTGTTTTTATACAAGGGATGATGGGGATCATTGATTTCAGGTCCTGAGAATGTTGACACCACAGGCTTTTTAGATACCATTGTAGTTTCCTCATATGCAGTCTTGCATACGGAATTAGTAGGATGCAAGAGGCCATGAACCCCCATGCTTGCAGTATTTTCTTTGCAGATAGCTGGGTCTTTGTGGCCAGTAGTTTGAAGTAGGCTGTCAAACTTGTTTCTCTGGCGTGAGGTAGGCCATCTGGGAAGTTGTGTTTAAGCTTGCTCCCAGGAATACAATTTGTTGGCAGGGTGCTAGGTGAAACTTTTTTGTTTAGGGTGTACCCCAGTGAGGTCAGCAGTTTTACAAATGCCAGATGTAATTGTCTAATTCAGGCAGAAAGCCAGGACACACCATCATCCAGGTATGGGTATATTTGAATATTTCTTTGCCTGCAGAACGCAACGACTGGAGCTATGCACTTTGTGAATACACTGGGTGCAGTAGATAAGCCAAAGGGCAGTGCAGAGAAAGTACAGTTGTGTACCTACCATAAATATAGATGTTCGAGTGTATTCACTGTTGCAGTCATTACACTTGGGTTATCCTGCTGGCAGGTGACCCGCAGTCGGCCCGAGTTCCAAAGTTCAAAAAAAAAAAAAAAGGAGACTAGCTGATCGGGTTTATGATCACTTGTATGAAATCAGGAAAGGATCAGATACTAATGCCTTGGCCCAGCATATAGTAAAGCATAGAGACCATACTTTTTTATTTAGAGTGGTAGAAGTAATAGCTTTAAATCCTAAGGGGGGAGATGATACTAATAACTTGGCATTAGCTGAATTGAGATGGATTTTAAAGTTTAATGCTCACAACTATCCAGGTTTAAATACTTCTGTATCTATTAAACCCATTCTAAATAATAGGAAACGTTAATGATGGCATGAAAAAACTTCTCTCAAAAAATTTTTCATCTATTTTGCAATGTTATCATCTGCCTATAAATTCTGATTAAATATGTAATATGGGCTTTTATCTTCATGAGTTGCAGCGTACACCTTTGAATTACTAATACTGAAACAATGTATTTTCATTTAATATTTTGTTAATATTCATAATTAATCATTTAATGTTACTTTTCTTCAGCCTTGTTTTAATAACAGCAACTTTAGGTTCTAAATTAATTAGGTAAGCATAGTTAATATACAAGTTAATTTTTATGGTGAATGGTATAATAATACTTTTTATAGATATATGTTTTATGTATACATTATTTTCATATATATACATTTTATACATAGATTCCTTAAAAAATTCTTTTTCTGTAAAAATGATTTTTAAAGATACCACTAAATCAATTTCTACACAATCATTCTTTACTGGACTCAATTATTCATGATATTTTAAACTCTTTTTTATATGTGTATCCTTATGGAATAATTACTATCCTGGCATCAGTTGACAATAATCTTACTTAACTTTTATATATTATAATAGCTATGTAATTATGAAATTAAATATAGTTATTGATCTAATTTTTCTTCTTAAAGTTAGGTTATGATTTATTTCAGGTCATGTCACACTTAAGCCCAATAATTAATTTTTAATTATTCTAATATTGGACACTATTTTATAAATTTTGATAGTTCTAATGTTTTGAGTCATGTTAATTAGTCAATGGATTTGTTTACTTGTTCTATTTATATATTCTATGTATTCCGTATCAACTGATCTAGTAATTTTAAAAGTACTTTTAAAATATTTGTTTTAATTATAGTTATCAGCGTTTTATACAGAAAATCTCTCACAATTGTGTATATATTCCACAAGATTTCAGCAATTATTGTAGCAGTTAGATAGCTTCGATGTCTGAACTAAAGCTAATATAATATGTTGCTTCAGTTCTGTAATGATGACAATTGCAACTGAAGCTACCCATATTCTAATATTTTATAGAATGTATAGTAACTAGGAGTAACCACTACAATTATCAGATAGCACTACCGCTAGATCTAGAATCAATAAACAATGTTGCTGCTCTTTAGACATGATACTTATTGCAACTGAAGCAATTAATATTTTAAATACAGATGCTAGCGTTTTATACAAAAAGATTCTCACATATGTGCATACATCCCACAAGTTTTCAGCAATTACTGCAGCTGTTGGATAGCTTCGATATTTGAATATAAGTTGATATAAAATGTTGCCTCGGTTCTGTAATGATGTCAAGTGAAACTGAAGCTATTTACATTTTAACATTCTACAGAGTGCATAGCAACTAATAGTAACCAATACAATCATCAAATAGCATTACCGCTAGATCTGGAATGAATAAAGAATGTTGCTGTTCTTTAGATATGAAGCTATTGGTTTTTTAAGTATTTTTAGTTTGTAAAAAATAAGTACCATTTTTTATTTTTACACTATTGCACTTACAGTCTTATAATTAAAAAGTCTGATTTTATGACACTATATGCTTTAGAATCAGCTGCATAGCATTAATGCTTCTACCTAAACATCTACATTCTATAGGTTTGCAGTCGAAGATTTTTCTGCTGTTCGATCTTATATGTCCTTTTGTATGTGAATACATTTTTTGTACACCTTTAGATTATGTAATTAAGATAGATATGTTTTGTAAGAGCATTATAGTTAGTGACTATGTAATGAAGTATTTGCTGAATATGCATATGTTCGCAAAAAAGCTTCTCAGAACATGAACACTCTGAATGTTGCTTGACAGTTTCTCTAACTGCTAATTACAATAATTAATTAAATTAAGTATGTCTCTAATTATCACACTATTTAAACTCTGCTTGTGGGAGTAATCATTGTCTGAGGAAGCGTGGTTGTCTCCACGCGAAAGCGCTTACCTTTTACCCACTGTTATTTGAATTAAAGAACTTGTTTTATTACACAGTTATTACGTTTACTGGCTTACTTACTGGATTATTGCCTGCATTTCAACTTATCTGGTTGCATCGTGGTAGAGATCAGGTTTCTGTGTTTTGTTACCGAGTTCCAAAGTCTTGGTCCGGCGTCAGTTGCTGTTGCCTCTTCCCTGATGTCAGTGCGCAAGGGGTATAAAAGTAGCAACAGACGCCATTTTCTTCAGTTTTTCTTGCTCCAGATGTCAGGTGCCCCCAGATAGGAAGGCTGGAAAGATAAAATTATGCCCAAAAAACATGCATATATTACTATGAACATTTCCTTCATCTACAAGCAAATACACCACATAGGTAGTATAGAGATGAGAAGTACAGAAAAGTCCCAGCAATGAGAAATAAAGAAGGATGTTGGGTGGGTAACCTGGACTACAACAGTGAATGCACTTAGAACATCTACATTTATGGTAGGTACACAACTGTACTATGTTCATCGTGTTTCACTGTTGCAGTCATTACACTTGGGTAGAATCCCAAAGCTGAGGTTGGGTGGCTGGGTCTAAATTGGATTTGGAGAGGCTACCAGGCCCTGCAGAACTGCAGTGGCAAAGCCTGCTCTGGATTTAGAGTAGAGAGGTAAGTGGTAGTGCTTGGTGAAAGTGTGCATTGAGCTCCAGGTTGCAGCTTCTAAAATGTCTTTGGTTGGTACTCCTCTGAGAAAAGCTGCTGAAGTGGCTGCTGCTCTGGCAGAATGAGGCCTAATGCTCTTAGGGTTATGAATGTGTGCCCCCTTGCTTGTTTATGTACTACATAACTGTGGTATTGTCCGTCTTTATTAATAGTTGGCTTGGATGTATTGGATCCTTGAAAGGAGTCAGGGCATTCGGTTCAGCTAGCATCTCTTTTTGATGTGAAGATGCATTTGTTCCTTAGTCCAAGTGCCCTGAATACATTTTCCTGCCATACTGTGCCCCCCAGGCATAATCTGATGCATCTGTTATTGTCTGCCTGGCAGTGGGCAAGGTGAAAGGCTGTACCTTGTTGTGGTGACAGGCTTGGGACCACCATCGAAACTCCTGTTGTAGGCAGGGAATTAAAGTTATGATTGTCTCCAGGCTGAGTCCAAACACTTTTTAGATACCATTGTAGTTTCCTCATATGCAGTTTTGCATATGGAATTAGTAGAATGCAGGATGCCATGAAGCCCAGGGCCTGCAGAATTTCTTGCAGGAGCTGGGTTTTTGTTGCCATCATTTGAAAGTAACGAGTCAGTTGCCTTTGTCTGGCGTGAGATAAGCCATCTGGGCAGTTGTATTTAAGCTTGCACCCAGGAATATTATCTCTTGAGAGGACACTAGCTTTGATTTCTTTTCGTTTACTGGGTACCCTAGGCAAATTAGCAATCTTTTTACAAACGCCAGATGCTTTAGAAGAATGCCCTTGCTCTCTGCTTGAATAAGGCAGTCGTCCAAGTAGGGATATATTTGAATTCCTTTTTGTCTGCAAAATGCAATTACTGGTGCCAGGCATTTTGCGAAGACCCTGGGTACAGTAGATAAGCCAAAGGGCAGTGCAGAGAATTGGTAATGCATTGAGCCTGCTATGAATCTGAGGTATCTTCTGCAAGATTGTCTGATTGGGACATGCAGGTATGTCTCCTTGAGGTCCAAAGTAACTAGCCAAGCCTTCTTGCCCAGCATGGGTAGAAGTTGCTGTAGTGTTTAACATTTTGAAACATCCAGGAAAGTATTAGGATTGACAGGTCCAGTATTGGTCTCCAGCTTTTGTCCTTTCTGGGTACTAAGAAAAGTCTTTTGTAAAATCCTTGCCCCTGTTCTTGCTGTGGAACTTTTTGAATAGCTCCCATGTCCATAAGAGCAGCAATCTGTTTTTGTGCCTCTGCCCATTGGTTTTGTGGCAGGTCTGGCATACCTTTTGGTTTTGGAAGCGTGTGGAAGTGGAATCTGTAACCCTGAGAAACAATATTTAGCACCCACTGGTCCTGGGTGATCCTGTGCCAATTTTTAAAAAGTGCTAGCTTTCCCCCTAGGGGTGCTGTCAAAATAAGTGCTTGGCATTTGTAGAGGGAAGTCATTGGGACTGTTTCCTATAAGGTTGCGATTTGTCTTCCCCTCCTTTGGGGGTTGAAGCACCCCATTGTTTAGGTCTGTAGGAGCCTTGGGGCTGAGATCTGCCTCTTGGGCGTCTATCTGCCTCTTTGTGGCCTGACACTGGAAAGGACCAATTTTTTGAAGGCCAGTTTCTTGCAGATTCAACCACCTAGATTTAGCAGAAATCTTTCACTGTCTGCATTGACTTTGCTTTATCCTCCATTTTCTTTAACACCTCTTCTGCCTTAACACCAAACAAAGTATCATGCTGTATGGAGCATCCAATAATTTTACTTCAACATGGTCAGGTAAACTTTGTTCTTTCAACCAAGCATGCTTTTGAATAACAGAGCCTGTAACTGCGGCTCTACAAGAAGCCTCTAATGAATCAAAACCACATTTCAGAGTATGCTTGACCACTTGTTCAACTGCATGCAATAAATCCTGCATTTCCTTACTGTCAGGACTTTCTGTATTTGAAACCATTTTCTGTTTTAACAATTACATGAGGTACTGTTGATATTTACGCATGCAAAACTGGCAGTTTAAAGCTCTTACAGCTAAGAAGTGTAAACTTGTTTCCATCTGTCCAGAGCTCTGGAATCCCTATCCGAGGGAACAGGATTTATAGCAGTGGAAGCCTTAACCCCTTTAGGACCCTGAGAAATGGTTTCTGGTGGGGTTTTTGTAAAGACATTTATGAGAGTCAGGGACCCTGAAGTACCTGTCTGGCTTGACTGTTGCAGGGGGTAAAGAATCAGGAGACAGACTGGATTCAGAAAAAACATCAACAACAATATCAAGTACAGGGAGGATAGCCAGGGGCCTGTGCTGAGGCAATAAAAGGAAGTCTCTGAGCCTTTTCTTGGATTCTGAATAATCCTGGCTCTCCCAATGGAAATGCTCCCTCATGGTGTGCAGGGTTTCCTCAAAAGAATAATCCTCAGGCGGAGAGGCTGAAGGTATGGACTCTTCTGCATCAGAGTCCTCATAGGGAGGGAGAAAATATCCCTGATCAGATGAGGAATCAGAGGAAATGGAAACGGAAACCTGGTCAGAGGAATCATAGTCAGTGTCTTGCCTAGGCCTTTTGTCAGGAGGGGGATGGGAACCCCTGATTAAAGTAATTAGGTCTTCGGCCATTTTAAGCATCTGTTTCTTTGGCATGGATGACTGTTCTGGAGAATGCTGTACTTGTTTCCTTGTCTTTAATGGTGTTTTTGACTTTGCCTTTGCTGCTGTAGTGGGCTTAATTGTAAGCTGTGAAGGTCTGAAGCTGATGCCTGCTCAGCGGCTCTGGACCCATCTGAGGGAATAGTTTCCGTAGGCCCAATACCTTGAGTTTCCACAGGCCTCGGTGTCTCCACTTGGCTGTCTGTTACGGCCTGTGGCTCTGAGGTAGCGGGTGCCAGGGGCTGCGAAAGTGCCTCACTGAGAACCGGCGACTGGCCTAGAAGAGACTTCGTCATTGGTTTTGGACTTCGGATGCCTGTCCTTTTGTGTCTGCGTTTTTTTATAAATTCCGGTCGTTGGTTGTTCCGACGGCATTAGGTAATTAAACCTTCGGCTAAAATAATGTAAAGCAAAATCAAACCGACATTTAATAGTGCGTTTATTGAATCTAGCACAAAACTGACAACTAGTAACGTTGTGATCAGGGCCTAGGCAAGGAATACAGTAAGAGTGAAAGTCCTTATGAGGTATTTGCTTCCCCACAAGAAATACAATTATTAACTTTTACTGACATTGGTCTGGAGCAAGAAAAAGTTTCCCCAACGGGGTACTTAGCTTTATTGAAGACTTCGGTTCTGAAACTCAGTTTTGAAAATCTCAGGAGTCAGACGACCGGCACTTGCGAACTGCTTTTGCTTCGGGCACCGCGTGGCAAGAAAGACTGGGGAAAATGGCGTTGTTGCTACTTTTATACCCCTGGCGCACTGACGTCAAAGGAAGAGGCGACAGCAACCAACGCCGGACCAAGACTTTGGAACTCGGGCCGACTGCGGGTCACCTGCCAGCAGGATGACCCAAGTGTAATGACTGCAACAGTGAAACACGATGAACATCTGACTGTGCATGTAGCCTGCTCTGAATCGTAGGTATTTTCTGCAAGACTCCCTTATTGGTATGTGCAGGTAAGCGTCCTAAGTCCAATGTTGCCAACCAGGCATTTTGGACTAGCATGGGAAGCAGCATGTAGCTTGCTCTGAATCGTAGGTATTTTCGGCAAGATTCCCTTACTGGTATGTGCAGGTAAGCTTCCTTCAAGTCCAGTGTTGCCAACCAGGCATTTTGGACTAGCATGGGAAGCAGGTGATGAAGAGTTAGCATTTTTAATTTTGGGATTACCAAAAAAAGTGTTTAGAATAGACAGGTCCAGGATAAGATGCCAGGAGTGGTCTTTTCTGGGTGCCAGGAAAAGTCTTTAGTAAATACCATGTCCCCATTCCTCTGCTGGGACAGGTTGAATAGCCCCGATACTTAGAAGTGAGGGAACCTGCTGTTGAGTCTCTGCCCACTGATTTGGGGGTAGGTCTGGCCAACCATGTGGGGTTGGTAAGGAGTGGAAGTGGAATCTGCATCCTTGGGAAACTATTTAAAACCCATTTGCCTTGGGTAAGGAGTTCCCAGGTTTTTGTATGCAGGGCAACCCCCCCCCCCCAATGGAGCAGACAGTTGAGCAGGGCTTGGAAGATTTAAGGTTAAGTTGTGACAGTTTACCATAGGGGGTGGTCTTACTACCAGCTTTGGAAGTGGAAGCCCCCCCCCACACTGCCTAGGCCTGTGAAACCCTGAGACTGTAGCCTAGGTGGTCTGCTGTTCCTGGGTTTGGACTGAGGAGGCCTGGAAGAGACCGGCAAGGACCAGTTCTTAGAAGGCCAATGTCAACTAAATCTGGGAGGCTGTACTTGCAGGAAGTTTGCATAAATTTAGCTTTTTCCTCCACCTTTTTAAGTACTACTACTGCTTTGTTGCCAAACAGGCAGTCTTTCAAGGGAGCATCCAGTAATTTAGCTTTAACATGATCTGGCAAATTTTGCTCCTTAAGCCAAGCATGCCTTCTAAGAACAGACTCAGTGGACAGCAGCCCTGCAAGACACTTCTAAAGAGTCAAAACCACATTGCAAAGAATGTTTACCAACTTGTTCAGCAGAATGCATTAAATCCTGTAATTCTTTATTTTCAGCACAGGAATCAACATAATTTTCTGTTTAAGTAGTCCAATAACATGCTGCTGATGAATCTGGCAGTTTAAGGCCCTAATGGCCAAAGTAGCAGAACTGTATACCTTCTTACCCAATTTGTCCAGGTCCCTGGAATCTCTAATCAGAGGGGGGTAGGGTTTTGGCAGTAGTAGCCTTAATGCCTTTGGGTCCCTGTGAAATGGTCTCTGGGTCTGCAGTAAGAGGAACTTGCAAGAGTCAGGTACTCTAATACCGGTCAGGTTTTCTGGGAGCCGGCAGTAAAGTGTCTGGGGCCAGGCTAGATTCCAAGAAGGCATCTACAATGTCCAGTACAGGAGGAATAGCTAAAGGATTGTGTTGAGGTAGGAGTAAGAATTCCCTAAGACTCTTTTTGGAGTCAAGAGTAATCCTGGCTTTCCCAGCGAGAATTCTCCCCAAGAGTGTGTGTGTGCAAGGTTTCACCAAAAGAAAAATCTTCTGGAGGGGAAGCAGACGGAATGGAGTTCTCTGCATCAGAATCCTCATAGGTAGATAAGGGCAAATCCCAGTCATCAGAAGAAATAGAAATTTCAGAATCCTGATCAGAAGAATCAGAAGGAAAATCAGTTCTAGGTCTCTTAAGAGGGAGAATGCTGGCTTCCCCTAATTAGAGTAATAAGGTTTACAGCCATTTTTTTTTTTTTTTTTTGGTATATGGGCCTGACCATGCGGTTTGGACGTCTGTTTACTGTGTAGGTCGAGTTTTAGGCCTTGAAGATGATGGCATCTGTTTGAAATGCAAGTCCGTAGGCCTGAATACACCCTCAGAAGCCAGTGCCTGCACAGCGGCTCCAGACCCATCCAATGTAGAGACATCCATAGGTCGAAGAAGCATCTCTCGGCATAACGGACTCAGAATGGGCCTCAGTAGGAGGCCTGAGAATCTGAAGTAGCAGGTATCAAGGGCTGTGAAAGTGCCTCACTGAGTACTGGCAACTAGCTTAACGGAAGCATAGTTGGCAGCTTTGGACCTATGCGGTCTGTCTACATTTATTTGGAATATCGGTAGTCGGGTGGCTTACTTGAACCCATTTCTGGATATTTAAACAGAGTACCGAAATAGTTTGTTGCAAAAATGGACCAACGATGAATAGTTTGAGGATTGAATAAGGCACAAAACTGACAGTGAGGGATGTCGTGGTCTGGGCCTAGGCAACGAATGCAGTAGGAATGAAAATCTGAGGTATTTGCTTTCCACTGGTAATACAATTAACTTTTACTGACATCGGTTTAGAGCACGAACAAAAGGATCCCCAACGGGGTACTTTTTGAAGACTTCGGTTCTGAGACTCTAAACGAAAATTTCAGGAGTCAGCCGACTGGCACTTGCGAACTGCTTCTGTTTCGGGCACCGCGCGGGAAGAAAGACTGATGTAATTGCATCAGCTGCATGCTTTATACCAGACTACCTGACGTCATGGAAGAGACAGCATCCGACGAAGGACCCAAGACTTTGATAATCAGGCTAGCCGAGGGCTACCTGCAGGCAGATAACTCAAATGTAATGACTGCAACAGGGAAACATCCTGAATGACAAGGGGATGACAGTACTGGGACCAGTAGGATTTCAGGTACTGCAGACCTTTCTTCACATGGAGCCCAGCAAACGGGTCCACAGGGAAGGTTGCAGCCATGAATCCTAGTGGTAGGGATCTCCATGACAAGACTGAAGAGAAAACTGCTTAGGCTCTACATTTTAGGTCTGCACAAGACTGCCTCTAATCTGTACCCCAAAAACCTAGGTCTTTGGTTGGCTTTATTGCTGACTTTCAGGCCAACTGAAAAATCTAGAGCCTGAAGTTTGGCCAAAATAAACTTGAGTGAAAAGTACCTCTGGACAATCACATGTATCAACGTTATCCAAATAAGGAAATATCTAGGATTTTCAAAGTCTTGCAGTCAGCCATTACTAGAGCATAGCACTCTGTGTGAAGGCTCTTGGGGCTGCAGAGAGCCCAAAACGCAATGGAGAAAAATTGCAGTGAACCAGCAGAAGGCTCAGAGGAAATTTCTGAGGTTGAGTGAAAAGAATGTGGAAACAGAAATCCTTTAGGTCCAAAACTGGAGGGAAAACATCTTGAAGGTGTCAAGGGTAGAAAGTACAGTTGTGTACCTACCATAAATGAAGATGTTAACCGTGTATTCACTGTTGCAGTCATTACAATTGGGCAGGCTACCCGCAGTCGGCCTGAATTCTAGGTCTGGCATTGGTTCCTGTCACCTCCTCCCGGACGTCAGTGCGCCAGGGGTATAAAAGATGCAGCAGACGTCATTTTCTTCAGTTTTTCTTGCCCCAGATGTCAGGTGCCCCCAAAAGGGTAGGCTAAAAAAAGTGTCAAAGCATGCATGCACCAAAGTAAATTATTCCTTCCTCTACAAGCAAATACACCACATAGGTTGTAGAGAATAGAGAAGTACAGATAAGTTCCAGCAAAGATAAGGGGGATGGTGGGTGGGTAACCTGGACTGCAACAGTGAATACACTCTAACATCTACATTTATGGTAGGTACACAACTGTACTATGTTCATAGTGTTTCACTGTTGGTCATTACAACTGGGTTGAATCCCAAAGCTAAGGTTGGGAGGCTGGAGCTAAATAGGATTAGGAGCGTCTAGGAGGCCCTGCAGAACTGCAGTGGCAAAGCCTGCCCTGGATTTAGAGTAGAGTGGTAAGTGATAGTGCTTTATAAAAGTGTGCACTGAACTCCACGTTGCAGCCTCTAAAAATGTCTTTCGTTGGTACTCTGAGGAAGGCTGAAGTGACTGTTGCTCTGGTTGAATGTGACCTAATAGCCTTAGGCACTGATTTGCCATGTTGTGAATAGCAGAAACAAATGCAGTGGCCTAGCCACTTTGAAATAGTCTGCTTTGAGATCACCTTTCCTTGTGATCCTGCAAATGCCACTAGTAATTGCTCAGTCTTTCTGAAAGCTTTGGTTCTGTCCAAGTAGAAGCACAGCTGTGTATGTCCAAAGAATGCAAAAGTCTTTCACCCTTATTCTGTGGGTTTGGATAAAAGGTAGGCAAGTGAATAGTTTGGTTAAGGGCCACACTGGACACTACCTTAGGCATAAATGTCGGGTTTGTCCTCAGAGAAACCCTATCTGGATGGAAAATGATAAAAGGTTCCACAGCCATGAGTGCCTGTAGCTCCGAGACTCGTATTGCAGAGGTTATTGCTAGGAGCAGAGCTGTTTTCCAAGATAAAAATTTTATATCAGCAAGATTTGCGGATCCAATTGGGTTTCTACTTAGTTCGTCTGCCAGAGTATTTACCTTTCCTGGCAGGAATTGTGCCTGCAGATGTACTTGGTAAGTCAATGCTGTGTCCCACAAACTCATAGCTAGTCTGCAAAGGGGATAGGAATGAATGCCTCCCTGCTTGTTTATGTACCACAAGACTGTGGTATCAGTAGTTGTCCCGGATGAAGTTGGTCCTTGAAGGCTGTCAGGGCATTCTGAACAGCTAGCATCTCTTTTTGATTGATATGTAGGTGCATTTGGCTTGCAGACCATGTGCCCTGAATACATCTTCCTGCCATGTGGGCCCCCCAGGCATAATCTGATGCATCTGTTAATGTTTGCCTGGCTGTGGGTAAAGTGAATGGCTGTCCCTTGTTGTGGTGACAGGCCTTTGCCCACCATCGAAACTCCTGTTGCAGGCAGGGAATGAGAGTAATTATTGTTTCCAGGCTGTGGCAATGTTGAGTCCAAACACTTTTTAGATATCATTGAAGTTTCCTCATATGCAGTCTTGCATATGGAATTAGCAGAAAGCAGGATGCCATGAAGCCCAAAGTCTGCAGAATTTTTCTTGCAGCTAACTGGGCCTTTGTTACCAACAGTTTGAAATAAGTAGTCAGTTGCCTTTGTCTGGCGTGAGATAAGCCATCTAGGCAGTTGTATTTAAGCTTGCACCCAGGAATATTATCTCTGAGAGGGTACTAGTTTTGATTTCTTTTCGTTTACTGTGTACCTAGGCATGCTAGTAATCATTTTACAAATGCCAGATGCTGTAGTAGACTGTCCTTGTTCTCTGCTTGAATGAGTCAGTCGTCCCAAGTAAGGATATATTTATATTTCTCTGTCTGCAGAATGCAATTACTGGAGCCAGGCATTTTGTGAAGACCCTGGGCACAGTAGATAAGCCAAAGGGCAGTGCAGAGAATTGGTAGTGCAATGAGCCAGCTATGAATCTGAGGTATCTTCTGCATGATTGTCTGACTGGGACATGCATGTATGGTACTTGCTGAATGGCCATGTCCATGAGGGATGAAACTTGCTTTTCTGCCTCTGTCCATTGATTTTTTGACAGGTCTGGCAAACAGTGTGCCCTTGGCAGGGTACGAAAGTGAAACTTGTAGCCTTGTGACACTATGTTCAAGACCCATTTGTCCAGAGTTATTATGTGCCAATTTTGATGAAAAAGTGCTAGTTTTCCCCCTAAAGGTGCTGCCAGAAGATAAGTGCTTGGCACAGGCAGGGGGAAGTCATTGGGACTGTTTCCTGTATGGCTGTGATTTGTCTTCTCTGCTTTTGGAGGTAGAAGCACCCCATTGTTTAGACCTTATGTGCCTTGGGGCTGGGATCTGCCTCTAGGGCGTCCGTATCTGCCCCTTTGTGGTCTGACACTAGAAAGGACCAATTCTTTGTAGGCCAGTGTCTGCTAAATCTTGGAGGCTGTACCTGTAAAAAATCTTTGACTGTTTGCATAGATTTTGCTTTGTCCTCCATTTTCTTCAACACCTCCTCTGCTTTAACACCAAACAAGGTATCATGCTGTAATGGAGCATCTAATAATTTTGCTTTAACATGATCTGGCAGATTCTGTTCAAGCATGCCTCCTGATGACAGAACCCATAACAGCGGCCCTGCAGGAGGCCTCCAGAGAATCAAAACCACATTGCAAAGTATCACAGAATGCCACAAGCGATGCCTTCCAAATACCACCATTTATTTACAACTTTAAACGCAAAAATACACCACGTTTTTCGTTCTGCTAAATTGCAGAACTTCTTCAGAAACAAATCACCACTCACATAGGCGCTTGTATTTATAATTTCTTACATACTTCAACCTAAATTGGCGCCAAAAACCAATCAATTAAAAAATTAAAATATTTGAATTCTTTAAAGGTATCTTAACCATAAAATTCCCTTAAGCATAAAATACGATGCTCTGAAGTTACTCTTTTTAACATTCATTGTTCGTAACTTCTCAAATCAATGAAAATGTTAAAAATATTAAACATATTGAACATATTCATCCAGCTTCCGAATCAAGTCACAGGCACATAAATTAGAATTAAATGGAATGAACTGAATTGAGTTAATAATGTAATAAAATGAAAAAGAAAAAGATGTTTGAATAGATCCCAAACGTCCTAACCACAATATCCAAAGCTTAGAGTGTATATACACACATAACAGAAAATCCTATACTTCTCAGACACTGCGCAGATCCAACTTAAAATGCAAAAATAAAACAAAACGAAAATACGAAACTATTTATGTATTCCTAAATTTAAAATCTCATCATTGATGAATTTAAGATGCACACACACGTATATATATATATATATATATATATATATATATATATATATATATGTGTGTGTGTGTGTGTGAGAATGTCGAAATGTGTGTATTTTTTCCAAATCATACACACACATAAACAATACATTATATGGGAAATCATATCAGAAATTATATACAACGCATTTATTAAGCATTAAATATGCGTATATATAAAATATATAAAAAACAAATAATGTGTCTGCTAAAACTAAAAAGTCAAATGAGATAAAGACGAATTTAATTTATATATATATATATATATATATATATAAAAAATTTTTAATTCTCCTTTTTTCCTTTTAATTATATGTATATGAATGATATACATATACATATAATAATACAAATATAATTGTGGTTTTAATGGCATAATTTTATTCTATTTCATTATATTGTATTTATATGTAGTAATCAAATTATTTAATTTATACAATTGAATGTTTAAGAGCATTTTATGATTATTTGTTTATGAATTAATCAATCTTATTTTATTTTATTTCATTCTAATTTAATTCATTTGGAATTCAAAAGTTAAACTAATGTGTTATTATGGTTTGGGTGTGTGCATGTGTGTGAGTGTATGAGAGTGTGCGTGTGGGTATGTGTGTGTGTGTATGTGTGTGTGTGTGTGTGTGTGTGTGTGTGTGTGTGTATGTGTGTGAGTGTACTGTATCTGTGTGTGTGTCTCTGCGTCTGTTTTTCTACATACATGAATGTGATTATACAACGGATGTACACACATGTATGCGTGGACATCTAGTGTGTACAAGCACACACGCATATAATGACATACCCATACATTTTTATTTTATATTATTCAACATTTTTTATATATTTTATATATACACATATTTAATGCTTAATAAATGCGTTATATATAATTTCTGATATGATTTCCCATATAATGTATTGTTTATATGAGTGTATGATTTGGAAAAAATACATATATATATATATATATATATATATATATATATATATATGTGTGCATCTTAAATTCATCAATGATGAGATTTTAAATTTAGGAATACATAAATAGTTTCGTATTTTCGTTTTTTTGTATTTTTGCATTTTAAGTTGGATCTGAGCAGTGTCTGAGAAGTATAGGATTTTCTGTTATGTGTGTATATACACTCTAAGCTTTGGATATTGTGGTTAGGACGTTTGGGATCTATTCAAACATCTTTTTCATTTTATTACATTATTAACTCAATTCAGTTCATTCCGTTTAATTCTAATTTATGTGCCTGTGACTTGATTCGGAAGCTGGATGAATATGTTCAATATGTTTAATATTTTTAACATTTTCATTGATTTGAGAAGTTACGAACAATGAATGTTAAAAAGAGTAACTTCAGAGCATCGTATTTTATGCTTAAGGGAATTTTATGGTTAAGATACCTTTAAAGAATTCAAATATTTTAATTTTTTAATTGATTGGTTTTGGCGCCAATTTAGGATGAAGTATGTAAGAAATTATAAATACAAGCGCCTATGTGAGTGGTGATTTGTTTCTGAAGAAGTTCTGCAATTTAGCAGAACGAAAAACGTGGTGTATTTTTGCGTTTAAAGTTGTAAATAAACGGTGGTATTTGGAAGGCATCGCTTGTGGCATTCTGTGACAGTTTAGTTTTTCTTTTTTGAGCGCTTTTTTGGAGTTTTTTATGCCATGGCGGATGGTTCATTCCAGACTACACCGGAGATTCTGAGGAACGAGACTGTTAATACTGTTAATACAACAACAGATAACAGTACAAATGAAGGAGATGCAGTCGGTAAACTAACGATGCTCATCCAGCTTCTTTCACAGAAAGTGGAGTCTATCAGTGAAAAATTAGAACGAGTCGTGTCATCGCAGCAGGCACAACAGGACCGAATGGTTACCACTCAAACGTATGTACAAACCTTAGCGGGATCTAATCGAGCAGAAGAGCAGGACCGAAGGATAAACGACGGGAGAGTGGAATCTAATATACCAACGGTATTGAATGGAATTCAGCAAAGAATAGCAGTACAACAGCAACCAGGTACTGTGTTTAATTCTGATATGAATCAGACCAATGATCATAATGAATTAAGACCTAATGTGTCTAATGCAGTAGGTTTAAATACTAATGGGCAAAATAGCACTAATAGGATACCAACAGTGCTAGCAACAAATATAAATAATACAAATCAAAATAATAGCAGAGAAAACACGCAAATGCCTAATTTAAAAGACTGGCTTATAACACCTATTGGTTTATGTAGAACTAAACCTAATGAAGAGATTTTGAATAATACACATAATAATACAGCTTTATCAGATGTGTTAAATGAATTGGATATACATATGTTAAAGCATAAGAAATTAAATTTGGAAATAGAGTATTTCCAACAATGTCTAAGAGAAGAGATTGTGCCCAAAGGATTAAGAAGCTGGCGATACCCAACTGGCTTAATAATAGGTTCTGATTTTCATAAAGACCTTATTAATATGTTCAACCAGCATGGTTTTCAATTGATGCAGACCATGACTAAACATTATTCTTTTACAATAAAAGAATTAGAAGAGAAAATAGAGAATTTGGATAGCACAATTAAGCAACATGCTGATTTTTTGAGGTACAAATATGAATACCTACGAGTATTTCAAAGCATAGAACAGCACATTGAGAAAATGAGAATAACGAAGATTAAAAAGTTAGAAAGAGACAGAATGCAATATGAAAAAAATCTGGCATATCCGTTGCCCCCACCTAATCAAATTTGGGCTCATAAGACTGACTAATTCTTTACAGAACATGGGAAACGATAATACTAATTCTAATAAGGGTTCAGCAGTGTCTAATGCTAATAGCCCAATTATTGGCCTAAATCCAGAGGCTGATTTCATGGAGCAGGCAGAAAACCAAAATTAGAATATCCAATTGAGACGAAGTGAACGTATAAGAGATGGTTATAATAATAATAATAATAACAATCCTGGAACTTCAGGAAATGATACACAAATGAAGAGGAATAATAATCAGGGTTTTCAGAATGCCCCGAGAAAGAGGCAATGGAACAACACGAAAAGAAATCAGAACAGAAGAAGATGACAGAGGAGACCAGCTTATGTGAAGGACTAAAGATAATTACTAACAGTCAAAATGACTTTACTGTATATAATTTTTCTTCCTTTCAGGTATCACAAACTTTGGTCGACATTTTATCTAAGGGTCTAACATTTGCACCCTCTTGTAGGATGAATCTAGCAAATACTATCTGCGACCTTAAACTTTTTGTTAGGAAATTGAACTTTAGAACACTTTTTGGAGGGCAAGATGGGACTATCCACCCCTTCATAATATACTTTCCAGTTTTGAAAGAATTTGTAAAATAGACCTTAGAGAACTAGAGAAGAAAAAAAGTTCTTTTACAGATAATTTAAATGGAGACCAAAGACAAAATCTTGACTGTTTGTTAAAAGCCAATATACGTATAATGAATCCAGACAAGGGAGGGGGTTTGGTTTTCATGGATATGCCAGATTATCTAAAACATATAAGAAATATTTTGTCAACAGACACATATGAACTAATATCACGTAATGAATATAATAAAGCTAACCAATTTATTAAAAGTTTAATGAATTATTCATTGAAGCCAGAATCGATGCCCATCTGTTTAACTATTTGAAGATAATAGCACCTAAGGTACCTTGTATTTTTGGAGTGCCTAAGATCCATAAGAATTTACAAAACCCTCCATTTAGACCAATAGTGGATGGAAGAAATTCTTCCACATATGCATGCGCCAAATTTGTGGATTCCATCTTGAAGAAATATGTAAAATTGGAAAAATGGATTTTAAAAGATTCTTGGTCGTTTTTAGAAAGGCTGAATACAGTTTCATTTAAAGAAAATTACAACTTTCTGACTATAGATGTAAAAGAATTATATTCTAGCATTCCACATATTCAAGGAATCGAATGGGTTACAGCAAGAATGCGTCAACATCATGCCCTAGAATCAGAGATATCCCTAATTCAAGAACTATTAGACATAATCTTATCATACAATTTTATAATTTTTGAAAAACAATTTTATATTCAAAAGAAAGGGGTGGCTATGGGATCACCATGTGGTGCTAGTTATGCAAATTTAGTAATGTCATTTTGGGAAAACACATATTTGTTTCCCAACAACATGTTTCAAAATATGGTGAAATTTTATGTGAGGTTTATTGATGATATATTTCTAATAATAGAAGGATGCCCAGAAATGGCATCAACTTTGGTCGACAAAATGAATGATACAACCGACTTTCTAAACTTTACATCCAATTTTGATATGACATCTATTCCTTATTTAGATGTATTGTTGACAAAAAATTATATAAAACAACAATATGAAGCTAGTATTTATAGAAAACCAACATATTCTAATAAGTTTTTGCATTTTTCTAGCACACACCCCTTACATCAAAATGTTCAGTCTTAAAACGTCAATTTGTTAGAACAGCGAGAATGGTAACAGACCAAAAATTTCAAACTGAATGTATTGTTTTAAAACATATGTTTCTGAACAGGGCATACCCAGAAGATTTAATAGAAAAAATAATGACAGAAGTGACATTAAAAAGAATGAATGGGTTTTATAGTGCAATTTTAAAAGATAAAATAGAAATACCTACTAGTGGATTAAATGAATATGATCCTGTACCGTTTTATCAGGCACCAAATAATGTGCAGAATGTGTTAAATAATGAATTTGGTTTGGCATGCATTTTTCATTTCTGTTCTGATTATATGCAGTTAAAAGGAGATCATTTTCAAAAATTGGGTTTTGATTAATGGAGACAATACTATGGGCCCTGATTTTCAAACAAAACCAAAAATAGTGTGGAGAAGGGCTATTAGTTTTAAACAAATGTTTCAAAAGCAAACGTACCCCTATATAAAAAACGTAGGAATGACACAATGTGGTAATTGCTCAATTTGCCATATAGTAGAGATAGGCAAAAGTATGGAGGTAAATGGATATAAAATTAATATCACAAGAAAATTTAATTGCATAACAAAAGGGGTCGTATATTTGGCCCAATGTCAAGCCTGTCCATGTTTCTACGTCGGGAAGACGGATAGAAAATTTAAAGAAAGAGTTTTGGAACATTTAAGATGCATTAACCAATTTAAAGAAGAAAATGCTTTAGCAAGACGTATAATAATGTTCCCTGACCATAAATTTAAGTTTAAAATAATACAAGTGAATCAAGATGAAAGGGGTGGACCTACATCCCTATTGCTTGAAAACATTGAATTATTATGGCAGATTAGATTAAACGCATATATGTATCCGGGATTAAATGATAAATGCAATATAATGTGTCTGCTAAAACTAAAAAGTCAAATGAGATAAAGACTGTAATTTAATTTTTATATATAAAAAAAAATTAAAATTCTCCTTTTTTCTTTTTAATTATATGTATATGAATGATATACATATACATATAATAATACAAATATAATTGTGGTTTTAATGGCATAATTTTATTCTATTTCATTATATTGTATTTATATGTAGTAATCAAATTATTTAATTTATACAATTGAATGTTTAAAAGCATTTTATGATCATTTGTTTATGAATTAATCAATCTTATTTTATTTTATTTCATTCTAATTTAATTCATTTGGAATTCAAAAGTTAAACTAATGTGTTATTATGGTTTGGGTGTGTGCATGTGTGTGAGTGTATGTGTGAGTGTGTGAGTGTATGAGAGTGTGCGTGTGGGTATGTGTGCGTGTGTGTGTGTGCGTGTGTGTGTGTACTGTCTCTGCGTGTGTCTCTGCGTCTGTTTTTCTACACACATGAATGTGATTATACAACGGATGTACACACATGTATGCGTGGACATCTAGTGTGTACAAGCACACACGCATAATGACATACCCATACATTTTTATTTTATATTATTCAACATTGTTTTTTATATATTTTATATATACGCATATTTAATGCTTAATAAATGCGTTGTATATAATTTCTGATATGATTTCCCATATAATGTATTGTTTATATGTGTGTATGATTTGGAAAAAATACACACATTTCGACATTCTCACACACATATATATATATATATATATATATATATATATATATATATATATATATATATGTGTGCATTTTAAATTCATCAATGATGAGATTTTAAATTTAGGAATACATAAATAGTTTCGTATTTTCGTTTTTTTGTATTTTTGCATTTTAAGTTGGATCTGCGCAGTGTCTGAGAAGTATAGGATTTTCTGTTATGTGTGTATATACACTCTAAGCTTTGGATATTGTGGTTAGGACATTTGGGATCTATTCAAACATCTTTTTCTTTTTCATTTTATTACATTATTAACTCAATTCAGTTCATTCCATTTAATTCTAATTTATGTGCCTGTGACTTGATTCGGAAGCTGGATGAATATGTTCAATATGTTTAATATTTTTAACATTTTCATTGATTTGAGAAGTTATGAACAATGAATGTTAAAAAGAGTAACTTCAGAGCATCGTATTTTATGCTTAAGGGAATTTTATGGTTAAGATACCTTTAAAGAATTCAAATTTTAATTTTTTAATTGATTGGTTTTTGGCGCCAATTTAGAATGAAGTATGTAAGAAATTATAAATACAAGCGCCTATGTGAGTGGTGATTTGTTTCTGAAGAAGTTCTGCAATTTAGCAGAACGAAAAACGTGGTGTATTTTTGCGTTTAAAGTTGTAAATAAACGGTGGTATTTGGAAGGCATCGCTTGTGGCATTCTGTGACAGTTTAGTTTTTCTTTGAGCGCTACATTGCAAAGTATGCCTTCTAACTTGTTCATCTGCATGCAATAAATCCTGCATTTCTTTGTTTTCTGCACATTCAGAATTTATCAACATTTTCTGTTTAAGCAGTGACATAACATATTACTGATATTTAAGCATATGAAACTGACAATTTAAAGTCTTTATAGCAAAGGTAGCAGAAGTGTAAATCTTTTTTCCCCCGCATCTGTCCAGTGCCCTAGAATCCCTGTCAGAGGGGGTAGGGTTTTTTGCAGTGGAAGCCTTGACCCCTTTGGGAACCTGAGAGATAGTTTCTGGGTCAGCAGCAGGGTTTTTAAAAAGAAATTTATAAAAATCAGGAACCCTGTAGTACCTGTCTGGCTTAACAGGAGCTGGAGGCAAGGAGTCAGGAGTCAGACTGGACTCTGAAAAAACATCTTCTACAATAACACAAGTGGAATAGCAAGAGGCCTGTGCTGAGGTAGTAAAAGGAAGTCTGAGCCTTTTCTTAGATTCAGAATAATCTTGGCTCTCCCAGTGGAAATGCTCCCTCATGGTATGCAGAGTTTCCCCAAAAGAATAATCCTCAGGAGGAGAGGCTGAAGGGATAGATTCTTCAGCATCAGAATCAGCATCCTCAGAATCCTCATAGGGAGGAAGAGAGTATTCCTGATCAGAAGAGGAATCAGATGAAATGGAAACCTGATCTGAAGATTCATATTCTCTCTCTTGCCTAGGCCTTTTATCAGGAGGGGGGATGGGAACCCCTGATCAAAGTAATTAGGTCTTCGGCCATTTTGAGCATCTGTTTTTTAGGCATGGAGGCCTGTCCATGGAGCGGTTGTACTTGTTTGTCTTTAAAGGTGCTTTAATCTTTGCCTTTGAAGCTGAAGTCATTTTTACATATAATCGTGTTGGCCTGAAAACACCCTCAGAAGAAGATGTCTGCTCAGCGGCTCCAGACCCATCTGAGGGAATAGTTTCCGAGGTTCCAATACCTTGAGTTTCCAGCAGCCTTGTCGACTCCACGTGGGAGTCGGTAGTGCCCTGCGGCTCTAAAGTAGCGGGTGTCAGGGGGCTGCGAAAGCACCTCACTGAGAACCCGCGACTGGCTTAGAAGAAGCCTAGTCAGTTTTGGACCTCGGATTCTTGTCCATTTCTTTTTCTTTGCATTTCTTGTGAATTGCGGTAGTTGGATGGCTATCACACGACATTGTGTAATTAAATCTTCTGCCAAAATAGTGAAATGCAAAATCGTACCAACGCTTAGTGCGTTGGTTAAATCTAGCACAGAACCGACAATTAGCAACGTCGTGGTCAGGGCCTAGGCAAGGAATACAGTAGGATTGAAAGTCCTTATGAGGTATTTGCTTCCTACAAGAAATACAATTAACTTTGACATCGGTCTGGAGCAAGAAAAAAAAAAAAAAAAAAAAGTTTCCCCAATGGGGTACTTAGCTTTTAATGAAGACTTCTGAGATTTTCGTGTTCGAATTTCAGATCCGGAGTTGGCCGACCGGCACTTGCGAACTGCTTTTGCTTCGGGCACCACACGGCAAGAAAGACTGGAGAAAATGGCGTCAGCTGCATCTTTTATACCCCTGGCGCACTGACGTCAGGGAGAAGGCGACAGCAACCGACGCCAGATCTAGACTTTGGAATTCAGGCTGACTGCGGGTAGCCTGCCAGCAGGATAACCCAATTGTAATGACTGCAACAGTGAAACACGATGAACATCGCCACAATTGGTCTTCAGTCTCATTTTGTTGGGACAAGAGTCTGGAACAGAACCATTTTACCACTTATTGTGAGGGCACTGGTTCTTAACTGTGTCCTGCTCTAGCAATGTTTGAATGAGGTCGAGTACCTAGATTGTGTAGGGGGAATTCAAATGAAAAAAGGAATTTGCCAAGTCATTTTTGTATCCCTTCTGGATAAATGAACACCCATTTGTCTGACTGGATGAATAAACTTTTCAAATAATTTCAGCCTTTTGATGAGGGGGATGGACTGGGGTTGGGAGGAGGCCGACTAAAAGACCTGTAGATCTGGGAGGTGTCCTATTCCAGACAGGTCTTGTTTTGAAATCTTTTCCTAGGCATTTTTCTTGGCCTTATGAAAAGGCATTAGTTCCCTATGGGCAAATTGGTTTTGAATGGTAATTCATCTGGTATCTTGGTACACAATAGATCCATCTACAGTCCTTCACAAGGTTATCTTAATACTTTCATTTGTTTGAAAAGACTGTATCCACAAAAGATTGAGGAGAGCCTCAGCTTTACCTCAATATCTTCTGGCAGCGGTTGAGAACACATAGTACAGTAGTGTACACTTACCATAAATGTAGATGTTAAGGAGTACACTCACCGTTTCAGTCATCACACTTGGGTTATCCTGCCAGGGGTAGCCCTCAGTTGGCCCGAATACCAAAGGCTTAGTATTTATGCATCAGTTGCTGTCGCTCCAGGACTGACATCAGGTAGTCACTGGTACAAAAACAGGCAGCCAACACCATTACATCTGGCTCCAAATGTCAGAAGCCCCAAAATAGGGAGCTAGGTTATGCTGGAACACCACTAGAACGTAAATACCAATAGCCCTGTAAAGAGTGAGAGAGACACAAGGGGCCTGGAGTTTGGGAAAAGTAGTGTACACCTATCATAAACGTAGATGATAGAGTGTATTCATTGTTGCAGTCATCACATTTGGGTTATCTGCTTGCAGTAGCCCTCAGCTGGCCTGATTAACAAAGTCTTGAGTCCTGCGATTGCTGTTCTTTCTGTGACGTCAGGGGTATAAAACATGCAGCTGACTCCATTACATCAATTTTTCTTTCCCCAGATGTCAGGTGCCCCCCTAATGGGAAGCAATGGTTATACCTCCAACAAAAAAGCAAATACACCAAAAAGCTTTTGAGCATAATAAAAGGAGAACAGAGGTATAGCCAAAAGAATTAAGGGGGCTGGAGGGAGGGTAACCAGGACTGCAACAGTGAATACACTTGACATCTACATTTATGGTAGGTGTAACACAACTGTACTATGTTAGTGTTTCACTACTGGTCATCACATTTGGGTAGCTTCCCAAAGCTAAGGATGGGAGGAGGAATTTAGATAGCTTCAGGACCAGCTATAAGGTCCTCCAAGACTGCAGTGGCAAAGCCGGCTCTGGATTTTAGAGAAAATTGGCAGATGGTAATGCTTGGTGAAAGTATGTACAGAACTCCAGGTAGCAGCTTCTAGGATGTCCCTGGTAGGGATGCCGCCTGAGAAAGGCTGTAGAGGTAGATGCAGCCCTGGTTGAGTGGGGTCTAATCCACTGTGGGATAGGTTTTCCATGGTGCTTGTCGCAGAAATGAATGCAATGGCCTATCCATTTGGAAATGGTTTGCTTTGAAATAGCCTTCCCCTCTACCCCTGTAGCAAATGCCACCAGCAGTTGGTCAGATTTCCTTTGAGGTTTAGTCTTGTCCAAGTAGAATCCAAGTTGTCTGTGTACATCTAAGGAGTGCAGTATCCATTCCCATTGCTCTGTGGACTAGGAAAGAAAGTTGGCAAATGAATGGATTGATTGAAGGCCACACTGGATAGCACCTTGGGCATGGAGGGATTGGTCCTGAGACACCCTGTCCACATGAAAGATGATGAAAGGCTCCACTGCCATGAGGGCCTGTAATTCAGATACCCTTCTTGCTGAAGTGATTGCTAAAAGGAAAACTGTTTTCCAAGAAAGGAATTTTAAGTCTGCAGTAGCAGCTGGCTTGAAAGGAGGAAGAGTGAGTTTCTCCAAAACAAAGTTAAAGGTCCCAGGCTGGGGATGGAGCTCTCCTGGTTGGTCGTAAAATTTTGGCCCCTCTGAGGAACTGCTTGAGCAGTGGATGAAAGAAGAGGGGAGGTTCTGTGCTATAATGAGCTGAAATGGCTAAGTGTGAATTTTGGAGGAGAAAGACAGGCCCTTGTGAAGCATCTCAGTTAAGTACTGAGAAATCTGAGGTAAATTGGGCACTGCTGTGCTCATCCCTTGAGATTGGTTCCAGGCACAGAATCTTTTCCATTTTCAGCATAAGATTTTCTAGTACTAGGCCTCCTTGCCTCTAAAATGATATCCATCACTGGTTTAGGGAGGGATGATAAAGAAGAGATTAGATAATTAGCCAGGCTGCTAGGTTCAGTGTTTGAAGCAGAGGGTGCAGGATCTGGTTCTCCTGCTGAGACAATAGGGTAGGAGTCTGGGTCAGGTGCCATAGGGTCAACAGTGACATTGCGCAAGAGGGGGTACACCAGTGTTGGCGTGGCCAGTCTGGTGCAATCAAAATAGTCCTTGGTTTGTCTTGTTTGATCTTCAGTAGTACTTTGGAGAGCAGAGGAGGAAAGGCATAAACTGATAGGTTTTTCCAGCTGAAGGACACAGCATCCACTTTCCAAGCTTGTTTCTGAGGATTCCTTGTGCAAAATTTGTCCAATTGATAGTTCTGGGGGGGGGGGGCAAAACAGGTCTATATCTGGGCTCCCCCACTTGGTTGTCAACATGTTGAAAATCCTTGGGTTTCAGTTTCCACTCGTGTAGGTCCATGAGGTTTCTGCTTAGTTCGTCTGCCAGTGTATTTAGTTTTCCTGGCAGGAACTGAGCTTGTAAATGCACTTGGTAGCTCAGGGCTGTGTTGCACAATGCCATTGCTAGTTTGCAAAGGGAATAAGAATGTGTACCTCCCTGCTTGTTTATGTACCACATAACAGTGATGTTGTCTGTGTTTACCATTAATTGTCCTGGAAGAATGTGATCCTTGAAGGCTGTCAGAGCATTCTGTACAGCTAACATTTCTTTTTGAATGATATGCAGGTGCATTTGATTTGGGTTCCATTTGCCCTGAATGCACTTCCCTGCCAGGTGAGCCCCCCAGGCATAGTCTGATGCATCTGTTGGGGTTTGGGCAGCAGGGGGTAGTGCGGATGGTAGTCCCTTGTTTTGGTGGTAGGCCTCTGCCCACCAAAGAAACTAGGCATAGGCAAGGTATGATAGGAATCATTGTTTCTAGATCCTGAGAATGTTGACAACATAGGCTTTTTATATACCATTGTAGTTTCTTCATATGCAGTCTTGCATATGGAATTAGAAAAATGCAGAAGGCCATGAGCCCCAAGGCTTGTAGTATTTGCCTTACAGATAGCAGGGTTTTTGTGGTCACTTGTTTGAAGTAGGTGTCAAATTAATTTATTTCTCTGGTGTGAGGAAAGCCATCTGGGAAGTTGTATTCAAGCTTGCTCCCAGGAATATAATTTGTTGATAGGGTACCAGGTGATTTCTTTGCGTTTATGGTGTCCCCAGACAAGTTAGCACCCTTTGTACAAAAGGTCAGATGATTCAAAAGTATGTCCTGGCTTTCTGGCTGAATTAAACAATCGTCCAGGTAGAGGAATATTTGTATTTTGCAGGCAAAGAAATATTCAATGACTGGAGCTAGGCACTTTGGCTTATCTAATGCGCCCAGGGTATTCACAAAGGCCAGTGCGTGTAGCCTTCTTTGAAGCATAGTTATCTTCTGCAAGATTCCCCGATTCAGATGTGCAGGTATGCTTCCTTTAAATCTAGTGTTGACAACCAGGTGTCTTTGCCTAGCATAGGGAGCAACCGGTGAAGAATCAGCATCTTGAATTCTGGAATCACCAAAAAGGAGCTTAGATTAGACAGGTCCAGAATAGGACACGATGAACTGTCTTTTCTGGGTACCAGGAAAAGTAGAGTAGAAACCTTGTCCCTTTTCCCTCTTCTGGTACCAACATAATGGCCCCCATGCTTAAGAGAAAGCACTTGCTTTTGGGCCTCTGTCCACTGATTTGGGGGTAGATCTGGCCATCTGATTGGTGTTGGTAAAGTGTAGAAGTGAAATCTGTATCCCTGGGACACTATTTAGTACCCATTTGTCCTGGGTAATGAGTTCCCAGTTCTTTGCACGAAGAGCAATCTTTCCCCTCAAAGGGGCAGTTAGTTGAGAAGTGCTTGGAAGTTTTAAAAAGTCGTCATTGAGACAGTTTACCATGGGGGGGTTATTACTCCCAGATTTGGAAGTGGAGGCCCCCCACTGCTTAGTCCTGTACATAGCCTGGGACTGAAGCCTGGGAGCTCCGGTGGATCTGGGTTTGGACTGAGGTGGTCTGGAAGAGGCAGGAAAGGACCAATTCTTGGAAGGCCAATGCCTACTAAACCTTGGAGGTTGTACCTGTAAAAAAATCTTTAAACAGTTTGCATAGATTTTGCTTTTTCCTCTATCTTTTTAAGAACAACTTCTGCCTTGTTGCCAAACAGGCTGTCCTGGTTTAAGGGACCATCCAGTAATTTCACTTTAACATGATCTGGCAAGGATTGCTCCTTAAGCCAAGCATGCCTTCTAAGTACAGATCCAGTTACAGCAGCCCTGCAAGATGCCTCTAGTGAATCGAAAAGTACAGTTGTGTACCTACCATAAATGTAGATGTTCGAGTGTATTCACTGTTGCAGTCATTACACTTGGGTTATCCTGCTGGCAGACTACCCGTAGTCGGCCTGAATTCCAAAGTCTAGGTCCGGCGTCAGTTGCTGTCTCCTCTTCCCTGACGTCAGTGCGCCAGGGGTATAAAAGATGCAGCCGACGCCATTTTCTTCAGTTTTTCTTGCCCCAGATGTCAGGTGCCCCCAAATTGGTAGGCTGAAAATTATGCCAATAAAGTATGCATGCACAAAACAAACATTTCCTTCATCTGCAAGCAAATACACCACATAGGTTGTATAGGATAGAAGTCCCAGCAAAGAAAAAGGGGATGGTGGGAGGGTAACCTGGACTGCAACAGTGAATACACTCTCTACATTTATGGTAGGTACACAACTGTACTATGTTCATCATGTTTCACTGTTGCAGTCATTACACTTGGGTTGAATCCCAAAGCTGAGGTTGGGTGGCTGGGTCTAAATAGGATTAGGAGAGGCTATAAGGCCCTGCAGAACTGCAGTGGTAAAGCCTGCGCTGGATTTAGAGTACAGAGGTAAGTGGTAGTGCCTGGTAAAAGTGTGCACTGAACTCCAAGTTGCAGCCTCTAAAATGTCTTTGGTTGGTACTCCTCTGAGGAAGGCTGCTGAAGTGGCTGCTGCTCTGGTTGAGGGAGGCCTAATGCCCTTAGACACTGATTTGCCATGTTGTGAATAGCAGAAACGAATGCAGTGGCCTATCCTTTTTGAAATAGTCTGCTTTGAGATAGCCTTTCCTTGTGATCCTGCAGCATATGCTACTAAGAGTTGCTCAGTCTTTCTGAAAGCTTTAGTTCTGTCCAAGTAGAAGTGTAGCTGTCTGTGTATGTCCGAAGAATGCAGGAGTCTCTCACCCTTATTCTGTGGGTTTGGATAAAAGGTAGGCAAATTAACTGTTTGGTTAGGGGCCACATTGGACACTACCTTAGGCATAAATGTCATGTTCGTTCTCAGAGAAACCCTGTCTGGACGGAAAATGATAAAAGGTTCCACAGCCATGAGTGCCTGTAACTCTGAGACTCGTCTTGCAGAGGTTATTGCTAGGAGCAGAGCTGTTTTCCAAGTTAAGAACTTCATTTCAGCTGTACTGGCTGGCTCAAAAGGCGACAGTGTGAGTTTTTCCAAGACATAATTGAGGTCCCATGCCCCTCTGAGGTACTGTCTTAGTAACGGATGTGAAAAAATTGGTGGTTCCGTACTGTAATGAGCTGAAATGGCAGAGGCATGGATTTTAATTGATGAAAAGGAGAGGCCTTTGTCCAGCATCTCAGTTAGGTATTGTAAAATCTGAGGAATATTTGGTACAAACGTGTCAATTCCTTGTGCCTGGTTCCAAGCACAGAATCTTTTCCATTTTTCTGCATAAGATTTTCTGGTACTGGGCCTCCTGGCCTCCAAAATAACATCCATCACTGCTTTAGAGAGGTGTGTTCTGAATGGCTACATTATCCGCTATGCTGCCAGATTTAGGGTTCTGAGGTGGCTGTGCAGGATCTGATTGTTTCATTGGGTCAGTAAATGAGGAATTAGAGGCAATGTCCAGGCTGGGCCTTGAGACAAGCTCTTTAGGATTGGGTACCAGTGCTGGCAGGGCCAGTCTGGAGCAATCAGAATCATTTTTGGCTTCTCTTGTCTGACCTTTAGGAGTACCTTGGGGAGGAGAGGCAGAGGAGGAAAGGCAGATACAGTTAGGGTTTTCCAGCTGAATGATAGAGCATCCACTTTCCATGCTTGCTTGTGATACATCCTTGTGCAGAATCTCTGTAGTTGGCAGTTGTGAGGGGAGGCAAATGGGATTGGGCATCCCCATTTCTTTATTATCATGCTGAAGACTTGTGGATCCAGTTTCCACTCGTGGGGATCCGTGAGGTTTCTGCTTAGTTCATCTGCCAGAGTATTTTTCTTTCCTGGCAGGAATTGTGCTTGCAGGTGTACTTGATAAGTCAATGCTGTGTCCAACAAAGTCATGGCTTGTCTGCAGAGGGGGTAGGAATGAGTGCCTCCCTGTTTATGTACCACATGACTGTAGTATTGTCTGTCCTTATCAGTTGTTGTCCTGGATGGAGTAGATCCTTGAAAGCTGTCAGGGCATTCTGAACAGCTAGCATCTCTTTTTGATTGATATGAAGATGCCTTTGGCTTGTGGGCCATGTGCCCTGAATACATTTTCCTGCCATGTGGGCCCCCCAGGCATAATCTGAAGCATCCGTTGTTATTGACTGCCTGGCTGTGGGTAGGGTGAATGGCTGTCCCTTGTTGTGGTGACAGGCCTGTGCCCACCATCGAAACTCCTGTTGCAGGCAAGGAATGAGGGTAATTAATGTTTCCAGGCTGTGACAATGTTGAGTCCAAACACTTTTTAGATACCATTGTAGTTTCCTCATATGCAGTCTGGCATATGGAATTAGCAGAATGCAGGATGCCATGAAGCCCAAAGCCTGCAGAAGATAGCTGGGTCTTTGTTGCCAACATTTTGAAGTAAGAAGTCAGTTGCCTTTGTCTGGCATGAGATAAGCCATCTGGGCAGTTGTATTTAAGCTTGCACCCAGGAATATTCTCTCTCGAGAGGGTACTAGTTTTGATTTTTCGTTTACTGTGTACCCTAGGCAAATTGGTAATCTTTTTACAAACGCCAGATGCTTTAGTAGAATGTCCTTGTTCTCTGCTTGAATAAGGCAGTCGTCCAAGTAAGGATATATTTGAATTCCTCTTTGTCTGCAGAATGCAATTACTGGTGCCAAGCATTTCGGGAAGACCCTGGGCGCAGTAGATAAGCCAAAGGGCAGTGCAGAGAATTGGTAGTGCATTGAGCCAGCTATGAATCTGAGGTATCTTCTGCAATATTGTCTGATTGGAATATGCAGGTATGCCTTTTTTAGGTCCAAAGTTACAAGCCAAGCCTTCTTGCCCAGCATGGGCAGAAGCTGCTGCAGAGTCAACATTTTGAATTTTGGAACGTCCAGAAATGTATTTAGAATAGACAGGTCCAGTATTGGTCTCCAGGCTTTGTCTTTTCTGGGTACCAAGAAAAGTCTTGAGTAAAATCCTTGTCCCTGCTCTTGCTGTGGTACTTGCTGAATGGCCCTCATGTCCATGAGGGATGAAACTTGTTTTTGTGCCTCTGCCCACCGTTTGTGTGGCAGGTCTGGCATACCTATTACCCTTGGCAGGGTGTGAAAGTGGAACCTGTAGCCCTGGGGCACTATATTCAAGTCCCATTTGTCCCGGGTGATCATGTGCCAATTTTGAGAAAAAAGTGCTAGTTTTCCCCCTAAGGGGGCTGCCAAAAGATAAGTGCTTGGTGCTGGCAGAGGAAAGTCATTGGGACTGTTTCCTATATGGCTGTGATTTTGTCTTCTCTGCTTTTGGAGGTAGAAGCACCCCACTGTTTAGTCGTGTATGAGCTCTGGGGCATCTGTATCTGCCTCTTTGTGGCCTGACACTGGAAAGGAACAATTCTTTGTAGGCCAGTCCCTGCTAAAATCTGGGTAGCTGTACCTGTAAGAAATCCTTTACTGTTTTCATAGATTTTGCTTTGTCCTCCATTTTCTTCAACACCTCCTCTGCTTTAACACCAAATAAGGTATCATGCTGTAATGGAGCATCTAATAATTTTGCGGTATCATGCTGTAATGGAGCATCTAATAATTTTGCTTTAACATGTTCAGGCAGATTCTGTTCCTTTAACCAAGCATGCCTCCTAATGACAGAACCCGTAACTGCAGCCCTGCAAGAGGCCTCCAGAGAATCAAAACCACATTGCAATGTATGCTTTCCCACTTGTTTAGTTGCATGCAATAAATCCTGCATTTCCTTATTTTCTGCACAATCAGAATTTGACATTTTCTGTTTTAGCAGAGACATTAAGTATTGCTGATGTTTAAGCATGTGAAATTGACAATTTAAAGCCCTCACAGCCAAAGTAGCAGAAGTGTAAACCTTTTTCCCCCATCTGTCTAGTGCCCTTGAATCTCTATCAGAGGGGATAGGGTTTTTTGCAGTAGAAGCCTTGACCCCTTTGGGACCCTGAGAAATAGTTTCTGGGTCAGCAGCAGGGTTTTTATAAAGAAATATATGTGAATCTGGGACTCTGTAGTATCGGTCTGGTTTAACAGGGGCAGGAGGTAGAGAGTCTGGAGAAAGTCTGGACTCTGAAAATACATCTACAATGTCTAACATAGGAGGAATAGCCAAAGGCCTGTGCTGAGGTAGTAAAAGAAAATCTCTAAGCCTTTTCTTAGATTCTGAGTAGTCTTGGCTCTCTCAGTGGAAGTGCTCCCTCATGGTATGCAGGGTTTCCCCAAAAGAATAATCCTCAGGTGGCGAGGCTAATGGGATAGATTCTTCAGCATCAGAATCCTCAAACAGGAAGAGAGTATTCCTGTTCAGAAGAGGTGTCAGAGGAAATGGAAACCTGATCTGAAGATTCATATTCAGTCTCTTGCCTAGGCCTCTTGTCAGGAGGGGGATGGGAACCCCTGATCAAGGTAATTAGGTCTTCGGCCATTTTGGGCATCTGTTTTTTTAGGCATGGTAAGTCTGTCCAGGAGAATGCTGTACTTGTTTCTTTGTTGCTTTAGTCTTTGCTTTGGAAGCTGAAGTAGGCTTTACATATAACTGTAGGTCTGAAAACACCCTCAGAAGCCGATGCCTGCTCAGCGGCTCCGGACCCATCTGAGGGAATAGTTTGAGTGTCCAATACCTTGAGTATCCAGAGGCCTAGCTGGCGCCTCGTGGGAGTTGTCAGCTGCCTGTGGCTCAGAGGTAGCGAGTGCCAGGGGCTACAAAAGCACCTGAGAACCGGCGACTGACTTAGCTGAAGCCTAGTCGGTTTTGGACCTCAGATGCCTGTCCTTTACTTTTTCCTTGTGCTTTTTATAAACTCCGGTCGTCGGCTGTTCCGACGGCATTATATAATTGAATCTTCAGCCAAAGTAATGAAAGGCAAAATTGTACCGACGCTTAATAGTGTGTTGGTTAAATCTAGCACAAAACAGACAGCTAGCAATGTTGTGATCAGGGCCTAGGCAAGGAATACAGTAAGAATGAAAATCCTTATGAGGTATTTTCTTCCCACAAGAAATACAATTGTTAACTTTTTCTGATATCGGACTGGAGCAAGAAAAAAGTTTCCCCAACGGGGTACTTGGCTTTAATGAAGACTTCGGATCTGAAATTCATTTTTGAAAATCTCAGGAGTCGGCCGACCGGCACTTGCGAACTGCTTTTGCTTCGGGCACTGCGCGGCAAGAAAGACCGAAGAAAATGGCGTTGGCTGCATCTTTTATACCCCTGGCGCACTGACGTCAGGGAAGAGGCGACAGCAACCGACGCCAGACCTAGACTTTGGAATTCAGGCCGACTGCGGGTAGCCTGCCAGCAGGATAGCCAAGTGTAATGACTGCAACAGTGAAACACGATGAACATCCACATTGCAAAGTATGTTTTCCCACTTGTTCAGCTGAGTGCAGTAAATCCTGTAACTCCTTATTTTCAGCACAATCAGAAATCATTTTTTGTTTAAGCAATCCAATAATATATGCTGCTGATACTGTAACATATGAAAGCCTTAATGGCCAAAGTTGGTGTATACCTTCTTACTCCATCCATCCAGCACCCTGGAGTCTCTATCAGACGGGGTAGGATTTTTGGCAGTAGTAGATTTAATATTCTTCAGTCCCTGTGAAATGGTATCAGGGTCCACAGTAGGATTTTTAAAAAGGAACTTGAGTCAGAGACCCTGTAATATCAGTCAGGCTTTCTGGGAGCAGGAGTGTCAGGGGCCAAGCTAGATTCTGAAAAGGCATCAACGTCTAGTACAGGAGGTATGGCTAAAGGCCTGTACTGGGGCAGTAATAAGAAATCCACAAGCCTCTTTTTAGAATCAGAGAAATCCTGACCCTCCCAACGAAAATGCTCCCCGAGAGAATGCAACGTTTCACCAAAAGATAAACCCTCTGGGGGAGAAGCAGAGGGAATACAGTCCTCAGCATCAGAATCCTCGTAGACAGATGAGTAAATCCTGGTCATCAGAGGAAACAGACAATTCAGAATCCTTGTCAGAAGTATGATAAGCAAACTCAGTCCTAGGTCTCTTAGGTGCGGTCTGGGCATCAGTTTTCTAGGCATGGTACAAGATTTAGGCCTTGAAGAAGATGGCGTCTGTTTAATACACAAGTCAGTAGGCCTGAATACACCCTCAGAAGCCGGTGCCTGCACAGCGGCTCCGGACCCATCCAAGGTAGAGACAAATCCGCAGGTTTCACAACTGAAGCATTTTGTGGCATACCGGACTCAGAATGGGTCTCAGTAGAGGCCTGTGAATCTGAAGTAGAGGCCTGTGAATCTGAAGTAGCAGGTTATCAGGGGCTGCGAAAGCACCAGAGTACAGTGAACTGGCAACTGGCTTAAGAGAAGCATTGTCGGCAGCTTTGGACCTAGGCGGCCTTTGTGTTTTTTCAGAATGTCGGTAGTCGGATGGCTTACCGAAGACATTAAAACAGAGCACAAAAATATTTAGAAGTGAAAATATGCAGACAGATAGTCTGTGGCTTACATAAGGCACAAAACCGACAGCAAGGTAAGTCAGGGTAAGGGCCTTGGCAAGGAATACAGTACAAATGAAAGTCTTTGAGGTATTTGCTTTCCACAGGTAATGCAATTATTAACTTTTACTGACATTGGTAAGGAGCAAGAAAAAGTTTCCCCAACGGGGTAGTTAGCTTTTAGTTGAAGACTTCTGTTCTGAAACAGAAACGAAAACTTCAGGAGTTGGCCAACCGGCACTTGCAAACTGCTTCTGCTTCGGGCACCGAATGGCTGATGTAATGGCCTTGGCTGCATGTTTTATATCCCTGACGACCTGATGTCACAGAAGGGATAGCAACTGATGCAGGACCCAAGACTTTGTTAATCAGGCCGACTTGAGGGTTACTGCAAGCAGATAACCCAAATGTGATGACTGCAACAGTGAAACACGAAGAACATCCAGGACTGCAAAAGTGAATACACGATAATATCTACATTTATGTAGTGTACACAATGTACTAATGTTCTTCGTGTTTCACTGTTGCAGTCACACTTGGGAATCAACCAAAGCTGAAGAATGGGTGGAGGAGTCAAGAAGAGTTGGGGCTGGCTAGTATTGCCCTGCAAGACTACAGCTGCAAAGCCTGCCCTGGATATGGAAAATATAGGCAGGTGGTAATACTTGAAGGTATGAATAGACCTCATGTTGCAGCTTTCAGAATGTCCCTGGTAGGGACCCCTCTGAGAAAGGCTGCAGAGGTTGAAATTGCCCTAGTGGAATGTGTTCTAACCCCCTGGGGGGGTGGTTTCACGTGGTGCTCAACAGAAATGCATAATGTGCTACCCATTTGGAAATGTTTTTGATATGGCCTTACCCTCTGCCCCTGGAGCAAAGCTGACTAGTAACTGGTCAGATTTCCTAAAGGGCTTAGACCTATCCAGGTAGAATCTGAGTTGTCTGTGCACATCTAAAGAGTGCAGGATCCTTTCCCCCTTATTTTGAGGTTTAGGGAAAAAGGTGGGCAAATGAATAGATTGGTTGAGAGCCACACTGGAACCACTAAGCATGAAAGATGGGTTAAGTCCTGAGGGAGGCCATGTTAGCATGAAAAATGATAGAGGGTTCCACAGCCATAAGTGCTTGTAGCTCAGATACTCTTCTAGCTGTAGTGATGACCGAAGTAAGGCTGTTTTCCAAGAGAGGAATTTTAACTCTGCTGTAGGCTCAAGGGGGGGATAGCGTGAGCTTTTCCAACACAAAAGGTCCCAAAGCAGGGGTAGGGGCTCTTCTTGTAGCGTTAAGTTGTTAGGCCATCTAAGGAACTGCTTGATGAGAGTGTGTGAAAAGAAGTTGCTCAGTGTTATAATGTGCAGAGATGGTGGAGGCATGGATTTTAATGGAAGGGAAGGATAGGCCCCTGTGGAGTAGGTCTGCTAGGTAATCCAGGATGAGAGGTAAGGAGGGCTGTGCTGGGTCAGCTCCTTTAGTCTGGATCCAGGAACAATACTTTTTCCACTTGTCAGCATAGGATTTTTCTAGTGTTGGATTGTCTGGCTTCACGTACAACATCCAGGACCTGCTTGCTTATGCTGGCCACTGGAGACGTCAAGGAATAAGCCAGGCTGCCAGGTTCAGGTTCTACAATTGTGGATGCAAGAACTCTCCCTTCTGCCGAGTCAGGAGAGTTGGAATCTGAGGGAGGTGCCATGGAGGAAACAGTGAGACTGCAGTAGTGGGTACCAGAGTTGGCATGGCCAGTCTGGGGCAATGTACCACATTCACTGTGGTGCTGTCGGTTTTGATTAGAGCCGCCGTAGACAGTAGGGGTCTGAAAGCTGTCAGTGTGTGCTGAACAGCTAGCATCTATTTGGTTGATGTGCAGATGAATTTGATTTGGGCTCCAGTGGCCCTGAATGCACCTGCCATCCAGGTGTGCACCCCGGCATAGTCTGATGCATCTGTGATTAGGGTCTGGGTGGCGTGGGGTTTTGAAAAGGGAAGTCCCTTGTTGTGGTTGCATGCTGCTGCCCACCAAAGGAAATATTTCCTTAAGCAAGGTATTATCAGGTCTTGGGAGTGTTGACACCAAAGGCTTTTTGGGTACCATTGTAGTTTCCTCATATGCTGACTTAGCCATGAGTAAGAACTATGTGCGCACCTCAAACATACTGCACTGGTTAACAGGAAAAACAATGCTCTTACCGAGTGAACCTGCAAGCTACCCCAAAGCCTTCCAACGATGTACAAACTATACACAGGAATTGACGCTGACAGAGTTTATAGTCACTTAGAAAACTCAATTATGGCAGTAGGACAAAAGGGCAATAAGTCATATGGAACAAAGGATCACTTGTTAAAGTTATAGTGGAGAACTGTAAGAAGGGGAAGAATCTAAGTATGGCATGGATCAACTGCAAAACAGCATTTGACAGTGTTCCACATCCATGGATAAAGAGTACTTAAAACTGTACAAGATACACCCTACATAGATTAGGTTACTGTATGTAGTCAAACAGTAGCAGACCACTTTGCAATTCAGCCATGATAAAGGACAGATTATCCCAGGGATAAAAATTCAAAGGGGGATATTCCAAGGTGACTTGACACCATTGCTATTCTGCCTTGCCATTAATCTGTTTACTTCACAACTTAGGGCATGGCTACAATTTGGCTTCTAGAAAACAAAGTCTAATGACTTCTGTCGATTTAAAACTGTATAGCTCATCAGATGAGGAACTGAAAGCACAGCTGCAGGTTGTCAACTTTTTCAGATGATATTGGAATGTCATTTGGTCTTGATAAATGTGCAAAAGCAACCTTTAAAAAATTAAAACTGCAGCACCAGGAAAACAAGTTTGGGACAAGAATGTGATGTAAAAACTTGGTGTGTATAAATACTTGGGAATTGATGAAGGATAGGCAATAAAACAAACAAATGCGAATAAAGCTCAGGAAGGAGTACTTTAGAAGACTTAAATTAATCCTGAAAGCAGCATTGACATCTAGGAACAAGATCCAAGTCATAAATCAATTTGATCCTCCTGTCCTAACAGTTTTGGAGTGATTGACTGGCCCCAAAAAGAGTTGGATAGATTGGATATTAGAACAAGGATGCTTGCCAAATGATTTATAAAAGTCAGTGTATACCAAGATTATATATTCCCCGCTACGAAGGAGGGATGGGCCTCCTTGAAATTGATTACATATATAGATTTACAAGCATGGGACTTCAACACATCTGCTGACCTCACAGGATCGAAATGTAGTGAAAGTTTTGAAACATGAGAATAAATCTAAGGTGACATTGCTGCTTAATTTAGCAGAAGCATATAGACAAGCAGGAATGGAAATTATACCAGAAGCAGATAAAAACCAAGCAGCAACTGAATGTGCTAAAAAAACAAAAATATAAGGTGAAGGACCAGATGAGAAGGGAAGAAATGCAGAAAAACAAATATAGTTGCAGGTATAGAAAACTTCTGGAAGAGCCTAATGCTGATCAAGAACAAACAGGAATGGTTAAGGACAGGTGAATTCACATTAAGAAATGAAAGGTCAATATTGGCAGCCCCAGATACTGGGCTACATACACATTGGTTTGCAAAGTCCATTGAAAATGTGGGAGAAATATGTAGGTTTTGTAAAACTGAATTGGAAACTGTCACACCTTGTTGCTGGTTGCGATGCAATAATGACAGAGGAACTTTATACTGAAAGGCATAATAATGTGGAGACTTACACTGGAGATTATGGTATCTCAGTGGCTGAAAAACACTGGAAACATGAGCTACAAAGAATCATAGACAATTAAGTTTATATCACATGGGATCACCCAATACGAACAGTTAGTTCAAAAGATAGATGCTAGAAAACTGGATATAGTGGTCCAAGAAAAGATGACAAAAGCATTGATCTCGCCACACCCAGTGACTACAGGTGTCTTGCGTACAGAGAGTCATAAAATACCTGGATCTGCAGGCAGTAACGAAAGCCATGTGATACCCAGACAGCGAATTGCAGGAGGAGTCATTACTGGACACATTGTGGGTGCTCTAAAGAGCACTTTTGGCTAACATCAAAGTGAAAATACTAATTTCATGAACTTTAATTGTACTTTGACTTAGAAATGGGGTCCATTCCAGTCATGGTATTAGAAACCCAAGGAGAAATTAAAAAAGGCAGTCTGGCATATGGAATGAGTAGAATGCAAGAAGCCATGAACCCCAGAGCTTGCAAGACTTTCCTTGCGGATAACTAGAGAAGTAGGTTGTCAGGTAGGTTTGTTTTTCTGGTGTAAGGAATACAAGTCCAGGCTTGCTCACAGGAATTACATTTTTTGCGTGGGTACTAGTTTGGATTTCTTCTCATGGATAGTATACCCCAGAGAGGTCAGTAGGTCTTTTACAAAGGTCAGGTGCTTTAGCAGCTTTTCCTGTCTGCCTGAATCAGGCAGTCGTTTAACTATGGATAAATTTGAATATTTTTTTTGTCTGCAAAAAGCAATGGCAGGAGTCAGGCATTTTGTGAAAACTCTGGGAGCAGTGGATAAGCCAAAGGGAAGCACAGAGAACTGAAAGTGCAGTGATCCTGCCCTGAAACAGAGATTTCCTGCAAGATTCCCTGATTGGTATGTGTAGGTAGGCCTCGTAGGTCTAGGGTGGCTAACCAAGCATCCTTGGAGAGCATAGGTAGAAGTTGCTGGTGGGTGAGCATTTTGAATTTTGGCATCACCAGGAAAGTGTTGGATAGATAGAGGATGGGGTGCCAGGTGCCCTCTTTTCTGGGTACCAGGAAGTGTCTGGAATAGAAAAGTACAGTTGTGTACACTTACCATAAATGTAGATGTTAGAGTGTATTCACTGTTGCAGTCATGTTGCAGTCATCACACACTGGTTATCTGCCTGCAGGAAGCCCTCAGTCAGCCCAAATACCATAGTCTTGGGATTTCTGCATCGGATGCCGTCGCCTCATCCAGGACATCAGGCCATCAGGGGGTATAAAATGTGCAGCTATCATTACATCAGTTTCTTGTCACAGATGTCAGGAGACCCCAAAATAAGAAGCAATCAAATGGGGCGGAACATCTCCAGTAAAAAGTAAATACCATTTCCATAAGATATAAGCAAAGAAGAGTATAGGTAAAAAGTATAGAAAGACAAGGGGCTGGAGGGAGGATAACCAGGACTGCAACAGTGAGTACACTAACATTGACATTTATGGTAAGTGTACACAACTTTACTATGTTCTTAATGTTTCACTGTTGCAGTCATCACACTGGGTTGATTCCTAAAGATGATGAAGGGTGGAGGCATTCAAGTAGTAGGGCTGGCTAGCAGGCCTTGTAAGACGGCTGTGGCAAATCCAGCTCTGGATTTAAAAAATATAGGCAAGTGGTAATGCTTGAAGGTGGGTACAGAACTCTAGGTTGCAGCTTCCAAGATGTCCCTGGTAGGGACTCCCCTGAGAAAAGCTGTAGAGGTTGAGGTAGCCCTAGTGGAATGAAGACTGATCCCCTGTGAGGTAGGTTTTCCATGGTGTTTGTAGCAGAAATGGATGCATTGTGCTATTCATTTAGAAATGGTTAGTTTTGAAATGGCCTTCCCCTCTGCCCCTGTAGCAAAGCTGACTAGCAGCTGGTCAGATTTTCTGAAAGGTTTAGTCCTGTCAAGGTAGAACCTGAGCTGTGTGCACATCCAAGGAGTGCAGCATCCTTTCCCCTTTATTCGGAGGATTAGGAAAAAAAGGTTGGCAAATGGATGGATTGGTAGAACCTGAGCTGTGTGCACATCCAAGGAGTGCAGCATCCTTTCCCCTTTATTCGGAGGATTAGGAAAAAAAGGTTGGCAAATGGATGGATTGGTTTAAAGCCACAACGGATACCACCTTGGGCATAAGATGGGTTAGTCCTGAGGGGAAACCCTGTCCACATGGAAGATAATGAAGGGTTCCACAGCCCTAAGGGCCAGTAACTCGGACACACTTCTTGCAGAAGTGATGGCTAGCAGTAAGGCTGTTTTCCAAGAGAGGAATTTTAACTCTGCTGTAGCAGCAGGCTCAAAAGGTGGAAGTGTGAGCTTCTCTAGTACAAAGAGAAGGTCCCAAGCAGGAGAGCGAACTCTCCTTGGGGGTCTTAAATTATTAGTTCCTCTCGGGAACGGTTTAATCAGAGGGTGAGAGAAGAGGGGTGGCTCAGTATTGTAATGAGCTGAGACGTCAGAGGCATTAATCTTAATTGATAAGGATAGGCCTTTGTGGAGCAGCTCTGCTAGGTAATCTAGGATTTGAGGCAAGGAGGGCACAGTTGTGTCCTTCCCTTGAGACTGACTCCAAGAACAGTAACTATTCCACTTTTCTGAATAGGATTTCCTAGTACTAAGCCTCCTGGTCTCAAGAATAACATCCAGCACCTGTTTGCAGAGGGTTGCTGGTGATGTAGTCAGGGAATAAGGCAGGCTGCCAGGTTCAGGGTTTGCAGCTGAGGATGCAAAATATGTCCCTCCTGCTGGGACAGCAGAGGGGGGATCTGATGTAGGTGCCAGGGTGGTACTGCTGTCAGACTGCATAGGAGTGGGTACCAGTGCTGGCATGGCCAGTCTGGTGCAATAAGGATTGTCCTTAGCCAGTCCTGTTTGATCTTGAGTACTTTTGGAAGGAGGGCAGAGAGGGAAAGGCAGATTGAGAGGTTTTCCCCATGTGAATAATGGGGCATTCACCTTCCAAGCTTGGCTGTGGGGAATTCTGGTGCAAAATCTGTTTAGCTGATGGTTTTGGGGGGACGCAAAGAGGTCTCCACCTGTGTATTAGAAGTTTGAATGAGTTTGGTTCCAGTTTCCACTCGTGTGGGTCCATTAGATTTCTGCTCAAGTCTGCCAGTGAATTTTATTTGCCTGGTAGGAATTGAGCTTGCAGGTGGCACTTGGTTGCTTAAGGCTGTGTGCCACATAGCCATGGCTAACTTGCAGTGGGCAGAAGCGAGGTTCCCCCCTAGTTATGTACCATATAACTGTGGTGTTGTCCCATCAGTTGTCGTCCTGGCAGGATAAGGTATTTGAAGGCCGTCAGTGCATTCAGTACAGCTAACATTTCTTTTTGATTGATATGCAGGTGAATTTGTCCTGGGCTCCATTTGCCTGCCATGCGAGCCCCCCATGCAGAGTCTGATGAGTCTGTTAGAGTTTGGAGGGCTGGGGGTTGTGAGAAAGGGAGTTCCTTGTTGTGGCTGCAAGCCTCTGCCCACCAAAGGAACTATCCTTAGACAAGGAAAGATGGGAATCACTGTTTCCAGGCCCTGGGAATGTTGACACCAGAGACTTAAGTACCACTGAAGTTTCCTCATATGCCGGGCGGCCATGGTGGTGCAGCGGTTAGCGTTGCCACCTCACAGCAAGAGGCTCTCTGGTTCGATCCTCGGCTGGGGTGCCTTCTGTGTGGAGTCTGCATGTCCTCCCTGTGGTCACGTGGGTTTCCTCCGGGTGCTCCGGTTTCCTCCCACATCCCAAAGATATGCTGTAGGTGGACTGGACACTAAATTGGCCCTAGATTTGAGTGCGTGCACCTTCTGTGGAAGGTTGGGCACTGGGCTGGCAACTACACCATAAAACTCCACTGCCAATCATAAGCAGACAGGTGATCCACTGTGGTGACCCGTAACTGGGAAAAGCTGAAAGTTTCCTCATATGCAGTCTTGCATATGGAATCAGAATACTAGCAGTATTTTTCTTCCAGGTAGCTGGGTTTGGGCGGCCAGTAGTTTGAAATACGTCGTCAAATAAACCTGCTTTTCTGGAGTGAGGAATGCCATCTGGGAAAATGTGCTCAAGCTTGCTCCCGGGAATACACAATCTTTTGGCTGAGTACCAGATGTGCTTTCTTTCCGTTGATGGTATACCCCAGAGAAGTTAGAAGTCTCTATCAACGTCAGGTGCTGAAGTAGCAATTCCTGACTGTCTGCCTGAATCAGGCAATCGTCCAAGTATGGGTAAATTTGAATATTTCTCCGTCTCCAGTAAGCAATAGCTGGAGTCAGGCACTTTGTGAATACCCTGGGTGCAGTAGATAAACCAAAGGGAAGTGCAGAAAAAGTACAGCTTTGTACCTACCATAAATGTAGATGTTAGAGTGTACACCCTGCTGCAGTTATCACACTTGGGTTATCCTGTCGGCAGGCGGTCCTGCAGTCGGCTGGAATTCCAAAGTCTTGGTCCGGCGTCAGTTGCCGTCGCATCTTCCCTGACGTCAGTGCGCCAGGGGTACATATAATGCAACAGACGCCATTTTCTTCAGTTTTTCTTGCCCCAGATGTCAGGTGCCCCCAAAAAGGTGGTCAGTAATTAGTACCAAATTGAGTAAAGTTGCACAAACACAAAATCCCTTCAGCTATAAGCAAATACATCAGGAAGGTATTGAAGAGATTTAGCCAGTAGGTCAGAGGGGATAGAGGGAGGGTAACCTGGACTGCAGCAGGGTGTACACTCTAACATCTACATTTATGGTAGGTACAAAACTGTACTATGTTCATCGTGTTACCCTGCTGCAGTCATCACACTTGGGTTGAATCCCAAAGCCAAGGATGGGTGGAGGTATCAGAGGGTTAGAGGAGGCTAGGAGGCCCTGCAGAACCGCAGTGACGAAGCCCGCCCTGGTCTTAGAGTAAAGTGGTAAGTGATAAGTGTTTGGTAAAGGTGTGTACTGAACTCCAAGTTGCAGCTTCCAAAATCTCTTTGGTTGGAACCCCCCTGAGAAAGGCTGTAGAAGTAGCTGTTGCCCTGGTAGAGTGGGGCCTAATGGTAGCAGGAACTGGTTTTCCATGATGGGTATAGCAAAAACGTATGCAATGACCTATCCATTTGGAAATGGTTTGCTTTGATATAGCCTTCCCTTGAGAAGCTGTAGCATAGGATACAAAGAGCTGGTCAGATTTTCTGAAAGCCTTAGTTTTGTCCAAGTAGTAAAGTTGCCTGTGAATGTCCAAGGAATGCAGGAGTCTCTCACCTTTGTTCTGTAGATTTGGGAAGAAGGTGGGTAAGTGGATAGTTTGATTTAAAGCCACACTGGAAACCACCTTAGGCATAAAGGAAGGATTAGTTCGTAGAGAAACTCTGTCTTGATGAAAAATGAGGAAAGGTTCCACTGCCATTAGTGCCTGTAGCTCTGAGACTCTTCTAGCTGAAGTTATTGCTAGTAGCTAGGGCAGATCTGTAGAGAAAGCTGGTTCAAAGGGAGGTAGCGTTCGTTTTTCCAGAACAAAATTGAGGTCCCATGTTGGTGTAGGTGCTCTCCTGGGTGGTCTAATGTTTTTTGCCCCTCTGAGGAATTGCCTTAGAAGTGGATGCGAAAATAAGGGTGGATCCGTGTTGTAGTGTGCCGAAATAGCTGAAGCATGGATTTTAATGGAGGAGAAAGTCCTTTGTGCAACATCTCAGTTAAATACTGTAGAATGTGAGGCATGTGAGGTTGTGTTGTGTCTTGGCCTTTAGATTGGTTCCAGGCACAAAACCTTTTCCATTTGTCCGAATAAGCCTTCCTGGTGCTTGGCCTCCTAGCTTCCAGAATAACATCCATAACTGCTTGGGAAAGAGGAGCTGGCTGAATGCTTAGTTGATTTGCCATGCGGCCATATTTAAGGTTTTGAGCTGGCTGTGAAGAATCTGATTGTTTTGTTGTGTGAGTAGATGAATATGTGGTAATATCCATGGTGCGCCGTGGGCCATATTCCTCAATAGTGGGTACCAGTGCTGGCGTGGCCAGTCTGGGGCTATGAGAATCAGTCGTGGTCTCTCCTTTTTGACTTTCAGAAGTACCTTTGTGAGGAGAGGCAATGGAGGGAAGGCATATACTGTCAGGTTTTTCCAACTGAGAGAGTGCGTCCACTTTCCACGCTTGATGGTGAAGTGTCCTTGTACAAAATTTTGTTAGTTGATAGTTTTGAGGGCTGGCAAACAGGTCTATGTCTGGAAGGCCCCATTTTTGAGTTATCATTGTAAATACTTGTGGATCTAGTTTCCACTCGTGGGGATCCATGATGTTTATGCTGAGGTTAGTCTGCCAATGTATTCTTCTGTCCTGGCAGGAATTGAGCTTGTAACTGAACTTGGCAAGCAGAGCTGTGTTACATACGGTCATTGCTTGCCTGCACAGAGGGTAGGAGTGAGTACCCCCCTTGTTTGTTTATGTACCACATTACTGTGGTGTTGTCCGTCTTTATTGTCAGTTGTCCTGGATGTAATAGATCCTTGAAGGCTGTCAGAGCTTTCTGTACAGCTAGCATCTCTTTTTGATTGACGTGCACACTCCTTTGATCTGCAGTCCATACGCCTTGAACGCACTGTCCTGCCATGTGAGCCCCCCAGGCGTAATCTGATGCATCTGTTGTGATAGTTTGCCTGGCTGGGGGCAAGGTGAAAGGCTGACCCTTGTTGAGGTGACATGCCTGTGACCACCTCAGCCCTGTTGTAGGCAGGGAATGAGAGATAGCATTGTGTCCAAGCTGTGGCTGTGTTGAGACCATACGCTTTTTAGGTACCACTGTAATTTCCTCATATGCAGCTTTGCAAATGGTATTAGTAGTATGCAAGATGCCATGAAGCCCAAGGCCTGCAGAATTTTTCTTGCAGTTAATTGGGCCTTTGTTGCCATTGTTTTGAAATATTGAGTCAATTGTAGTTGTTTGTCTGGCGTCAGATAAGCCTTCTGGGCCGTTTTATTCAAGCTGGCACCCAGGAATGTCATATTTTGTGAGGGTACTAGTTTTGACTTCTTTTCGTTTACTGTGTACCCCAGGCAATTTAGTAGATGTTTCACAACAGCCAGATGATGCAATAGAATGTCCTTGCTTTCTGCTTGGATGAGGCAGTCATCCAGGTATGGGTATATTTGAATTCCTCTTTGTCTGCAGTATGCAATTACTGGTGCCAGGCATTTTGTGAAGACTCTGGGCGCTGTAGATAAGCCAAAGGGCAGTGCAGAGAATTGGTAATGGGTTGAACCTGCAATGAAACCGAGGTACCTTCTGCAACTTTGTCTGATAGGGACATGCAGGTATGCCTCCTTGAGGTCTAACGTTACTAGCCATGCTTTCTTGCCCAACATGGGAAGAAGCTGCTGTAGTGTTAGCTGTAAGTGTTTAGAATTGAAAGGTCCAGAATTGGTCTCCAGGCGTTGTCCTTTCTGGGCACTAGAAAGAGTCTTGAGTAAAATCCTTGACCTTGCTCTCGAGTAGGTACCAGCTGAATGGCTCTCATGTCCATGAGAGCTGTAATTTGTTTTTGTGCCTCTGCCCATTGATTTTGTGGCAGGTTTGGCATTCCTCTTTTCATTGGCAAGGTGTGAAAATGGAATCTGTATCCTCGTAAAATTATGTCTAGGACCCATTTGTCCTTTGTGACAATGTGCCAGTTCTGAAAAAAGTGCGAGTTTTCCTCCCAAGGGGGCTGCCAAGAGAGTGTTGCTTGGCCATATGAGGTGCAAGTCACTGAGTTTGCCTTCTGGTGGATTGGGACCTGTCTTCTCCTCCCTTCTGTGTTGTAGCGCCCCATTGGCGAGGTTTGTACTGGGCTTGTGGTTGTCCTCTGCCCCTTGGCCGTCTGTATTTACCCCTCTGCGGTCTGTCTGTAGCTGGAAAGGACCAATTTTTTGTTGGCCAGTTTCTGCTGAAGCGACGGGGCTGTACCTGTAGGAAATCTTTGACTGTCTGCATACATTTTGCCTTGTCCTCCATTTTCTTTAAGACTTCTGCTTTAACTCCAAAAAGAACATCCTGCTGTAAGGGAGCATCTAGAACTTTTGCTTTAACATGATCAAGTAGAGTTTGTTCCTTTAACCAAGCATGCTGCAGGAGGCCTCCAAAGAATCAAACCCACATTGTAAGGTATGTTTGCCCACCTGTTCAGTGGCATGCAACAGATCCTGCATTTCTTTCAATTCAGATTGTAGAGGGAGAGTGGTCATTTTTTTGCTTTAACTGAGAGATTAGAAATTGCTGATACTTAAACATGTGAAATTGGCAATTTAGTGCCCTCATAGCTAGAGTGGCTGAGGTGTAAACCTTTTTCCCCCACCTGTCTAGTGCTCTGGAATCCCTTTCAGAAGGTACAGGATTTTTAGCCATAGAAGCCTTAGCCCCCTTGGGACCCTGGGAGATTGTCTCTGGATCAGCAACTGGGCTTTTGTAAAGAAATTTGTGGGAATCAGGCACTCTATATCTGTCAGGCTTAGCCGGAGCAGGAGGTAGAGAATCAGGGTTGAAACTGGATTCTAAGTAAACATCATCCACAATGTCTAAAACTGGTGGGATGGCAAGTGGTCTGTGTTGGAGGAGTAAAAGAAACTCTCTGAGCCTTTTCTTTGAATCAGAGTAGTCCTGACCTTCCCAGTGAAAATGTTCCCTCAGTGTGTAAAGTTTCCCCAAAGGAGTAGTCTTCAAGAGGAGGAGCTGAGGGAATGGAATCCTCAGCATCAGAAGGGGAGAAGGAGTAATCTTGGTCCTCAGAGGAGTCCGAAGAAATGGACACTTGTTCAGAGGATGTATAATCTTCCTCTTGTCTAGGCCTTTTGTCAGGAGGGGGCTAGGAACCCCCGATTAAAGTGATCAAATCTTCAGCCATTTTGAGCATCTGTTTCTTAGGCATGGGGCCTTGAACAGGGAACTGAAGTGCAGTCTTTTTAGATTTAAGAGGAGTCTTCGTCTTAGAATACGATTTAATGGGGAGCGTCGTCGGTCTGAAAATGCCTTCAGAAACCGATGGCGTTTCTGCAGCACCGACATCTTTTTCAGCAATGTCAGTAGGGCCTGAAGTAAATGGCTGCGTCGGCCTGGTACATTCCGTCAAAAAATCTGAAGCGGTCTCTGGTTCCAGATCTGCGGTAGTCAGGGGCTGCATCAGAAGCCTCACTGAGGACTGGAGAACCGGAGACCGGACCAGCAGAGGCCTCGGAATCTGGCTTAGGCCTGGGCTGTCTGTCCTTATCCTTGCGTTTTTTGTGCACGCTGGTAGATGGTTGCTCCGACGGCATGGTGTAGTTAAATTTCCTATTCGAAGTAGTGTCATGCGAAATCAAAGCGTCTTTTAATAGTACGCTTATTAAACCTAGCACAAAAACGACAACTAGTGACATCGTGGTCTGGGCCTAGGCAAGGTATGCAATAAGAATGAAAATCCTTATGAGGCATTTGCTTCCCACAAGAAATACAATTGTTAACTTTTTCTGACATCAGTCAGAGGCAAGAAAAGTTTCCCCAACGGGGTACTTAGCTTTATAGAAGACTTTGGTCTGAAATTCGAATTCGAAAATCTCAGTAGTCGGCCGACCGGCACTTGCGAACTGCTTTGGGCACCGCGCGGCAAGAAAGACTGAAGAAAATGGCGTTGGTTGCATTATATATACCCCTGGCGCACTGACGTCAGGGAAGAAGTGACAGCAACCGACGCCGGACCAAGACTTTGGAATTCCAGCCGACTGCGGGACCGCCTGACGACAGGATAACACAAGTGCGATGACTGCAGCAGGGTAACACAAACATCTGATAGTGCATACAGCCTGCCCTGAAATGTAGATATTTCCTGCAAGATTCCCTTATGGGGATGTGCAGATAAGCTTTTTTTAAGTCTAGGGTGACTAGCCAAGAATTCTTGGCTATTATAGGAAGGAGCTAATGGGAGTGTAAGCATTTTGTATTTTGGTACCACCAGGAAGGTGTTTAGGGATGTCAGATCTAGAATAGGGTGCCAAGAGTTCTCTTTCCTGGGCACCAGGAACAGCCTGGAGTAAAAACCCTGTCCCCTTTGCTCTGTTGGCGCAGGCTGAACAGCCCTGATACTGAGAAGAGGAAGTTCTTGCTTTTGGGCCTTTGCTCACTGGTTTGGAGGACGGTCTGGCAATCCACTTGGGGTTGGCAGAGAGTGGAAATAAACATTGTATCCCAGACCCATCAGCAGTAAGAATGAAAATATGGAAGTATTTGCTTTCCACAGGCAAGGCAACTAACTTTGACATCAGTCAGAGAGCAAGAAAAAAGGATCCCCAACGGGGTATTTAGCTTTAGAAGACTTCTGTTTGAAACTCGAAAAATGATAATTTCGAGTAGCTGCTGACCAGCACTTGAACTGTTTCAGCTTCGGGCCCCTGCATGGCAAGAAAAGCTGATGTAATAGTGTCTGCTGCATGTTTTATACCCCCAACGTCATGATGAGGCAACAGCATCAGACACGGAAATCCCAAGACTCTGGTATCCAGGCTGACTGAGGGCTACCTGCAGGCAGGTAACCCAAGTGTGATGACTGCAACAGTGAAACACTAAGAACATCCTTGGCTTACCTGTTCTGCAGGAACATGCTCTATTGGCCTCTGTCCACTGGTTTGGGGGAAGATCTGGGAACCCTTTTGGGGTTGGTAGTGTGTGTAAATAAAATTTGTATCCTTGGGACACTGTTGAGGATCCAGCAGTAGTTGGTAATGGTGGCCCAGGTGCTTGCGTGGAAGGCAAGAGCAGGTGGGCAGAGGGAGGGAGTGGTGGAAGGGTGAAGTCATTGTAAGTTCTTACCATGAGGGGGTGGCCTAGCACTCCCTAGTTTTGAAGAGGATGAACTCCATTGCTTCCCTCTGCATTCCCTGGGGCTGCTGTCTGCATATTTAGCTTTGTCTTCCATCTTTAAGACCTCCTCTGCCTTGGTGCCAAATAAGTTGTCTTTGTGCAGTGGTGTATCCAGCAATTTGGATTTGACATGGTCTGGCAAGGGCTGTTTCTTTAGCCAAGCATGCCTAAGGACAGAACCAGTGACTGCTGCCCTGCAAGATGCTTCTAGGGTGTCAAAACCACATTGTAAGATGTGCTTAGTTGCTTGACTTGCAGAGTAACTTAACTCTTGTAACTATTTTCTGCACAAGCAGGAAAGGAAGATATTTTTTTGTTCGAGTTCCATGGTAAGTTGCTGATTTCAACATATGAACTGACAATTTAGTGCTCTAATAGAAGAGTAGCAGAGGTGTATACTTTTTTACCCCATCTGTCTAATATTCAGGAATCCTTATTGGGGGGGATTCTTAGAAGAAGTTGCTTAAATTCCTTTACGTCCTTGAGAGATAACCTCAGGGTCAGGTTCAGCAGTAGGATTTTTGAATAGAAATTTGTAAGAGTCAGGGACTCTATAGTACCTGTCTGGTTTCCTGGGAGCAGGAGGGGAGGGTGTCATCAGGAGTCAAACATTCATAAAATCATCCACAACATCCAGGACAGGAGGAATCACCAGGTCTGTGCTGTGGAAGATCTAGGAATTCCCAGTCTCGTCTTTGACTGAGGATAGTCCTGACATTCCCATTGGAGATGTTCCCTTAAGATGTAGGGTTTCCCCAAAGAAGTCCTCGGGGTGGAGAGGCTGAAGGGATGGATTTCTCTGCATCAGAATCCTCATAAGCTGAGTGGGGATGCACATCTTCGTGATCAGATGAATTAGAGTCACTGGACTCCTGTTAAGATCAAACTACTGGGGACAAATCTTTTTGGAAGGGGTAGCCTGGCTTCCCCTGACAAGCATAACGTCTTCCACCATTTTAAGCATCTGAGACTGAGGCAAGGAAGCAGGTGCCAGTAGACGCAAGTCTGTCAAGAATCGGTAGTGCGAAGTACTTCCGCAGAGGCCAGTGCCTGCTCAGCAGCTCCAGACAAAACCAAGGTAGAGGCACCTGCAGGCTCCTTAGTCGATGGAGTCTCACGGCATACCAGACTCCGAAAGGAGTCTCGGTAGCAGCCTGCAAATGCATAGAAGCAGGCATCAGGGGTTGCAAAAACACGTCACTAAAGACCAAAGAACTGACGACTAGCTTAACAGAAGCTTTGTCAGCAGTTTTGGACCTGTGCAATCTTTTACGTTTTTTCAGAAGATCTGCTGTCTGATGGCTCACCAAAGCCATACTGAAATTAGAGGACTGAGCAAAAAAGGGCCTGACGATGTATAGTTCTGGCACTGGAGAGCACAAAAGCGACAGCGGGGGGACGTCATGGTCTGGGCCTAAGCAAATGATGCAGTAGGAATGAAAATCTCAGTGTGGTATTTGCTTTCCAGAGACAATTGTTAACTTTGACATCGGTTAGAGCAAGAAAATAGGAACCCCAATGGGGTACTTAGCTTTAAAAGACTTCGCACAAGTGCTGGTCAGCCGCTTCCTGAACTGCTTCTGCTTCGGGCTCCTCAGCAAGAAAGACTGATGTAATGGCATCGGCTGCCTTAATTTATAAACAGTGAAGACCTGACGTCAGTCCTGGAACGACTGCAACTGACGCAGAAATACTAAGCCTCTGGTATTCAGGCTGACTGAGGGCTACCCAGGCAGGGATAATCCAAATGTGATGACTGCAACAGTGAAACGCAAACATCGGTGCACTACCTAATCACAGAAACTGTAGCAGCTGCCGTGTAAGAGGCAGCCACTGCATCACACTTTAATTTAATGCTGTGCACTATCAATATGGAAAAGCCTGAGCCACAACGGTTAAATCGATCTACTGTAGAGTCCTCAAAGGAGGACATCTTTCTGAAGATTTACAAGTAGTCAGTCTCAATTCAGAGCTCTAAATGCTACAGTGGAAGACAATTTCCCCAGCCTATCCACAAGCCTCCTACCTGAAAACTGAAGCACTGACAGACAATTTATAGTAGACATGAAAACAGCAATCTTTTTTTTTTTTTTTTTATTTTACATTTGTTGACCGGGCTAGTCCAACTGGATACAAGTCCATTTTCAGTAGAGGCCCGGGGAGATAAGCTCCACTATCTTCTTCTTCTTCTTTCGGCTTTTTACCGGTTAGGGGTCGCCACAGCGGATCACCTTGTCCGCACATTAATTGGCAGTGGAGTTTTTACGGTGTCGAGTTGCCAGCCCGGCGCCCAACCTTCAACAGAAGGCACACTCACACGCACACCTAGGGCCAATTTAGAGTATCCAATCCACCTGCAGCATGTCTTTGGGATGTGGGAGGAAACCGGAGCACCCGGAGGAAACCCACGCGACCACAGGGAGGACATGCAGACTCCGCACAGAAGGCACCCCAGCCGAGGATTGAACCAGAGAACCTCTTGCTGTGAGGCGGCAATGCTAACCACTGCACCACCATGGCCGCCCGGAGATAAGCTCCACTATAATCTACATAAATACAAGACAAACAAAAAGTACAAAACAACAAAAAAAAAACAATCCAAAATACATACACTTGAAAATATCCATCAACAAGTTGATTTATACCGTAACTTAATTCTACTGTGGATGAGTACAAATGTTTAGCAAGGCTAAAATACAGTAATGTTTACCATGACAGAAGTCTTAGATAATTCACAAAGAGGGGAGTGAGAGGATTAATTTACTAAATTCAGCAAGGTGGGCGAGTGGAGGGGAGATGTAGAAAAAGGTAATACTGGGGGGGGGGGTTAGTACATGGACATAGCCATTGTAATTTTAGTTGTTTTTTAAAGAGTGGTAATGATGAGAGATGTCAGTTTACTGGGAAGCTTGTTCCAAATCTTCCCCACTGAGTTTGAGAAAAGAGAGTTACCTGCCTTATTGTGGGATTTCTGAATGGTTACCAGTAGTTTATTTGCAGATCGAAGGGTAGATAGGTTTGTGTAGGGGGAGATGAGGTTTTTGAGAATAGGAGTTTTATTAGGCTGGTATAGAATATTATGGGTAATGGAGAGTTGTTATTCAATTTGGTTATTAAGTTCTAGCCAACCTAGAAGTTTGAGATTTAGACAGTGATGAGTTCTAAATGAGGAACCTGTAGCAAACCTGGCAATATTGTTATAAGAAGTGATCAATTTGTTTAGGTTACTTTTGGAAAGATTAGTAAAAATAGGTGAGGCATAGAGGAGGGTGGAGGCCAGATGGGTCTGGGCAATAGTAGCTCTAGCATCTGGGGTGAGAAAGGGTTTTATCCTATACAAGAATCCAAGTTTTCTGTTTACAGTTTTAATTGTAGCATTAATATGTGAATCAAAGTTGAGGTTATTATCAATTATTACACCTAAGAGTTTGGTAGTTGGGTCAGGAGCTATGACTGTGCCATCAATGGATGTAATAGAGAAATTAATTGGGGTGGATTTTATAGGAGGAGTGAAGAGTAGTAGTTTGTTTTTTTTGCGTTTAGGAGTAGACAACGTTGTTGGAACCAGTTTTCTACTTGGTTAAATACAGTTTGGGTGATGGAGTGCAGTTCAGATGAGGTGGAAGCTTTACAAATCAAAGTGGAGTCATCTGCATATTGTATGCAGGTAGGTAGAGGTAATATAGTGTAAAGGTCGTTAATGAATATGGAGAAAAGTAGTGGTCCCAGGATTGATCCTTGAGGGACACCAAGGGTAATAGGGAGATGTTTGGATAGGTTGTTGTCCCACAGGACAGACTGTTGTCTATTGTCCAAGTAGGACTTGAACCATTGTAGTGCTTGTGTGTCAAGTGAGAATGAATTTAGTGTGTTGAGAAGTATTTGATGGTTAACCATATCAAAAGCTTTAGATAGGTCAATAAATAGTGCAGAGGAGAGCATGTTATTGTTACGAAGTTTATTTATACAGTCCGTAAAGGATAGGAGGGCAGTGGTGGTACTATGGGATGGTCTAAAACCATGTTGACAGTCAGCTAGTAGATTATTTTGGAGGATGTGGTCAAGAAATTGTTGATGTATGCATTTTTCCATGATTTTGGCAAGTGGTGATAGTAGGGCTATATGTCTATAGTTGGAGAGTTCAGTTGAGTTACCACCCTTGTGAAGTGGGATTATGTGAGATTTTCCAGAGTGAAGGGATGTAGCTTTCGGTTATGGTTCTATTGATTAGGATAGAAATGAGATAGGCAAGAACTTTTGCAGCAGTTTGAAGGAATTCAGGTGGTAGGAGATCAGCTGAGGGAGTACAAGGTTTAAGTTTGTAAAGTAGAGTATAGATGTAGGTTGTAGGAATAGGTTTTAGGTGAAAGGTAGATGGTAGGGATGTTAGGGAGGATGAGGGGGTAGAGTTAATAGGTGGTAAGGTGTTAGCTAGAGATTGGACAGTTACTGAAAAAAATGTATTGAAAGCATCCGCTATCTGGATGGGAGAGTTTGGAGAGAGACCAGATGGCGTTGGTGTTTTGGAGTGGCCTGGATGTAATAGTTTGCTTATGCCTGACCAGAAGGTTTTGGGTGGACTTTGGTGCTTGTTCTGCAGTTTCAAGAAATAGTTTTTTTTATCCTGAACTATTGATTTTTTTGGTGGCATTTCTAAGCTGTCTAAAGAACTGCTGATTGATTGGGTCTTTAGAGTTTCTCCATTTGGACCAGATTTTGTTTCTTTGAAGGATTTGTTGTCTGGTTTCTTTAGTAAGCCATGGGGCTGCTTTGCTTCTAATTCTTATAGTGTGTGAAGGGGCATGGAATTCAAGAATTTGTAGGAATTTGGAGTTGAAATAGGATACTGCTTCATCAAGTGGTAGGTGCCTTAAAGGTGACCAGTCACAGGATTGGAGTTCAGATTGAAAGGCTAAGGGGTCAAAGTGTTTTTTGTTGCGGGTGATTTTAAAGGGAGTTCGATTTGGGATAAAGGATTTTTGTCTAGACAAATAGGTAAGTGAGTGGCCACTAATATCATCGGGAGGGATGCCAACTTTGTAAGAGAGGGGGTGTTTGTTGATGAGGATCCAATCTAGTATATTTTCTTTGCCGCTGGGTTTATGGATTCTGGTGGGGGTGGTAATAGTCTGGGAGAAGCCATAGAGATTTATATGGGCTGTAGGTTTAAGAGTGGCACAGGTGTTCCAGTCTATATTAAAGTCACAGAGTACAATGGTTTCTTGAGGGAAGGATGTCGAAAGCCAGCAGAGGATACTTTCTAGAGTGCTGATGTTATTGCCTGGGGGTATGTAGGTGCATATTATGTAAATGGATTTTGTAGCACTGAGCTGGAGCTTAGAGATAAGGATTTCTACATTGGTGTCTAGAGGTGGTTGTATTAGTAGAGAAGTGATTTGTAAATGAGATTTATGCAGTATTGCTACCCCACCACCCTTTTTGGTGGGTCGGTCTAATCTTAAGATATTATAACCAGGTGGGAGTATTTCATTGTCTTTTGTAACAGGTTTAAGCCAGGTTTCAGTTATGCATAGGATATCAAAACAGTGAGTATCTAGTAGTGCGTGCAGTTGGCTTACTTTATAGTTAACACTCCTTACATTAAGGTGAGCTATGAGTAGTTTGGGGTTAGACGGGGAGTGAAAGGGGGAGTGGGGTGGCTAAGGGTGTTGCTGCCTGGTCCTGGGTTGGGATTTTAAGTCCTCAGGTACTGTGTAAAACCAGTCAGGCCTTTTGGTGCAGGTGGCTTAGTAGACTGGTGCAGAAAAGGCAAACGGTACCCAAACAGGGTACAGAAGCAAGAGTGTCTACTTTTCAGTGCACCTGTTGAACATCAAAAGCTGTTTAAATTCCCATCCAAAAGCACATCTGACACCTGTGCCCTGGTCCAGCAATCAAGGAGCCTCAATCAATCCGCACCACTAACACCAGAGAGGGTGTTTCATATATGAAGGAAAGGATAATGCAGAGTAAAGCGCTATTTCCCTTAAGAGCACACAGATCAGTCTGGGGCTGGTCGCTCCCTTGCTCTCCAGGTCCCCTATAATACACCCCCACTGGAACAGCTATAGGGTCCAGATCTCAGCCTAGCTGTGTAAGCTAAAACCTCCAGCACCCTCTATCCAACCAGTGCTTTTTGTCCCTGCCCAAGTAGCTGACAGTTTATACAACCACACACTCCTGGGAACGGCTGGCACAGGTCCTCCAGCTGTGCCCCTATTACCCAGACTATACAGTAGTACCACTTGCCACCACCCAGCTAATATTTATCAGCTACTCAAAGGCCCTTAAAAGGGTGTCCAATTATTACTGTGCAATATTATCCAATTGGTAGATGTGACTAAACAGTCAAAGCTTATTTGGAGTGTCTTGGACAATAAACTAAATCTGCAATGTATTCTACAGCTTAAAATTTATCTCTACATAAACTGGGCACAGTTGAAATGTTTGAAAATAATAAAAAAACCAATACTTTTTACTACACAGAGCTAGTCAAGAGTTCAGAGATCACATAGAAATACTTGCAATAATTCAGTAGCACGGTTCTGACATCACAGAAACACAGTCTAAGATAACTTGCATATGAACAAGAGTGTGTTGCGAGTTGGATGGTAAAGACAAAAATGCTTAATCCTCTCTGGTTCGTGGTTTAAATTAAAACTGCAGTTCTGATTCACATTACATCATTCTTCACACTTCCCTGGGTTCCCAGGCTATCAAAAGTACAGTTTTGTACCTACCATAAATGTAGATGTTCGAAGATCCACATTGCTGCAGTCCTTACACTTGGGTAGTCCGCTGTCCTCGGTCGGCCCGAATATCAAAGTATTAGGCTGACGTCGGTCAAGGCGCTTAAGACTGACATCAGGACATCAGGGTACAAATGCGCATGACCGACGTCATATCCTCAGTCTTTTCTTGCCCCAGATGTCAGAAGACCCTAAACAGAAAGGTCAAAACCAAAAGACAGCAAAAAACAACCAACCACCCTTGCACTAATCATATGTACAATATATACAATATCCACAATATTCACAACCCAAACCACACAACCGCCTCTAACTACAGAGGGGAAGGAGGGAGGGTAAATTGGACTGCAGCAATGTGGATCTTCGAACATCCACATTTATGGTAGGTACAAAACTGTACTATGTTCTTCATCTCACATTGCTGCAGTCCTTACACTTGGGTAGAATCCCAAAGCAGAGGTAAGGGAGGATGGCAACACTATAAAGCAGTAGGAGCTGCTAAAATGCCCTGTAAAATTGCAGTGGCAAAACCAGCCCTAGATTTAGAGTAAAGTGGAAGGTGGTAATGCTTAGAGAAAGTATGCACTGAACTCCAAGTAGCTGCCTCCAAAATATCTTTAGTTGCCACCCCCCTTAAAAAGGCTGTAGAAGTGGCAGTAGCCCTAGTGGAATGAAGCCTAATCCCAGCTGGAATCTCCTTACCATGATGGGAATAACAGAAAGCAATACAAAACCCAATCCACTTAGAAATAGTTTGTTTTGACACAGGCTTGCCCTGAGAACCCAAAGCAAATGAAACAAATAACTGCTGAGACTGCCTGAACCCTTTAGTTCTGCTTAAATAATATCGCAACTGCCTGTGTATATCCAAGGTGTGCAAAATCTTTTCCCCTTTATTTTGGGGGTTTGCATAAAAAGTAGGCAAATGAATAGTTTGGTTTAAAGCCACACTAGAAACCACTTTAGGCATAAAGGAAGGATTAGTACGTAAAGATACCCTATCCTTATGGAAAATTAAGAAAGGCTCAACTGCCATAAGGGCCTGTAATTCAGAAACCCTTCTCGCAGAGGTAATGGCCAACAAAAAAGCAGTCTTCCATGATAAATATTTCAACTCGGCAGTAGCTGCAGGCTCAAAAGGTTGTAGAGTGAGTTTCTCCAACACAAAATTGAGATCCCAAGCAGGAGTAGGAGCTCTACGTGGGGGTCTTATATTCTTTGCCCCTCTAAGGAATTGCTTAAATAAAGGATGAGAAAATAATGGTGGGTCACAGTCATAGTGAGCAGAAATTGCTGCAGCATGAACCTTAACAGAAGAGAAGGACAAACCTTTGTCCAGTAACTCAGCAAGATATTGAAGAGCCACACTTAAATTAGGCTTAGAAACATCAAATTCCTTTGCTGCACTCCAAAATAAAAATCTCTTCCATTTATCTGCGTACACTTTCCTTGTACTAGGCCTTCTGGCCTCCAAAATAACATTCAAAACTTGCTGTGGAAGCTGAGACCCTCCAGGGTTTAAAACAGAATATGCCAGGCTGTTAGGTGAAGAGAGTGAAGTTTGACATTGAGTAAATGACTGTTCTCCTGAGACAGCAGGTGTGGAATCAAGGCAAAGGCCATGGAGGCTCCCACCAGACTTCTCAGTAATGGGTACCAGTGCTGTCAAGGCCAATCTGGAGCTATTAAAATCATCTTTGGCTTGTCCTGTCTGACCTTTAGGAGTACCTTTGGGAGGAGAGGCAGAGGTGGAAAGGCATACACATGAAGATTGCTCCAATTGAAAGAAAGAGCATTCACTTTCCAAGCTGTGGGATGAAACCTTTTTGTGCAAAACTTTGGCAGCTGGTAGTTTAGTGGAGAAGCGAACAGATCTATGTCTGGAGTTCCCCATGACACTGTCAATTTCTGAAATACATGAGGATCCAATTTCCACTCGTGGGGATCCATAATTCGTCTGCTCAACACATCTGCTAAGGAGTTCTGTGCTCCCGGCAGAAACCTTGCCTGAAGATTTAGCTGTAAACTGAGAGCAGTCTCCCACAAAATCATTGCTTGTCTGCATAGATGATAAGAATGTGTTCCCCCTTGCTTGTTGATGTACCACATGACAGTTGTGTTGTCTGTTAGAACCAACACCTGCCCTGGAAGAAGTAAATCCCTGAAAGCTATTAATGCAAATTGGACTGCTAACATCTCCTTCAAGTTGATATGTAGATGTTGTAGTCTGGCAGGCCACGTGTCTTGTATCCACTTTCCATTTAGATGAGCTCCCCAAGCTTTGTCTGAGGCATCTGTCGTTAGAATCTGACTCGCCTCTGGCCGGGTCACAGAGAGTCCCTTGTTTAGGTGACATTCCTGAGCCCACCACAAAAATTCCTTTTGAATGCAAGGTATTATCTGAATGACAGTGTCCATATCTTGGCAGTGCTGTGTCCATACATTTTGAGATACCATTGTAGCTTCCTCATATGCAGTTTGGCATTGGGAAGCACCAGAATACAAGATGCCATGAACCCCAAGGCTTGAAGGACTGTCCTTGCAGTCCGCCTGGACTGATGAGACAATTGATGGAAGTAAAGGGAAAGATTCTTTTGTTTGTCCGGGGTCAAAAAGGCCATCTGGGATGCTGTATTCAGTCTCACACCCAGAAAGCACATGTCCTGAGAGGGTACTAGACTGGACTTTATTTCGTTCACAGAATACCCCAGGCATCTTAGCACTGCTATCACATATTGCAAATGATGAAGAAGTTCGTCCCTTCTTTGGGCCAGAATCAGGCAATCGTCCAAATAAGGATAGATCTGTATTCCTTTTAGCCTGAAGAAAGCTATCACTGGAGCCAGAACCTTCGTGAACACTCTGGGCAGTAGATAAGCCAAAGGGCAATGCAGAGAACTGATAATGAGAAGTCCCAGCTCGAAAACGCAGATACTTCCTGCAACTTAGCCTGATAGGAACATGAAGGTAAGCCTCCTTGAGATCCAGAGTCACCATCCAGTGATCTTTGCCCAGCAGAGGTAAAAGCTGTTGTAACATCAACATTTTGAACTTGGGAATGTCCAGATAAGTGTTGAGGATAGATAAATCCAAAATTGGTCTCCACGTGTTCCCCTTCTTTGGTACTAGGAACAGGCGAGAATAAAATCCTAGGCCCACTTCTGGCAGAGGGACTGGCTGTATGGCTCCTATTTGAAGCAGCAGAGAAATTTGTTTGTGAGCCTCTATTCTTTGCTGAGGAGGAACGTCTGGCATGCCTTTGAAAGGAGGTAAGGTATGGAAATAAAACTTGTAGCCTTGGTGTATAATATCCAATACCCATCTGTCCTGGGTAATTAAACTCCGATTTTCTTTGAAGAGTGCCAACCTTCCTCCCAAAGGTGCTGCCAGACAAGAAGGCTCTGGCAGCTGAAAAGGTAGGTCATTGGGCCTGTTTACGAAAGGACTGGCCCCTGCCCTCACCCGAAGACTGTGCAGGTGAACTCCCTGTTCTAGGTCTGAAAGAGCCCTGAGCTCTGCCCCTACCACGTCTAGATCTTCCCCTAGACTGTGAATCATAAGAAGGGTACGTCCACCCCTTAGCAGGCCAATTCCTGCTAAACTTCGGAGGCTGAACCTGCAAAAAATCTTTAACAGCCTGCATAGACTTAGCCTTGTCTTCCATTTTCTTTAAGACTGCCTCCACAGGTGACCCAAACAACACATCAGACTGTAAAGGAGCATCTAAAATCCTTGTCTTAACATGGTCAGATAAATTCTGATCCCTCAGCCAGGCGTGCCTGCGAAGAACTGACCCAGTGGCAGCCACCCTAGACGAGGCCTGTACAGCATCAAAACCACATTGTAAAGAATGCTTACCCACCTGTTCAGAAACATGTACCAAATCTTGTAATTCTTTACACTCAATGCCTTCCGCCAGAGCATCTACCTTAGACTTCAATTGAGAAAGAAGATAGTTTTGATATTTCAACATGTGAAACTGGCAATTCAAAGCCCTCATAGCTAAGGTGGATGAAGTATAGACTTTCTTTCCCCATCTATCCAAAGCTCTGGCCACTTTATCTGGAGGAACTGGATTTTTTACAACAGAGGCCTTGACCCTTAGGTCCCTGACTAACAGTTTCTGGGTCCGCCCTAGGACTCTTATAGAGATATTTATGAGCTTCAGGCACCCTGTAATACCTGTCCGGTTTAACAGGAGCAGGAGGCAAAGAATCAGGATTAAGTGAAGCCTCTGCAAACACATCTTCCACAACATCCAGAACAGGTGGTATAGCCAAAGGCCTATGCTGGGGTAAAAGCAAAAATTCCCTAAGCCTTTTCCTGGAATCAGAGAAGTCCTGACCTTCCCACTTAAAATGTTCCCTCATGGAATGAAGAGTCTCTGAAAAGAAAAATCCTCTGGAGGAGAAGCAGAAGGAGTAGAATCATCCATATCAGAATCAGAATAGGAGAATACTCCTGCAAGTCTTCAGCCAAGACTCTGAAACATCCGAAGCCTGCTCAAAACTCCCCAACTCTGGTTCCACCCTAGGCCTCTTATCAGGAGGGGCAAAGAACCTCTAATCAAAGTAATTAAATCTTCTGCCATTTTAAGCATGTGCTTCTTGGGCACAGATCCTGATGAACTAGGAGTGACACCAACAGAAGCTAAACCTGGCCTGCCTCTGGGAGAAGCCTTGGAAACAGAAGGAGAGGGCCTAACCACCCTAGGAAGGGAGGGAGTACAGTAACCTGGGAAGCCCCTTCAGCCTGACCTGCCTCCTGAGAGGCCACATCCTGCAATATCAACGTCTCCCCCTGGGACTCCAGAGAAGCCTCCGGCGAACCACCGGTTCCACTGACCTCTAAAGAACCGGCGTCCGCACGGACGACTCTTCTTGCCTGGGTTTAGCTGCTTTGTCTTTGCGCTTCTTGAAGAAGCGGCCGGAGCATCCGGACGGCATATTATAATTGCACCGCTTCCGAAGACCAACCTGGCACAATCTAACCTTCGCTAATAGTGCGCTTATTGAACCTAGCACAAAAGCGACACCCAACAACGTTGTGCTCAGGCCCCAAACAAGGAATACACAAAGTATGATAATCTCTATGCGTATCTGTTTCCCACAAGAAATACAGTTATTCACTTTTTCTGACATCCGGTAAACCACTGAGGCAAGAAAAACTAAAATATTCCCCAACGGGGTACTTAGCCAACTTTGACTCGGTCTGAAACTCCGAATTCGAAAAATTTCAGAACGCCGAACGGCACTTGCAACGCTGCTTCTGCATCGGACCATGCGGCAAAAAAGACTGAGGATATGACGTCGGTCATGCGCATTTGTACCCTGACGTCCTGATGTCAGTCTTAAGCGCCTTGACCGACATCAGCCTAATACTTTGATATTCGGGCCGACCGAGGACAGCGGACTACCCAAGTGTAAGGACTGCAGCAATGTGAGATGAAGAACATCTGCATTTACATTCTTAACATCTCCTTGTGTTATCTTGAAGCTGGTCAGGCAGCAGAGCAATAAAAATACATTTGCATGTTTAAATCTAGCAATTTAACTCTTGGTTAAAATAGAAAGAATGTCTTCATTTAGACAGGCTGGAGCAGACTTTAGATCAAAGAGTCACAACATGCTTTTACTTGGTTAGAAGAGAGCACTGTTGACATTTTTTTTTGCAGTTCCACGTCTAACAGCAGTTTTTTTTTTCCATTTAAAACAAGCCTGTGCCTTACATTAATATTTACAAGTGATAGAATTAAAAATTCCATCTGGCTAGGCTGGCAACCTTCACACACACCCCCCCTACCCCCGGAGAACTCGTTAGTTTTTCAACTGACCCCTGAGAAACACTGCTTGAGAGGGTTAGGTCTAAGAGTATACCTTACCCCATATTCCCTGTCTTGACAGCCCATCTTCATTGGCATTACTAATCCCACTGCCATGCTGCACTGACATATCATATGCTTGCAACCCCAGGCTCCATCTTAACAACTCGGCACTTTGCTGGCTGGCTCTGTGTAACCATGCTAGGGGGTTGTCATAGGTACAGTTTTGTACCTACCATAAATGTAGATGTTCGAGTGCTAATACAGCTGCAGTAATCACAGATGGGTTTTCAGCCGTCGGGCGGTCCCTCGGTCGGCCGAATTCCAAAGTCTTGGTCCGGCGTCGGTTGTCTTCGCTTACTCTTCTGACGTCAGTAAGGCCAGAGTATACAAGACACAGCTGACGCCATGTTCTTCAGTCTTTCTTGCCCCAGATGTCAGGTGCCCCCAAAAGGAAGGCAATACATAAATAAGGCTTATCTACATATACAGGCAATGCAATGTAATGCAAAATCAGTGTAAGCAAGCAAATAAAACATAGCAGGATAACCCAGTCAGGTGGTATGAAGAGGTTGTTAGGCCCCATGCCTTTACCAAGTGGGGAAGGAGGTAGGGAAACCTGTACTGCAGCTGTATTAGCACTCGAACATCTACATTTATGGCAGGTACAAAACTGTACTATGTTCATCGTGCATACAGCTGCAGTAATCACAGATGGGTAGAGTCCCAAAGCTATGCATAGGGTGGTAGGTACTATGAGGAACTGGGTTGAGCCAGAATGCCCTGCAAAACAGCAGTGGCAAAGCCTGCTCTTGTTCTGGAATATAAGGGTAGGTGGTAGTGTTTTGTGAAGGTATGTACAGAACTCCAAGTGGCTGCCTCCAAAATATCCTTAGTAGGAACGCCTCTGAGGAAGGCTGTAGAGGTGGCTGTGGCCCTGGTGGAGTGAGATCTGATACCAGTAGGGACATATTTCCCATGATAGGAATAACAAAACCGTATGCAGTGGCTAATCCACTTGGAAATGGTCTGTTTGGTAACTGGTTTCCCTTGAGCCCCTACGGCATGGGACACAAAAAGTTGTTCTGATTTCCTGAAGGACTTTGTTCTGTCCAAATAATAACGTAGCTGCCTATGGATGTCTAAAGTGTGAAGCAGCCTCTCCCCTTTGTTTTGAGGGTTAGGATAAAAGGTAGGTAGGTGTATGGCTTGATTTAAGGCTACCCTGGATACCACTTTTGGCATAAAAGATGGGTTGGTACGAAGGGAAACCCTGTCCTGATGGAAGATGAGGAAGGGCTGCACCGCCATGAGGGCCTGTAGTTCAGAAACCCTACGAGCTGAAGTGATGGCCAGAAGGAAAGCTGTTTTCCAGGACAAATGTTGCAGATCTGTTGAGGCAAGCAGGTTCAAAGGGAGGCAATGTTAATTTTTCTAGTATGTAATTAAGGTCCCAGGCTGGTATTGGTTGCTTCCTTGGAGGTCTTATATTCTTAGCCCCTCTGAGGAACTGTCGTAAGAGTGGGTGAGAGAATAAAGGAGGATCCGTGTTGAATTCTGCAGAAATGGCTGAGACATGTATTTTTATGGAAGAAAATGAAAGTCCACTGTTCAGCAGTTCAGCTAGGTACTGTAAAACCTGAGGCAAGTTCAATTTTCTAGGGTCCTGGCCTCTTTTCTCATTCCAACAGCAAAACCGCTTCCATTTTGCAGAGTAAGCTTTTCTAGTAGATGGTCTTCTGGCCTCCAAAATGACATCCTGCACCTCCTTGGAGAGTAGGGACTGTTGTGGTGTCAAGGAATTTTCCATGCAGCGAGGTTGAGTGTTTTCAGCTGACTGTAAAGAGTTTTGTAGCTGTTCTGAGTCAGTAGGAGAGGCATTAGAGGCAGGGACCAGGGAGGAGTATGTGTTAGGCTCCTCAGGAGTGGATACCAGTGTTGCCTTGGCCAATCTGGAGCAATCAGTATCATCCTCGGTTTGTCTGTTCTTGCTTTCAAAAGCACCTTGGGCAGAAGGGGCAGAGGTGGGAATGCATAAACTGTCCATGCTGTCCAACTGAATGAAAGGGCGGCCACTTTCCAGGCCTTTGGATGAAAGGTCCTTGAACAAAACTTTTTCAGTTGATGGTTCCTGTGGGAGGCAAAAAGATCTATGTCTGGCCTCCCCCATGATTGGATTATCTCTGTAAACACCTGAGGATGTAACTTCCATTCGTGTGGATCTGTCATATTTCTGCTTAGAGTGTCTGCCAGTGTGTTTTCCAGTCCTGGCAAGTACTGTGCTTGAAGTTCGATTGGTCTTTCCAGAGCCAAGTTCCAAAGAGTCATGGCTAGTCTGCACAAGGGGTATGAATGTGTTCCTCCTTGTTTGTTTATGTACCACATTACTGTGGTGTTGTCTGTTCTTATCAGTAATTGTCCTGGATGCAGGAAGTCCTTGAAAGCTGTAATTGCATTTATTACTGCTAGCATTTCTTTTTGATTGATGTGAAGGTTCTTTTCCTTTTGGGACCATCTGCCCTGAATGCACCTGTCCTTCATGTGCGCCCCCCAGGCGTAATCTGAGGCGTCTGTAGTTATGACTTGTTTTGCTTGAGGCTTGCAGAATGGAAGGCCTGTGTTTACTTGACATGCTTGGGCCCACCATAGAAATTCCTTTTGCAAACATGGAATTATTGGTATAATTGCTTCCAAACTGACTGTGTTGAGACCACAGATTTTTTAGGTACCATTGAAGTTTTCTCATATGCAGCTTTGCACATGGGATTAGAAGAATGCAAGATGCCATGAATCCCAGAGCCTGCAGGATTTTCCTTGCAGTAAGCCTGGTACTTTTTGCTAGTGTTTTGAAGTACTGCGATAGTTGCCCTTGTTTTTCTGGCGTAAGATATGCCATCTGGGTGTTTGTGTCCAAGTTGGCACCCAGGAAGGTTGTTTTCTGAGATGGTGTTAGTCTTGATTTCTCCTTGTTGATGGTATATCCCAGAGAAAGCAGTAACCGTGTCACATATGCCAGATGTTCCAGTAGTATGAGTTTGCTGTCCGCTTGGATCAGGCAGTCGTCCAGATAAGGGTAAATTTGTATCCCTTGAAGTCTGCAGTAGGCAATCACTGATGCCAGGCACTTTGTGAATACTCTGGGCGCAGTAGATAAGCCAAAGGGCAATGCAGAGAATTGATAGTGGATTGAATCTGCAAGAAATCTGAGGTATCTTCTGCAGCTTTGTCTGATTGGGACATGTAGGTATGCCTCCTTGAGGTCCAATGTTACCAGCCAAAACTCCTTGCCCAGCATGGGAAGAAGTTGCTGTAATGTGAGCATCTTGAATTTTGGCACAAGTAGGAATGTGTTTAGGATGGATAAGTCCAAAATGGGTCTCCAGTCGGTTCCTTTTCTTGGTACCAGAAAAAGTCTTTAATAAAAACCTTGACCTTGTTGGTGTGTAGGTACCTTTTGTATAGCTCTCATGTTTAGGAGCTTTGAAATTTGCAGTTGTGCCTCTGCCCTTTGATTTTGTGGCAGGTTTGGCATGCCTCTCATTTTTGGAAGTGTGTGAAATTGAAATTTGTAGCCTCTGTTTATAATGTCCAGTATCCATTTGTCTGTTGTGACAATATGCCAATTGCTTGCAAATAATGCTAGTTTCCCTCCCAAAGGTGCTGTCAGCTGAGACTTGCTTGGCATAGAAATGAGGGAGTCATTGGGTTTGCTTCCTGTATTGTTGTGCACTGTCTTCACCACCTCTTGGTGCTGGAGATTGCCATTGTCTGCCTCTATATGATCCTTGTGATTGCCCTCTGCCCCTTGTGCGCCTGTATCTACCTCTTTGGGGCTTGTCAGTGGCTGGAAAGGACCAGTTTTTGAAGGCCAATTTCTGCTAAAACGTGGTGGTTGGACCTGTAAGAAAGCCTTGACAGTTTGCATAGATTTGGCTTTTTCTTCCATTTTCCGTAGTATGTCCTCAGCATTAGTACCAAATAATACATCCTTTTGTAAAGGAGCATCAAGAAGTTTAGCTTTCACATGATCAGGTAAATTTTGTTCCCTAAGCCAGGCATGCCTGCGAATGACTGATCCTGTGGCAGCCGCTCTACTGGAAGCCTCTAGGGCATCATAACCACATTGTAAGGTGTGTTTACCCACTTGCTCCGCACTATGCATCATATCCTGTAACTCTTAAATCTGGTTGTTCAGGTTGAGACATTTTGTTCCTTAATTGTGATAACAGGTACTGTTGATATTTAATCATATGAAACTGACAGTTTAAGGCCCTCATGGCTAGGGTGGCCGAGGTATATACCTTTTACCCCACCTTTCTAGAGATCTGGATTCCCTTTCTGCAGGAATGGATTCTTGGCAGTGGAGGCCTTTAATCCCTTGGGGCCTTGTGAAATGGTTTCAGGGTCAGCATTATGGCCTTTGTAGAGAAATTGGTGAGAGCTGGGTACTCTGTAATACCTATCAGGTTTTACTGGTGCAGGAGGCAGAGAATCAGGGTTAAGGCAAGCCTCCGAATAGACATCATCCAGTACATCCAAAACAGGGGTATAGCCAGAGGTCTGAGCTGAGGTAACCATAGAAATTCCCGAAGTCTTTTCTTGGAATCTGAAAAGTCTTGGCCTTCCCAATAGAAGTGTTCCTCAAAGTGTGCAAGGTTTCCCAAAAGAAAAATCCTCAGGAGGGATACAGAAGGAATGGACTGTTCTGCATCCGAATCCTCAAAAGGGGAGTAAGAGTGTTCCTCTGCATCAGAATGTTCTGATAAAATGGATCTCTGATCAGAAGAGGGAGATTCTTCCTCCACTCTGGGTCTCTTGTCAGGAGGGGGCTGAGAACCTCTGATAAGAGTAATTAAATCCTCAGCCATTTTAAGCATCTGTTTCTTAGGCATGGGTCCAGGAGATGGGCCCTGTGCAACAGGCCTCGTGGGATGCCTGGCTGCTTTGGATTTAGTAAAAGCCTTTATTGAAAAAGAAGATGAGGGCCTAAATACACCATGGGCGGAGGTGGACCTGTCCACATTAGTAGGCTCGACATTGGCAGGGGCTTCGGTTGTAGTCTGGGAAAGGACCGAGGACCCAGCGGTCTCGGGTACAGAGAACACCACCAAAGGAGCGTCGTCGGTAGTCAGGGACTGCAAAGGCGTCTCGCTGAGAACCGGACCACGTGTAGCCTGTTTTGGCGTGGTGTCGGCAGGGACCGCGGGTCTCGCGTGTCGGTCCTTTTCCTTGCATTTTTTGGACAAAACGGTAGTCGGAGTGTCCAACGACATCTTATAATCAAAAGCTTTACCAAAGTAGTGTTGGGCGAACTCCGCCCGACGCTTGATAGTGCGTTTATTGAAGGTAGTGCAAAAGCGACAGCCTGAGACGTCGTGGTCTGGGCCCAAACAAGGTATGCAACGGGAATGGAAATCCTTATGCGGTATTTGCTTCCCACAAGAAATACAATTATTAACTTTTTCTGACATCGGTCTGAGGCAAGAAAAGTTTCCCCAACGGGGTACTTAGCTTTAAAGACGACTTCGGTTCCAATTTTTTTCGTAATTCAGGAGCTGGCCGACCGGCACTTGCGAACTGCTTCTGCTTCGGGCACCGCGCGGCAAAAAAGACTGAAGAACATGGCGTCGGCTGTGTCTTATATACTCTGGCCTTACTGACGTCAGAAGAGTAAGCGACTACCGACGCCGGACCAAGACTTTGGAATTCGGCCGACCGAGGGACCGCCTGACGGCTGAAAACCCATCTGTGATTACTGCAGCTGTATGCACGATGAACATCAGTGAATTTCCTTCCATACAGATAAGGCTGAAGTTTCTACAGTGCCCACACTATGGCTAGACATTCCTTTTCTACCACTGCATAGCATTCCTCCCTGGGGTGGAGCCTACGACTGAGATAAACCATTGGGTGCTCTTCTCCCTCTGAAGAAATCTGGCTAAGTACAGCCCCCACCCCATGGTTCAAAGCATCCACCTGCACAACAAATTCTTAGCTGTAATCTGGACTGGCCAACACAGGAGGTCCTCCCAAAGCTTCTTTAAGCATCTGGAATGCCTGCTCACGTGCTGGGGTCTAAACTACCTTATCTGGCCTGTTCTCCCTCATCAGGTCTGTGAGGGGAGCAGCTATGGTACTATAACTGGGGACAAACTTTATGTAGTACCCTGCAGTCCCTAAAAATGCCCTCACCTGCTTTTTGGAAATACGTGCAGACCCATGGCTCCACTTCGGCAGGTTCTGGCTTTATCGCATCACTTTCCACTGTATGTCCTAGGTAGGAGACCTCTTGCCATATCCACCTGGCATTTGCTAGGCTTAATGGTCAAACCCTGCCCTCTGTAGTCTGCCCAGCACCTCCCTGACATGCTGAAGGTGCTCTGGCCAGGAATGGCTGCAGATGGCAATATCTAGGTAAGCAAGGGCAAACCCTCCTGCTAGGATACGGTCCACCAGCATCTGTAAAGTTGCTGGGGCATTCTTCATACCAAAGGGCATCTTTGTGAACTCATACAAGCCAAAAGGAGTCACAAAGGAAGACTTCTCTCTAGGACTGGGAGTCACGGGCACCTGCCAATAACCCTTGGTAAGATCAATTGTTGTAAGATACTTAGCCCCACCAGGCTGCTTTAGGGAGTCATTTGTCCTAGGCATGAAGTAAGCATCTGACTCTGTGACTAATTTCCTGTAGTCCACACAACCTGGTGCTGCAATCCTTCTTTGGCACCAGCACCACTAGGGAGGCCCAGGGACTGTTGTACTCTTGAATCACCCCTAGTTCCATCACCTGTACCTCCTCCCTCACAGTCTGTTTGACTCTCTCAGGCACTCTAAGGGGCCTGTATAATAGGCCTTTGGGGTCCTGTGTCCACCTGGTGCTGGACCCAGGTGGGTACACCCGGGTTTCCCCAGTGAACATGTCCCAAAATTCCTGCACTGATCGGATTTCCCGAGCCTCACTGAGATCAGTCCCCAGATCTCCCTTAAGACTCCTCCTGCAATCCACTGCAAATGCTCAGAACAAGGGCCTCCCTTTCATGGTAAGGTTTCATCATGTTAACATGGTACAATTTGTGCCCCTACCTTCTGCAAAGCAGTTCCACCATGTAATAATCACTTACCTTTCTTACCACCTTGTAGGGTCCTTCACAAGCTGCTTGCAGCTTTGTGTCTGACAGGAATGAAAACCATTACCTGCTACCCCACAGCATACTCTAGCATTCCTGTCATACCACACCCTTTTCTGTTGGGCTTCTGCCAGGTTCTCCTGGGCCAAGCCCATGAGTTCCCTGAGCCTTGTCCTGAGGTTTAGGATGTATGCCACAGACTCCTTGTGAAACTCACTCACCTTCCCACTCATCTCAAATTAAATCTAGAGGTCCCCTCACCCTATGCCCATAGGGTGAAAAATCTGCAGATTCCTGGGGAACCTCTGTAAGCAAGCAGATGTGGCAAATATTTGTCCCACTCCCTCTATCTGATCTGCAAATGCCTGCAGCATGGACCCAACTGTAGAGTTTAAACTCTCAACAAGACCCATTAGTCTGGGGATGGTAGAGGGTGGTCTTCATGTGCTTCACCCCACAGGACTTCCACAGACAAGCCAGCAGGTCTGACATGAAATTGGCACCTCTGTTAGTATTTCTTTGGGAAACCTACCCTGCTGAAAATCTCTAAAAAAGCATTTGCCACCTTCTCTGCCTCAATGGAGGACAAGCCACTGCCTCAGGGTATCTTGTAGCATAATTCACTACCACTAGGATATACTTTTTCCCTGTGGAACTTGGGGTACTCAGACTACCCACAATATTCATAGCTACCCTCTGAAATGGCTCCTCAATCACAGGCAAAGGAGCTCTTACCTTGTCTCCTGCCTTGCCTACCTTTTGGCACTGCTCACAGGTCCTGCAGTACCCTGCTACATCTCTGAAATTCCAAGCCAACAGAAGTTCTGCATAATACACTTCGTTCTACATTTTATGCCCATATGACCTGCAAAGGGAAAATCATGGGCTATGGCTAGAGGCGCCAGACGGTACTCTCGAGGCACTACCAACTGCTGTACTCTCACCTTCTAGCCCTCCCTCAGGGGTCCACTCTATGTAGTAACCCTTTGTCCCAATATACAGATTCCCCACTTTCCTTACCAGTAGCCTCCTGAAAGCTGAGCCCGTCTCAACTCTCCTTGTAACCCTTCCCAGCTCCCCTTCCACAGGAAGTCTGGCATCCTCTGACAGTGGTGCCTCACTGTCAGCCTGGGTACTACTACTCACCTCTACCTTTGCAGTCACTGTCCAAGGGAACATCAGTACCCACTTGTTCCCTCACCAAAAGGTATGCCAGCCCTTCAGAGAGTGGTGACCTGACATCCACTCACCCACCTATGGAAATAAGTGCTCAGTTCAGCAACATATTCACACACATCTGCCTTGCATCTATGCCCACAAAGCTTTCCTACACGTTTCAGGTGTTAGCTTAAAAACTCTGGTAATTTTTTTACAGCAGTATAATCAAAACCTGCAACGTCAGAGATTTTAGACAATACAGTTACAGCTTTACCATGGAATAATGGGTTCAGGAACTGTACCCAGAGCCTTTGGTCAACACCATACTGTTTGCATACCCTCAAACAGATGAAACTATCAAAATTATCCCCCTCTTTAAACTGCATAATAAATTTACTGACCTGTTGTGCTTCTGGGGTCCAGTTACTCCCTTCCCCATTACCTCCATGACTCTGGCAAAAGTCAGCATTTCTCTCACATGCTTCCTCTGCCTCTCCTTTTCCTTGGCTTCCATCTCCAAATGCCTGGCCTCAAACTCAAGTCTCTCTAGCTCCAGATGGAATTAAGTCCTCTGCAGAAAGGTTGAGCTGCACATTCTCCAAGGGTATTATATCTCCACTGCCGGTCTGATTGTCCTCCTGGTTGTTGTTTTCTGATGCAGCTGTAACCAAGGCTGCAATCAGGTCTGCCTTAGTCAGGTTTCCATGCACCAGTCCCCTAGCCTGGCACATCACCAGCTGGCTCCTTGCCAGCTTTCCATATTCCTCTGCTGACATGCTGCCTGCTCAACCTAAGCTAACAAAAGGAATAAAACAATTGTGATCTGAACAGAGTATTCACTATGTGGCTGACTTGGAGTACAAAACACCTTCAAAGTTCACTGAACACAAGCTACAGGGATTCACTCTACCCACACCACTACAAGCCAATTAGCATTTGCAAACTAATTGATGTGGATATCCCAGCGCTACCAATTAATATGAGACACCCATGCCCTGGCCCAGCAAACAAGGAGCCTCAATCCTCACCACTATCAGACAGGGAGTCACATATGAAGGAAAGGATAACAAATACACAGTGAAGTGAAATTTTCCTTAGGAGCACAGAGGTCAGTCCGTCCATGGCTAGTCATTCCCTTGCTCTCTAGGTCCCTAATAAGACTCCCCGCTGGCACAGCTACAGGCTCCAGATCTCAGCCTAGCTAGGCAAGCTAAAACCTCCAGCACCCTCTTGTCCAACCAGTGCTTCGTGTCCCTGCCCAAGTAGCTGACACTGAGTAAATTTATACAACCACACAGACTCCTGGGAAAGGCTGGCACAGGTTCTCCAGCTGTGCCCCTATTACCCATACTATATAGTACCACTTGCCACCACCCAGCTATTTATCAGCTACTCAAAGGCCGTTGTGTGTCCAATTACTGTCCAATATTATCAAATTGGTAGTATAACTAAACAGTCAATGCTTATTTGAGTGACTTGGTACAATAAATCACTATAAATATACAATGCACTCTAGAGCTTAAATTATCTCTACACAAAACAGCCACAGTTGAAAGGTTTTAAAATATTTAATAAAAACACAGCACTTCTTACTTACACAGTGCTAGTCAAGAGTTCAGAGATCAGGAAAAATACTAATTCAGTAGCAGTTGTGACATCACAGAAACAGTCTAATCTTTCTAGTTCTTAGCTATATACGCCATTAGAAAGAAGTGGCAGTAATAACCCTCATTAAAAAAATGAAAAATTCACACAAGCCCAACACAGGAATCCACCTACCCCCTCCCACATCCTTCTCAGATGGGGAAGGATGAGCATTTAAAAAATGTTTAGTTGCAGGACTTTATAATGAAATCACAAGAGGGTTAGATCTGGGAGAAGTGTTTTGTAAGGAGTAAAAAACGTGTCTGCCTTCTTAGGAACTGGAGACTGGCTGCCAGGCTTGTTGCAGGTTGTAATAAAAACATCCCAAGGCTGGAAGAATTGGCAAAGCAGCAGTCAAGTTGTCAAATTTCTAGCATTTTGCTCCCATTAAAAAAAATAAAAAAAAGTCAATCCTACACAGCGTCTCAGGAAAAATTCACTTTCCTCAGTCAGCAGCCCAAGGACAAACAGAATTTACTCCCTCAAAAATGTATTACCTGTTCATCCAACTGGGAATCTTCAAAAATTGTTTTACGCTTACCAGTAGATCCAGAAAGGTTAAGAGCCTGAACCAAGCCAAATAAAATTTCTTTATTCTCTGTTTATATCCCACTTTTTCTTTGACGGGAACACTACAGAAATGGGCAGTGCCACCCCAGTGCAGAACAAGCTTATTAGTCCTGCTACGCAGAATAATTCTGTACTCCTTTAGAGATGTTCTTTGGATGCCCTTATTGCCCAGCAATGTCACTTACAGCCTCAAGGTACTTCTAAAGCCATGATTGAAAGGACTACACCAGACAAAAACCAAGGAATAGCCATCTGAGGAACCTTGTATGGCCACTGCAGGGTTACATAAGAGTAGCGGAGGCCAAGTAGGAGCCTACTGAAGAGGCAAAGACCACTTGGATATTATTGTGAATGGAGTTAGGAACCAGTGAGCTGTTGCATGGTAAACTATTAAGTGTTCATTAGAAATTACAGTTGAATACACATCTACATTTATGGTAAGTGTACACACTTGTTGCAGTCATCACACTTGGGTCATCTGCCTGCAGATAGACCTCAGTCAGCCCGAACACATGACTTAGTATTTCTGAGTCGGTTGCTGTCACTCCAGGATTGATGTCAGGTCAGGGGTATAAAAACAGGCAGCTGACACCATTACATCAGTTTTTCTTGCCCCAAATGTCAGGAGCCCCCCAACAGGGAGCCAAGCTATGGTGGAGGAAACCAGTAAAAGGTAAATACCAATACCCCTGAAAGCAGCGAGCAAAAAGGCAGAGATTAGAGAGAAACCAGGAATGCAACAGTGAATACACTGTAACAGCTACATTTATGGCAAGTGTACACAACTCTGTTCTTCATGTTTCACTGTTGCAGTCATCACACGTGGGTGGATTCCCAAAGATGAAGGGTGGAGGCAGTCAAGAAGAGTCAGGGCTGGCTAGTATGCCTTGCAGGACTGCAGTTGCAAAACCCCAGCCCTGGAATTGGAAAAGATAGGCAGGTGGCAATGCTTGGAGGTGGTGTGTCCAGAACTCCAGGTAGAAGCTTCCAGGATGTCCCTGGTAGGGACTCCCCTGAGGAATGCTGTAGTGTTAGATGTTGCCCTAGTGGAATGTGTTCTGACCCCCTGAAGGGCTGATTTCCCATGGTGTTTGTAGCAGAAATGGATGCAGTGTGCTATCCATTTGGAAGTGGTCTGTTTAGAAATAGCCTTGCCCTCTGCCCCGGTTGCAAAGCTGACTAGTAAATGGTCAGATTCTCTGAAGGGCTTAGTCCTATCAAAATAGAATCTGAGCTGTGCCCACATCCAAGGAGTGCAGGATCCTTTTCCCCTTTATTCTGCAGATTAGGGAAGAAAGTTGGCAAATGAATGGATTGGTTTAGAGCCACACTGGATACCACTTTAAGCATAAAGGAAGGGCTAGTCCTGAGGGAAACCCTGTCAGCATCGAAAATAATGAAGGGTTCCATTGCCATAAGTGCTTGAAGCTCAGACACTCTTTCTGGCTGAAGTGATGGCCAGAAGCAATGCTGTTTTCCAAGAGGAATTTTAACTCTGCTGATGCTGCAGGTTCAAAAGGGGGGGGGGGGGCGTGAGCTTTTCCAGTACAAAGTTAAGATCCCAAGCAGGGGTGGGTGCTCTCCTTGGTGGCCTTAAGTTTTTTGCCCCTCTCAGGAACTGTTTGATAAGGAGATGTGAGAAGAGGGGTGGCTCAGTGTTGTAATGAGCCAAAATAGCTGAAGCATGTATCTTAATGGAGGAAGGACAGGCCTTTGTGGAGTAGATCTGCTAAGCAATCCAGTATTAGAGGCAGGGTAATGTCCTTTCCCTTAAACTGAAGCCAGGAGCAGGAGCAGTACCTTCTCCACTTGTCAGCATAGGATTTTCTTGTACTGGGTCTTCTGGCTAAGAAGGACGTCCAGCACTTGTTTGCTTAGGGTTGCTGGGGGAGAATTCAAGGAATAAGCCAGGATGCAAAATCTCTCTTTCCTGCTGACAGCAGGGTTGGGTTCTGGTGTAGGTGCCAGGGTGGCACTGGTGAGAGGCTGTGCAGGAGGAGTGGGTACCACTGCTGGCGTGGCCAGTCTGGGGCAATCAGAATTGTCCTTGGTCTGTCCCATCTCATCTTGAATAATACTAAGAGAAGGGACAGATTTTGAGATTTATCCACTGAAAGGATAGGGCATCCACTTTCCAGACCCTGCTGTGAGGATTCCTGGTGCAGAATTTGTTGAGTTGGTGGTTGAAGGGGGAGGTAGAGAGATCCACCTTTGGGGTCCCCCATTTCTGAATCAGAAGGCTGAAGGTGCTGGGCTCCATTTGCCACTCGTGTGAGCCTAGGAGATTTCTGCTTGTTGTCTGCCAGTAATTGAGCTTGCATGTCCAAGGCTATGTTCTACAGGGCCATGGCTAACCTGCAGAGCAGGTTCCCCCCTGCTTGTTGATGTACCACACAACTGTGGAGTTGTCTGTTTTTATTAGAAGTTGTCCTGGAAAGAGTAGGGATCTGAAAGCTGTCAGGGCGCTCTGCACTGCTAGCATCTCTTTTTGGTTGATGTGCAGATGAATTTGCCTTGGGCTCTAGTGGTCGTGAATGCATTTGCTGTCCAAGTGTGCTCCCCAGGCATAATCTGATGAGTTTGGTTAGGGTCTGTGTGGCTTGGGGTTGAGTAAAGGGCAGTTCCTTGTTGTGGTTGCATGCTTCTTCCTACCACAGGAACTCTTGTCCTTAGATAGGGTACGATAGGAATGACTGTTTCCAGGTCCTGAGAATGTTGACACCAAAGACTTAAACACCGTTGAAGTTTCCTCATATGCGGTCTTGCATATGGAATTAGCAATATACATGAGGCCATGAACCCTAGGCCTGCAGTATTTCTTGCAGATAGCTGGGTTCTGGTGGCCATTTGTTTGAAGTAGGCAGTCAGACTTGTTTTTCTGACGTGAGGAATGCCATCTGCGATTGTGTCCAAGCTTGCTCCCAGGAATACAATCTTTTGACTCGGTACCAGTTTTGATTTCTTTTCGGTAATGGTGTACCCCTAGGAAGTCAGGTGGTTTTTCACAAGTCAGGTGCAATGGCAATTCATGACCGTCTGCCTGAAGGCAGTCCAAGTATGGGTAAATCTGGATATTTCTCTGCCTGCAGTATGCGATGGATGGAGCCAGGCATTTTGTGAATACTCTGGGCACAGTGGATAAGCCAAAGCGCAGAGAACCGATAATTCATAGATCCGGCGCTGAAACATAGATGCTTCCTGCATGACTCCCTTACGGGGATGTGCAGATGGGCTTCTTTTAGGTCTAGGGTGACTAACCAGGCATTCTTGGCTAGCACATGAAGAAGCTGTTGCAGGGTAAGCATTTTGAATTTTGGTACCACCAGGAAAGGTGTTGAGAATTGAAAAATCCAGGATTGGGCACCAAGAGCCCTCTTTTCTGGGTAGCAGGAAGAGTCTGGAGTAGAATCCTTGACTTCTCTGTTCTACTGGAACCGGCTGAATAGCTCCAATATTGAGAAGGGAAAGAACTTGGCTTTGAGCCTCTGCCCACTGGTTTGGAGGAAGGTCTGGGAATCCTCTTTGGATTGGCAGTGAGTGGAAATAAAATTTGTTCCCCTGGGATACAAATATTGAGGACCCATCGGTCTTGTGGAATGGACATCCAGTTTTTTTTGCATAAAGGGCAAGTTTTCCTCCTAGAGGCACAAGCAATTGGGCAGGGCTGGAAAGTGGAGTAAAGAAGTCATTGTGAGTTTTTTTCTGTAAGGAGGTGGCTTACCCACTCCTTGCTTTAGGGGTGGGGGCACTCCATTGCTTAGATCTTTGCATGGGTGGGGGCACTCCATTGCTTAGATCTTTGCATAGCTGGAGACTAGTCTGGATGGTCAGTTTCTCCTGGGTCTGATTTGAGAGGGGCTGGAAAGGACCAGTGTTTGGAAGGGCAATGCCTACTGAATATAGAGGATTGCACTTGTAAAAATTCTTTAACAGTCTGCATAGACAGCTTTTTCTTCCTTTTTAAGAACCTCTTCTGCTTTGGTGCCAAACTGTCCTTGTTCAAAGGCATGTCTAGTAACTTTGATTTGACATGGTCTGCACCAGGAGCCAAGCAAGTCTTCAGAACAGAGCCAGTGACTGCTGCCTGGCAAGATGCTTCTAGGGCATCAAAGCCACACTGCAAAGTATGCTTGCTGACTTGGCTTGCAGAGTGCATAAGCTCCTTTAATTCTTTATTTTCTGCATAGTCTGTAAAGGTTGCCATTTTTTGTTTAACAAGTTCCATAATATGTTGCTGGTACTTAAGCATGTGAAACTGACAATTCAATGCCCTAATAGCAGGAGTTGCAGAGGTATATACCTTCTTACCCCATCTATCCAATGCCCTGGAATTCCTATCCGAAGGGGTGATATTTCTTGGCTGTAGATGCCTTGATACCTTTAGACAACTGGGAAATTCTCTGGGTCAGCAGTAGGATTCTTGAAATTTGTGTCAGGCACTCTGTAGTACCTTGCCCGGTTTCCTAGGGGCAGGAGGCAAAGCATCAAGAGTAAGACTTGATTCCACGAAATAGTCAACATCCAGGACAGGGGGCATTGCTAAAGCCTGTGCTGAAGCAAATCCAGGAATTCCGAGTCTCTTTGGATTGAGGATAGTCTTGGCAATCCCAGTGTAAATGCTCTTGAAGTATGCAAGGTTTCACCAAAAGAAAAATCCTCTGGAGGAGAAGCAGAGGAAACCGATTACTCTGCATCTGAATCCACAAGCAGATAAGGGCATGTCTTTATAAATCAGAAACTTCAGACTCCTGGTCTGTAGAAGCTGCCAGGGACTGGTCTCTTTTCCTTTTAGCAGAGAAAGGCCGACTTCCCCTAATCAGCGTAATAAGGTCTTCTGCTATTCTAAGCATTTGCTGTCGTGGCATGGGAGCAGGTGCATGCACTTTGGTCATAATTCTTCTAGGTGTAGCGCATACTCTTGGCCTAAGAAACTTGGTAGTTTTAGATAAAAAGAAGTCAGTTTGAGTCAAAAATCAGTTGAGCGAAGAACTGCCTCAGAAGCCGGTGCCAGCACAGCGGCTCTGGACCCATCCAAGGTAGAGACATAGTACAGTTGTGTACACTTACCATAAATGTAGATGCTAAGAGTGTGCTTACTGTTGCAGTCATCACACTTGGGTTATTTGCCTGCAAGTAGTCCTCAGCCAGCCCGAATACCAGAGTCTTGGAATTTCTGCGTCAGATTCAGTCGCCTCTTCAATGATGTCAGAGGTATAAAAGATGCAACAGACGCCATTACATCAGTTTCTTACCCTAGATGTCAGGTGCCCCCAAAACAGGAACCTATTGCATGGTGTGGAACACCTCCAGTAAAAAGTAAATACCCCTGCCATAAAAGATGGCCATAAAGAGGATAGGTAAAAAGGATAGAGAAAGCCAGGGGGCTGGAGGGAAGGAAACCAAGACTGCAATGGTGAATACACTAACATCTACATTTATGGTAAGTGTACACAACAGCACTATGTTTGTGTTTCACTGTTGCAGTCATGACACTTGGGGCTGGCTAGCAGGCCTTGCAAGACTGCTGTAGCAAATCCAGCTCTGGATTTAGAAAACATAGTTGTAAATGCTTTGTGAAGGTGTGTACAGAACTCCATGTTGCAGCTTTCAGGATGTCCCTGGTGGGAACCCCCCAGAGAAATGCTGTAAAGGTTGAAGTAGCTCTAGTGGAATGAGTACTGATCCCCAGAGGGGTAGGTTTTCCATGGTGTTTGTGGCAGAAATGGATGCAGTGTGCTATCCATTTGGAAATGGTTTGCTTCAAAATGGCCTTGCCCTCTCCCCCTGTAGCAAAGCTGACTAGTAGCTAGTCAGATTTTCTGAATGGCTAGTCCTGTCAAGGTAGAACCTGAGTAGTCTGTGCATGTCTGAGTGCAAGATCCTTTCCCCTCTATTTAGAGGATTACAGAAAAAGGATGGCAAATGGATGGATTGGTTTAAAGCCACATAGGATACCACCTTGGGCATAAAAGAAGGTTAGTCCTGAGGCAAATCCTGTCAGCATGGAAAATAATGAAGGGCTCTGCCATTAGTGCCTGTAAGTCAGACACTCTTCTTGCTGAAGTCAGGCTGTTTTCCAAGAGAGGAATTTTAACTCTGCTGAAGCAGCAGGTTCAAAAGGGGAAGTGAGAGCTTTTCCAGTACAAACTCAAGGCCCCAGGCCAGGGTGGGAGCTCTCCTAGGGGGCCGTAAACGGATAGCTCCCCTCAGAAACTGCTTGATGAGAGGGTGAGAAAAGAGAGGAGGCTCAGTATTATCAGCTGAGATGGCAGAGGCATGAATCTTAATGGATGAGAAGGATAGGCCTCTGTGGAGAAGCTCTGCTAGGTAATCAAGGATTTGAGGTAAGATGGGCACAACTGGGTCCTTTTCCTTGAGACTTGACTTCAAGAATAATATCTTTTCCACTTTTCAGCATAGGATTTCCTAGTACTAGGCCTTCTGGCCTCAATGATTACATCCAGCACCTGTTTGCTGAGGGATGCTGGTAGTGTTATTCATAGGATTAGCTAGGCTACAAGGTTTAGGGTTCGCAGCCAATGTAAATTCTGACCCTCCTGCTGAGAGACAGTAATGGAAAGGTGTCTGATGTCGGTATCAGGGTGGCACTGCTGTCACTGCATAGGAGTGGGTACCAGTGCTGGCATGGCCAGTCTGGTGCAATAAGGATTGCCCTTGGCCTGTCCTGTTTGATCTTTAGTACTTTTGAGATGGGGCAGGAGGAAATGCATAAATTGAGTTTTCCCATGTAAAGGATAGGGCGTCCACCTTCCAGGCTCTGCTGTGAGGGATCCTGGTGCAAATTTTGATCAACTGGTGGTTTTGGGGGGAGGCAAAAAGGTTCACCTCCAGAGTTCCCCACCTCTGGGTGGGAAGTTTGAATGATTTGGGTTGCAGTTTCCCCTCGTGAGGGTCCAGTAGATTTCTGCTTGTCATCTGCCAGTGAATGTTGCTTGCCTGGCAGGAATTGGGCTTATAGGTGGACTTGGATAATCAAGGCTGTGTTCCACAGAGCCACGGCTAACCCGCAGAGTAGTTAAGAATGAGCCCCGCCCTGCTTGTTTATGTACCACATAGCTGTGTTGTTGTCTCTATCAAGAAATGTCCTGGAAGGATAAGGTATTTGAAGACCGTCAGAGCATTCTGTACAGCTAGCATCACTTTTTGATTGATATGGTTGGGAGGGTGGCCTAATGGTTAAGGTGTTTGCCTTACAAACACAAAGTGCAGGGTTTGAATCTCACAAGGGATAATTGGCTAGGCATAAAATGGCTCGCAAGGGCAGTTAGCCTAGTACTAACCTATGAACCTATGCAGGGGAATTAGTTCTGGGCTCCATTTGCCTGCCATGTGAGCCCCCCCCCCCCATGCACAGTCTGATGCGTCTGTTGTCAGGGTTTGGGTAACAAGGGGTTGAGTGAAAGGAAGTCCCTTGCTGTGGTTGCATACGTTTGCCCACCAAAGGTACTCTGCCCTTAGACAAGGCACGATAGGAATCACTGTTTCCAGGTCCTGAGAATGCTGACAGACTTCTCAATTACCACTGAAGTTTCCTCTTATGCAGTCTTGCATATGGAATTAGCAGAATGCAGAAAGCCATGAACCCTAGGGCTTGCAGTATTTTCCTTTCAGATAAGCTGGGTTTTGTTGGCCATTAGTTTGAAATAGTTTGTCAGATGGACCGGCTTTTCTTGAGTGAGGAATGCCATCTAGAAAGCTGTGTTCAAGCTTGCTCCCAGGAATACAATTTGTTGGCTGGGTACCAGTTGCGATTTCTTTTCGTGGAGTGTGTATCCCAGTGAAGTTAGAAGTTTTTACAAATTCCAGGTGCTGAAGTAGCAATTCCTGACTGTCCACCTGAATCAGGCAATCGTCCAAGTAAGCATAAATTTTAATATTTCTCTGCCTGCAGTATGCAATGGCTGGAGCCAGGCATTTGGTGAATACACTGGGCACAGTAGCTAAGCTAAAGGGAAGTGCAGAGAAATTAGTGCGCATAGAGCCTGCCCTGAAAAATACAGTCGTGCACACTTATCATAAATGTAGACGTTAGAGTGTATTCACTGTTGCAGTCATTACATTTGGGTAATCTGCTTGCAGGTTGCCCTCAGTCGGCCTGATAAAGTCTTGGGACCTGCATCAGTTGATGCCCCTTCTTCCATGATGTCAGGTCGTCAGAGATATAAAAAGTACAGTTTTGTACCTACCATAAATGTAGATGTTCGAGGATCCACATTGCTGCAGTCCTAACTATTGGGTAGTCCGCTGTCCAGTCGGCCCGAATACCAAAGTATATGGCTGACGTCGGTCAGGGCGCATTAGACTGACGTCAGTACGTCAGGGTACTAATGCGCATGACCGACGTCATATCCTCAGTCTTTTCTTGCCCCAGATGTCAGAAGACCCTGAAAAGATAAGGCCAAAACCAAAAACTCCAAACATACCTGCACCAAAAATATGTACAATATATACAAAATTACCAGAATATAACCTCACCTACACAACCACCCCTAAACACAGAGGGGAAGGAGGGAGGGTAAATTGGACTGCAGCAATGTGGATCCTCGAACATCTACATTTATGGTAGGTACAAAACTGTACTATGTTCTTCATTCCACATTGCTGCAGTCCTAACTATTGGGTAGAATCCCAAAGCAGAGGTAAGGGAGGCTGGCAAATCATAAGGAAGCAGGAACTGACAACATGCCTTGCAAAATAGCAGTGGCAAAACCAGCCCTAGACTTAGAGTAGAGAGGAAGGTGATAATGCTTAGAGAAAGTATGCACTGAACTCCAAGTAGCTGCCTCCAAAATATCCTTAGTTGCCACCCCTTAGAAATGCTGTTGAAGTGGCAGTAGCCCTAGTGGAATGAGGCCTAATCCCAGCTGGAATCTCCTTGCCATGATGGGAATAACAAAATGCAATGCAAAACCCAATCCACCTAGAAATAGTTTGTTTTGACACAGGCTTGCCCTGCGAACTCAAAGCAAAAGAAACAAACAACTGCTGAGACTGCCTAAAATCCTTAGTCCTGCTCAAATAAAGCAATTGCCTGTGTACATCTAAAGTGTGCAAAATCTTTTCCCCTTTATTTTGGGGATCTGCATAAAAAGTAGGCAAATGAATAGTTTGGTTTAAAGCCACACTAGAAACCACCTTAGGCATAAAGGAAGGATTAGTACGTAAAGATACCCTGTCCTTATGAAAAATCAAAAAAGGCTCTACCGCCATAAGGGCCTGCAACTCAGAAACCCTTCTTGCAGAAGTAATGGCCAACAAAAAGCAGTCTTCCATGACAAGTATTTCAATTCAGCAGTAGCCGCAGGCTCAAAAGGTTGTAGAGTAAGTTTCTCCAACACAAAATTGAGATCCCAAGCAGGAGTAGGAGCTCTACGGAGGTCTTATATTCTTTGCCCCTCTAAGAAATTGCTTGAACAATGGATGCGAAAACAATGGTGGGTCACAATCATAGTGAGCTGAAATTGCTGCAGCATGAATCTTAATGGAAGAGAAAGACAAACCTTTGTCCAATAACTCAGTAAGATATTGAAGAGCCACACTCAAATTAGGCTCAGAAATCTCCAAATTGTTTGCTGCACTCCAAAATAAAAATCTCTTCCATTTTTCTGCGTACACTTTCCTTGTACTAGGTCTTCTGTCTTCCATAATCACATTTAAAACTTGTTGAGGAAGTTGAGACCTGCTGTCTTTCAAAACAGAATATGCCAGGCTGTTAGATGAAGAGAGTGAAGCTTGACATTGAGCAGGTGACTGTCCCTCTGAGACAACAGGTGTGGAATCAAGGGTAAAGGCCATGGAGGCTTCCTTACCAGACTCCTCAGTAATGGGTACCAGTGCTGTCGAGGGCAATCTGGAGCTATTAAAATCATCCTTGGCTTGTCTTGTCTGACCTTTAGAAGCACCTTTGGGAGAAGAGGCAGAGGTGGAAAAGCATACACATGAAGATTTTTCCAACTGAAAGAAAGAGCATCCACTTTCCAAGCTGTGTGATGAAACCTCTTTGTGCAAAACTTTGGCAGCTGGTGGTTTAGTGGAGAAGCGAACAGATCTATGTCTGGAGTTCCCCATGACACTATCAATTTTGAAATACATGAAGATCCAGTTTCCACTGTGGGGATCCATGATTTGTCTGCTTAACACATCTGCTAAGGAGTTCTGTGCTAACGGCAGAAACCTTGCCTGAAGAGTTAGTTGCAAGCTGAGAGCAGTCTCCCATAAAATCATTGCTTGCCTGCACAATGGGTAAGAATGTGTTCCCCCTTGTTTGTTGATGTACCACATGACAGTTGTGTTGTCTGTTAGAATCAACACCTGTCCTGGAAGAAGTAACTCCTTGAAAGCCATTAATGCAAACTGGACTGCTAACATCTCTTTCATGTTGATATGTAGATGCTGTAGTCTGGCAGGCCACTTGTCTTGTATCCACTTTCCATTTAGATGAGCTCCCAAGCAATGTCTGAGGCATCTGTCGTTAGAATCTGACTCGCCTCTGGCGGGTCACAGAGAGTCCCTTGTTTAGGTGACATTCCTGAGCCCACCACAAAAATTCCTTTTGAATGCAAGGTATTATTTGAATGACAGTGTCCAAATCCTGGCAGTGCTGTGTCCATACATTTTGAGATACCATTGCAGCTTCCTCATATGCAGTTTGGCATTGGGAAGCACCAGAATACAAGATGCCATGAACCCTAAGGCTTGAAGGACTGTCCTTGCAGTCAGCCCGGACTGAAGAGATAGTTGATGGAAGTAACTGGAAAGATTCTTTTGTTTGTCCAGGGTTAAAAAGGCCATCTGGGCTGCTGTATTCAGTCTCACACCCAGAAAGCACATGTCTTGAGAGGGTACTAGACTGGACTTTATTTCGTTCACAGAATACTCTAGGCATCTTAGCACTGCTATGACATATTCCAAATGCTGTAGAAGGTCTTCCTTTTCTTGAGCCAGAATCAGGCAGTCGTCCAAGTAAGGATAGATTTGAATTCCTTTTAGCCTGAAGTAAGCTATCACTGGAGCCAGAACCTTTGTGAATACTCTGGGCACAGTAGATAAGCCAAAGGGCAATGCAGAGAACTGATGAGAATTTCCAGCTCGAAAACGCAGATACTTCCTGCAACTTAGTCTTATAGGCACATGAAGGTAAGCTTCCTTGAGATCTAAAGTTACCATCCAGTGATCTTTGCCCAGCAGAGGTAAAAGCTGTTGTAACGTCAACATTTTGAACTTGGGAATGTCCAGATAAGTGTTGAGGATAGATAAATCCAAAATTGGTCTCCACGTGTTCCCCTTCTTTGGTACTAGGAACAGGCGAGAATAAAATCCTAGGCCCCTTTCTGGCACAGGAACTGGCTGAATGGCCCCTATTTGGAGCAACAGAGAAATTTGCTTGTGAGCCTCTGTTCTTTGTAGAGGAGGAATGTCTGGCATGCCTTTGAAAGGAGGCAAGGTATGGAAATAAAACCTGTAACCGTGGTGAATGATATCCAGAACCCATCTGTCTTGGGTAATTAAATCCCAATTTTCTTTGAAAAGAGACAGCCTTCCTCCCAAAGGTGCTGCCAGGCGAGAATGTACTGGCAGCTGAAAAGGCAGGTCATTGGGTCTGCTTACGAAAGGACTGACCCTGCCCTCACCAGAAGTCTGAGCAGGGGAACTCCTGTCCTAGGCCTAAAAGAACCTTGAGCTCTGCCCCTACCACGTCTAGACCTACCCCTAGACTGGGAATCATAAGCAGGATAAGTCCATCCCTTAGTAGGCCAATTTCTACTAAACTTGGAGGCTGCACCTGCAAAAATCCTTAACAGTTTGCATAGACTTAGCCTTGTCCTCCATTTTCTTTAAAACTGCTTCCACAGGCGAACCAAACAACACATCAGACTGTAAAGGAGCATCCAAAATCCTTGTTTTAACATGCTCAGCTAAATTCTGATCTCTCAACCAGGCGTGCCTACGAAGAACAGAACCAGTGGCAGCCACCCTCGAGGAGGCCTGCACAGCATCAAAACCACACTGCAAGGAATGTTTACCCACCTGTTCAGACACATGAACTAAATCCTGCAACTCTTTACACGCAATACCTTCTGCCAGAGCATCCACCTTAGATTTCAATTGTGAAAGGAGATAATTCTGATATTTTAACATGTGAAACTGACAATTCAACGCCCTCATGGCTAAAGTGGAAGAAGTATACACTTTCTTTCCCCATCTATCCAAAGCCCTTGCCTCTTTATCAGGAGGAACAGGATTTTTAACAACAGAGGCCTTCACACCTTTAGGCCCCTGAGACAGTTTCCGGGTCTGCCCTAGGACTCTTAAAAAGATACTTATGAGCTTCAGGCACCCTATAGTACCTATCCGGTTTAACTGGGGCAGGAGGCAAAGAATCAGGATTCAGGGAAGCCTCTGCAAAAACATCTTCCACCACATTCAGAACAGGAGGTATAGCTAAAGGCCTATGCTGGGGTAAAAACAAGAATTCCCTAAGCCTCTTCCTGGAATCAGAGAAATCTTGACCTTCCCATTTAAAATGCTCCCTCATGGAATGCAGAGTCTCTGAAAATGAAAAATCCTCAGGAGGAGAAGCTGAAGGAGTAGAATCATCCACATCAGAATCAGAATAAGGAGGATACTCCTGCAAGTCTTCAGCCGAAGACTCAGAAGCCTCGAACATTGCTCAAAACTCTCAAACTCAGGTTCCACCCTAGGCCTCTTATCAGGAGGGGCATAGAACCTCTAATCATAGTAATCAAATCCTCTGCCATTTTAAGCATATGTTTCTTAGGTAAAGACCCTGAAGCACTAGGAGAAACCCCACTGAAGCTAAACTTGGCCTGCCTCTCAAGGAAGCCTTGGAAACAGAAGGGGAGGCTCTAACCACCTTAGGAAGAGAGGGAAGAACAGCCACCTGAGAAGCCCCTCAGCCTGGCCTACTTCCTGAGAGGATACATCCTGTAACAGTAAAGTCTCTCCCTGAGACTCCAAAGAAACTCCTGGCAGAACCTCCGGCTCCACTGAGCCTTCTAAAGAACCGGCGTCTGGGACTGTCGGTTCTTCCACTCTAAACTTTGCTGCTTTGTCCTTGCGCTTTTGGCGAAGCGTCGGAGCCTCCGACGTCATTTTATAATTACAACGCTTCCCAAAAACTAACCTGGCACAGTCTAACCTTCTCTTAATAGTGCGTTTGTTAAATCTAGCACAAGAGCGGCATCCAACAACGTCGTGCTCAGGCCCTAAACAAGGTATACACAAAGTATGGTAATCCCTATGAGGTATCTGTTTCCCACAAGAAATACAGTTATTCACTTTTTCTGACATCCGGTTAAATACTGAGGCAAGAAAAAACCAAAATATTCCCCAGCGGGGTACTTAGCCAACTTTGATTCGGTCTGAAACTCTGACTTCAGAAACTTTCAGAACTCCAACCTGCACTCGCAAAATTGCTTCTGCATCGGACCATGCGGCAAAAAAGACTGAGGATATGACGTCGGTCATGCGCATTAGTACCCTGACGTACTGACGTCAGTCTAATGCGCCCTGACCGACGTCAGCCATATACTTTGGTATTCGGGCCGACTGGACAGCGGACTACCCAATAGTTAGGACTGCAGCAATGTGGAATGAAGAACATCATGCAGCCGATGCCATTACATCAGTTTTTTTTGCCCAGATGTCAGGTGCCCCTATGGGAAGCAATTAAACAAAAGCACAAAGGTATACCTCTAACAAAAAAGCAAATACACCAAAAAGGCTTTGGCTTTTAAGCATAGTAAAGAAAAGTAGAGGTATAGCCAAATAAGTTAGGGGGCAGGAGGGAGGATAACCAGGACTGCAACAGTGAATACACTCTAACATCTACATTTATGGTAAGTGTACACACCTGTACTAATGTTCTCCGTGTTTCACTGTTGCAGTCATTACCTTTGGGTAGATTCCCAAAGATATGGTTGGGAGGAGGAGTTTAGATAGCATTAGGGCCAGCTACAAGGCCCTGCAAGACTGCAGTGGCAAAGCCAGCTCTGGATTTAGAGAAAATTGGCAAATGATCATGCTTGGTGAAAAGTATGTACAGAACTCCAGGTAGTAGCTTCTAGGATGTCCCTGGTAGGAACACCTCTGAGAAAGGCTGTAGAAGTAGATGCAGTCCTGGTGGAGTGAGGTCTGATCCCCGGGGGAATAAGTTTTCTATGGTGCTTACAGCAGAAATGATGGCTTATCCATTTAGAAATGGTATGTTTTGAAATAGCCTTCTCCCCCTCTGCCCCTGCAGCAAATACTACCAGCTGTTAAGATTTTCTTTGAGGTTTAGTCCTGTCCAAGCAGAATCTAAGTTGTCTGTGCACATACAAGGAATGCAGTATCCATTCCCCTTTGTTCTCTGGATTGGGAAAGGTTGGCAAATGAATGGATTGATTAAGAACAACACTGGATACCACCTTGGGTATGGAGGATGGAGTGGTTCTGAGTGACACCCTGTCCGCATGAAAGATGATGAAAGGCTCCACTGCCATAAGGGCCTGTAATTCAGATACCCTTTTAGGTAAAGTGATTGCTAAAAGGAAAGCTACTTTCCAAGAAGGAAATTTTAAGTCAGCAGTAGCAGCTGGCTCGAAAGGAGGTACAGTGAGTTTCTCCAATACAAAGTTAAGGTCCCAGGCTGGGGTTGGAGCTCTCCTGTGTGGTCTCAATTTTTTGGTCCCCTCTGAGGAACTGCTTAAGCAGTGGATGAGAGAAGAGGGGAGGTTCTGTGTTAATGAGCTGAAATGGCGGAGGCGTGGATTTTAATGGAGGAAAAAAAAGACAGGGCCTTGTGAAGCATCTCAGTTAAGTATTGTAAAATCTGAGGTAAATTGGGCACTGCTGTGCTCATCCCTTGAGATTGGTTCCAGGCACAAAATCTTTTCCCTTTTTCGGCACAAGATTTTCTAGTCCTAGGCCTCCTTGCCTCTCAGATGACATCCACCACAGGTTTGCTGAGAGATGGTAAGGGAGAGTAAGTAATTAGCCAGGCTGCAAGGTTCAGTGTTGGAAGCAGAGGGTGCAGAATCTGGTTCTCCTGCTGAGACAGCAGGAAAGGAGTCTGAGGCAGGTGCCATGGAGATTACCTTGACACTGCGCAGGAGGGGAAACCAGTGTTGGCGCGGCCAGTCTGGAGCAATCAAAATCATCCTTGGTTTGTCCTGTTTGACTTTTAGTAGTACTTTGGAGAGCAGAATCAGCAGGGGGAAGGCATAGACTGATCAGCTGAAGGACAGAGCATCCACTTTCCAGACTTGTTTGTGGGGAGTCCTTGTGCAAAATATGTCCAATTGGTAGGTCTGGGGGGAGACAAACAGGTCTATATCTGGGCTCCCCCATTCACTTGTCAACATGTTGAAAATCCTTGGTTCCAGTTTCCACTCGTGTGGGTCCATGAGGTTTCTGCTTAGTCAGTCTGCCAAAGTATTTAATTTTCCTGGCAGGAATTGAGCTTGTAGGTGCACTTGGTAGCTCAAGGCTGTGTTCCACAATGCCATGGCTAGTCTGCAGAGGGGGTAAGAAAGTGTACCCCCCTGCTTGTTTATGTACCACATAAAAGTGGTGGTCAGTCTTTACCATTAGTTGTCCTGGAAGAATGTAGTCCTTGAAGGCTGTCAGAGCATTCTGTACAGCTAACATTTTTTTGATTGATACGCAGGTGCATTTGACTTTGGTTCCATTTGCCCTGAATGCACTTCCCTGCCAGGTGAGCCCCCCATGCATAGTCTGATGCATCTGTTAGGGTTTGGGCAGCAGGGGGTGGTGTGAAAGGTAGCCCCTTGTTTTGGTGGCAGGCCTCTGCCCACCAAAGGAACTCTAGGCATAGGCAAGGTATGACGGGAATCATTGTTTCTAGGCTGTGAGAATGTTGACTCCATAGGCTTTTTAGATACCACTGTAGTTTCCTCATATGTAGTCTTGCATATGGAATTAGAAGAATGCAGAGGGGCATGAAACCCAGGACTTGCATTTGTCTTGCAGATAGCAGGGTTTTTGTGGCCACTTGTTTGAAGTAGGTTGTCAAATGAATTTGCTTTTCTGGCGTGAGGTAAGCCACCTGGGAAGTTGTATTCAAGCTTGCTCCCAGGAATGTAATTTGTTGACAGGGTACACGTTGTGATTTCTTTTCATTTATGGTGTACCCCAGACAAGTTAGAATACTTTTTACAAAGGCCAGATGATTCAAAGGTATATCCTGGTTTTCTGTCTGGATTAGACGATCATCCAGGTATGGGTATATTTGAATACTTCTTTGCCTGCAAAATGTAATAACTGGAGCTAGGCACTTTGTGAACACCCTGGGCGCAGTAGATAAGCCAAAGGGCACTGCAGAGAACTGAGTGTGTGTAGCCTGCTTTGAAGCGTAGGTATCTTCTGCAAGATTCCCTGATTGGGATATGCAGGTATGCTTCTTTTAAATCCAGTGTTGCCAACCATGCGTCTTTGTCTAGCATAGGAAGTAATTGGTGAAGAGTCAGCATCTTGAATTTTGGAATCTCCAGAAAGGTGTTTAGAGTAGACCGGTTCAGGATAGGATGCCATGATTTGTCAATTCTGGGTAGCAGGAAAAGTCTAGAGTTGAAACCTTGCCCCTTTTCCTCTTCTGGTACCAGTTAAATAAGCATGGGGGGCTAAGAGGGAAAGTACTTGTTTTTGAGCCTCTGCCCACTGATTTGGGTGTAGGTTTGGCCACCCACTTGGCGTTCGCAACGTGCGGAAGCGAAATCGGTATCCCTGAGACACTATTTAAAACCCATTTGTTCTGGGCAATGAGTTCCCAGTTCTTTGCATGAAGAGCAGTTTACCATAGGGGGGAGTCTTGTTATCCCCAGACTTGGAAGTGGGGGCCCCCCACTGCTTAGTTCTGAGAGTCCCCTGGGACTGAAAACTGGGATTTTTGCTGTCTGGGTTTGGCTTGAGAAGACCTGAAAGGACCAATTATTAGAGGGCCAGTGCCTACTAAATCTAGAAGGCTGAACTTGTAAAACAATCTAACAGTTTCCATAGATTTAGCTTTATCTTCCATCTTTTTAAGAATTTCTTCAGCCTTGTTGCCAAACAGGCGGTCCTGATTTAAATGAGCATCCAACAATTTAGCTTTAACATGATCAGGCAAAGATTGCTCCTTAAGCAAAGCATGCCTTCTAAGCACAGACCCAGTAACAGCAGCCCTGCAAGAGACCTCTAAAGAATCTAAACCACATTGCAAAGTATGTTTTCCAACTTGTTCAGCAGAATGCATTAAATCCTGTAAGTCTATTTTCCACACAATTTTCTATTTAAGCAGTCCAATAATATGTTGCTGATATTTTAACATAAGAAATTGGCAGTTTAAACGTCTAATGGCCAAGTTTGCTAAAGTGCAAACCTTTTTACCCCATCTATCCAGCGCCATGGAGTCTCCATCAGAAGGGATAGGATGCCTTAATGCCCTTGGGCCCCCGTGAAAGAGTCTCTGGATCTGCAATAGGATTTTTGTAAAGGAACTTGTGGGACTGAGGGACCCTGTAGTATCAGTCAGGTTTACTGGGAGCAGGAGGCAGGGAATCGGGGGGCCAAACTGGATTCCAAGAAATCATCATCAACAATGTCTAGTACAGGAGGAATAGCCAAAGACCTATGCTGAGGTAGGAGAAGGAAATCCCTAAGCCTCTTTTTTGAATCAGAAAAATCCTGGCTTTCCCAGTGAAACTGCTTCCTTAGAGTATGTAAGGTTTTCTCCAAAAGAAAAATCCTCAGGAGTGGAAGCAGACGGAATAGAGTCCTCTGAATCAGAATTCTCATAAGTAGGTAAGGACAAATCCAGGTCATCAGAAGTCAGAAAAAACAGAATCCTGATCAGAAAATTCATAATCAAGCTCAGCCCTAGGCCTCTTGGGGGGGGGGGGGTTGGCTACCCCCGATTAGAATTATTGGATCTTCAGCCATTTTTATAATTTTTTTTACGCATAGAGGCCTGAGCGTCAGTTTTTTAGACATGGCTCGAGATTTAGGCCTTCGTAATGGAGATGCATATTTAATTATGCATGTACGTAGGCCTAAATACACCCTTAGAAGCAGGTGCCTGCACAGCTGCCCAGACCCATCCAAGGTAGAGACATCCCATGGGTCCCATAGTTGAAGAATCTCACGGCATACCAGACTCTGAATGAATCTCAGTAGAGGCCGGCGAATCAGAAGTAGCGGGTATCAGGGGCTGCGAAAGCACCTCACTGAGTACTGGCAAACTGGCTTAGGAGAAGCGTAGGCAGTTTTGGACCTCAGCGGCCTGTCTATCTTTGCATTTTTTCGGAATCCCGGTAGTCAGATGGCTGACATTTCTGGATAATTAAAATGAGAACTGAAATATTTAGAGACAAAAATATACTGGCGATGGATAGTGCGCTGATTAAATAAAGCACAAAACAGACAGCAAGGTATGTCGTGGTCAGGGCCTAGACAAGGAATACAGTACGAATGAAAATCTTTGAGGTATCCGCTTTCCACAAGTAATGCAATTATTAACTTTTATTGACATCAGTAAGGAGCAAGAAAAAGTTTCCCCAACGGCGTACTTAGCTTTAGTTGAAGACTTTGGTTCTGAAACTCAAAAACGAAAATTTCAGGAGTTGGCTGACCAGCACTTGAACTGCTTCTGGCATTGCACTGCAAGAAAGACTAATGTAATGGTGTCAGCTGCATGTTTTATACCCCTGACAACCTGACGTCATGGAAGGGACAGCAACTGACACAGGACCCAAGACTTTGCTAATCAGGCCAACTGAGGGCAACCTGCAACCAGATTACCCAAATGTAATGACTGCAAAAGTGAAACATGAAGAACATCACCCCCTTTATGGGGATGTGCAGATAAGCTAAGTCTAGGGTGACTAACCAGGCATCCTTGGCTAGCATAGGAAGAAGCTGTTGCAGTGTAAGCAATTTTGAATTTTGGGACCATCAGAAAGGTGTTGAGAATGGATATATCCAGGATAGGACACCAAGAGCTCCCTTTTCTGTGCACCAGAACAGTCTGGGGTAGAAACCATGTCCCCTTTTTCTACTGGAACAGGTTGAATAGCCCAGATATTGTGAAGGGAAAGTGCTTGCTTTTGAGTCTTTGCCCACTTGTCTGCAGGAAGGTCTGGCAACCCACTTGGTGTTGGCAGTGAGTGGAAGAATCTGTGGCCCTGGGATACAATGTTTAGAACCCATCAGTCCTGAGTAATGGACATCGTGTTTAGCATGAAAAGCGATTTTTCCTCCTAGGGGCGCAAGTACTTGGGCAAGGCTGGGAAGGATAATTGGAAAGTCATTGTGAACTTTTTCCATAAGGGGGTGGGCTTACCACTCCCTGGTTTTGTGGTGGAAACTCTCCATTGTTTAGATCTCTGCATACCCTGAGACTGTGGTCTTGGTCTGTTTTCCCCTGGGTTTGGGCTGAAGGCTTGAGAGGAACTGGAAAGGACCAGTTTTTTGAAGGCTAATGCCTACTGAATCTAGGTGGCTGCACCTGTAAGAAATCTTCGACTGTTAGCATAGATTTAGCTTTTTCTTCCATCTTTTTAAGAACTTCTGCTTTTGTGCCAAACAAACCCTCCTGATTTAATTGAGCATCTAGTAATTTTGCTTTGACATAGTCAGGCAAGACTTGTACAGACCCAGTGATAGCAGCCCTGCAAGATGCTTCTAAGGCAAACCCACATTGCAATTTACATTTACTAACTTGGTTTGCAGAATGCATTAATGCTTGTAAATCTTTATTTTCTGCACAATCTGGAAGTAACACCATTTTTTGTTTAATCGGTTCCATATGTTGCTGGTACTTCAACATGTGAAACTAGCAATTCAAAGCCCTGATGGCAAGAGTATACCTTCTTACCCCATCTATCTACAGCTCTAGAATCCCTGTCTGAAGGGGTAGGGTTTTTGGCTGTAGTAGCCTTAATGCCTATAGGTCCCTGGGAAATGGCCTCTGGATCCATAGTAGGAAAAAGTACAGTTGTGTACACTTACCATAAATCTAGATGTTAAGAGTGTACTCACTGTTGCAATCATTACATTTGGGTAATCCTGCTGGCAGGCTGTCCTCAGTCGGCCTGAATTCCCAAGTCCTGGGTCCTGCGTCGGCTGTCACCTCTTCCCTGACGTCAGGTCGTCAGGGGTATAAAAGAATCAGCAGACACCATTTTCTTTATTTTTCTTGGCCCAGATGTCATGTGCCCCCTATAAAGGTAACCAAATTTTATATATATAAAAAATGCATGCACCAATACAAACTACCTTCATTTATAAGCAAATACACCACACAGGTTGTATAAATCAACGAAGGAAAGTTAGGTTGCATCAGAAGAAAGGGGATGGCTGGTGGGTAACCTGGACTGTAACAGTGAATACACTTAAACATCTACATTTATGGTAAGTGTACACAACTATACTATGTTCTTAGTGTTTCACTGTTGCAGTCATTACATTTGGGTAGAGTCCCAAAGCTATGGTTGGGAGGCTGGAGCTAAACAGCATTAGGAGTGGCTATGAGGCCCTGCAGAACTGCAGTGGCAAAGCCTGCCCTGGATTTAGAGTGGCAGATGATAGTGCTTTGTAAAGGTGTGCACTGAACTCCCAAGTAGCACCCTCTAAAATGTCCCTGGTTGGTACTCCCGTGACTGCATCTCTGGTTGAATGTTGCCTAATGCCCTTAGGCACTGGCTTGCCATGGTGTAAGTAGCAGAAACGAATGCAGTGGTCTATCCACTTTGAAATAGTCTGCTTTGAGATAGCCTTTCCTTGGGATCCTGCAACATGTGTCACTAGTAATTGCTCTGTCTTTCTGAAAACTTTGGTTCTGTCCAAGTAGAATCTAAGCGGTCTGTGTACGTCCAAAGAATGCAGAATTCTCTCCCCCTTGTTCTGTGGATTTGGATAAAAAGTTGGCAGATGAATAGTTTGGCTAAGAGCCACACTGGACACCACCTTAGGCATAAAATGTTGGGTTTGTCCTCAGAGACCCTGTCTGGATAAAAAAAATTATAAAAGGTTCCACAGCCATGAGTGCCTGTAGCTCTGAAACTCGTCTTGCAGAAGTTATTGCTAGGAGCAGAGTTGCTTCCAAAGATAAATCTTTATATCAGTAGTAGCAGCTGGCTCAAAAGGAGGCAGGGTGAGTTTTTCCAAGACATAGTTGAGGTCCCATGCAGGCAATGGTGATCTCCTTGGAGGCCTTAAATTTTTGGCTCCTCTGAGGTACTGCTTTAATAAGGGATGATAAAAGATTGGTGGCTCTGTATTGTAATGAGCCGAAATGGCAGAGGCGTGAATTTTAATGGATGAAAAAGATAGGCCTTTGTCCAGCATCTCAGTTAAGTATTGCAAAATCTGAGGAATATTTGGCACAGCTGTATCAGTTCCTTGTGCCTGGTTCCAAGCACAGAATCTCTTCCATTTTCCATCATAAGATTTTCTAGTACTAGGCCTTCTGGCTTCCAAAATGACAATCACAGCTTTACTGACAGGTGTGTTTTGTATGACTACATTATCTACCATGTTTAAAGTCCTGAGTTGGCTGTGCTGCTTCTGATTGTTTTGCTGGGACAGTAGACGAGGTATTTGAGGTAAGGTACAAGCTGGGCATTGAGACAAATTCCTTAGGATTGGATACCAGTACTGGCGGGGCCAGTCTGGGGCAATCTGTATCATCTTTTATCTTCTCCCGTCTGACCTTTAGGAGCACCTTGGGGAGGAGAGATAGTGGGAAAAAGGCATATAATGATAGGGCGTCCACTTTCCATGCTTGTCTGTGATAAGTCCTTGTGCAGAATCTTTTTAGTTGGCAGTTGTGGGGTGAGGCAAATAGATCTACGTCTGGGCATCCCCATTTCCTGGTTATCATGCTGAAGACTTGTGGATCCAGCTGCCACTTGTGGGGATCCATGAGGTTTCTGCCTAGTTAGTCTGCCAGAGTATTTCCCTTCCTGGCAGGAATTGTGCCTGCAAATGTACTTGGTAAGTCAATGCTGTGTCCCACAAAGTCATGGCTAGTCTGCAAAGGGGGTAAGAATGTGTGCCCCCCTGCTTGTTTATATACCACATGACCGTGGTGTTGTCTGTCTTTATCAGTACTTGTCCCGGATGAAGTAAGTCCTTGAAGGCTGTCAGGGCATTTTGAACAGCTAGCATCTCTTTTTGATTGATATGCAGATGCATTTGGTTTGAGGACCATGTGCCCTGAATGCATCTTCCTGCCATGTGGGCTCCCCAGGCAAAGTCTGATGCATCCGTTGTTAGTGTCTGCCTGGCTGGGGGTAATGTGAATGGCTGCCCCTTGTTTTGGTGACAAGCCTTTGCCCACGATTGAAACTCCTGTTGCAGGCAGGGAATGAGAGTAATTAGAAGTTATGTACTCAACATAACGTTCCATCTGAGTAGGTGTATTCATTTGTCTGCAACCTGTGGGTTATGGATCCGATATCGGATCCGAACCGGCATGGTTTTCCAGCTATGGATCCAAGCTCTCAGCTCCTCCCCTCACCCATAATGCCCTGCTCTACCCTCATGACCTCAGATCGAGTTTGCCAAAGCAACAATACCCTAAAAAGGGCAACAAGGAATATGCAGGAAACTGAAAAGGCCAGGGGGATAGGAGGGCGGGATGGTTGCAGACAAATGAATACACCTACTCAGATGGAACGTTATGGTGAGTACATAACTTCTAAATCTGAAGTAGGATATTCATTTGTCTGCAACCTGTGGGACAGAGTCCCCAGCTACCTGAATCTTGGGCCATCATGGAAGGATATTCGAGCACCGCAGAGCCAAAGGATGCTCTACCCCTAGATGCAAGATCCAACTTATAGTGGGAAATAAATGTATGAGATGAAGCCCGTGGCTGCTGCACAAATATCATCTAGAGGAATCCTAGCCTTGAAGGCTGCGAGGTAGATACTGACCGGGTTGATTGGGCATGAACACCCCGGTGCGGGCCTTCCTGACTTGATAAGCCAATAAAATGCACTGTGAAATCCAGCGGGACAGAGAAACTTTAGAGATTGGCTTGCCCAAATTGAATTTTGCAAAGGAAATAAACAGCTGGTCGGATTGCCTATGACCAGCTGTCCTGTTGAGATAAAATCTAAGTTGCCTGTGAACATCTAGTGAATGTAGCTTATATTCACCTTTGTTTTCATATTTAGGAAGAAAACAGGGAGGTTAATGGATTGATTGATGTTTGCTTCAGAAGCGATTTTAGGAAGGAAGGACGGGTTGGTCCTGAGGGAGACACGGTCTGGATGAAATACCAAGTAAGGAGGTTTAGCTGATAAAGCTTGAAGTTCAGAAACTCTCTTGGCAGATGTAATGGCTACCAAAAGGCTGTCTTGTAGGACAAGAATTTGAGATCCACCGTAGCCGCGGGCTCGAAAGGGGGAGCGGTCAAGGCCTGTAGGACCAAAGAAAGGTCCCAAGGAGGAACTGCTTGTTTTATAGGGGGCCTGAGAAGAAAAGTACCTTTAAGAAATGTTTTACACAATTTGGCTGACATAAGAGGAATAGACTCTTGACCAATGTGATAGTGAGAAATTGCCGCCAGTTGAACTTTGACTGTGGAACTGCTGGCACCATCATTAAAGAGAGAGGTTAGAAAGTCAAGCACTACAGGAGAGGAACGTGAAGGGATTCAGGCCTGCCGCTCCCACACAGAGAAACGTTTCCATTTGCTTGTAAACCTTTCTAGTGGATGGTTTATGAGCCGCCACCAAAATAGCCTTTACCGTGAAGAAATACCGAGTCCTTATCAAGAGTGGAACTGGAGCAGCCAAGCGGTCAGCTTCAGGTTGTCCAGGTTCGGAGGAGGAATGCAGGATGGATGGGATATCAGATCCGGGATGGGATCTAGAATCCAAGGAGGATTCACCGAGTGAGACCTTAGGAAGGGAACCAGATCTGTCGAGGCCAGAATGGAGCAATGAGAATCATTCTGCAACCCACCCGAGAGGCTTTCTGAAGGACTTGCAGCATCAGAGGCAAGGGTGGATAGGCATACAGAAGACCGGGTGGCCAAGCATGCACCAGAGCGTCTCTTGGGGTACCTCCGGGAGGAGGTATTAGAGCGAAAAAACTGTCGCACTTGGTGTTTGAGGGAGAAGCAAAAAGATCGCATGAAGGGGTTCCCCATGCGAATATGCCCGCTACTTGACAATTGAGAGAACACCCGTAAGGGGGCAGGATGGTGGGACCGAGCTTGTCCGCTAGGATGTTGGACCGACCGGAATGTGCGTTGCTATGAGAAAGCGATTGGTGGAGATTGCCCATTCCCAAACTCTCATGGCCTCGACAAAGAGGGTAAGACCTTGTTCCCCTTGCTTGTTGATGTACCAGACAACAGACATGTTGTCCGATTGAATTGCAATTGTTCCCAAGGGAAGAAAGTCCTGAAGTGCTAGCAATGCTAAGAGCACTGCTCTCATCTCTAGAACATTGATATGCAGTAAGGTCTCTGAATCGCTCCACGTGCCTTGGACTGTCCGGCCCAAAGTGCCCCCACCCGAGGCGGGAGGCGTCCGTGGTCACCGTGGCGAGAGGGGAGAAGCACAAAATGGGCGACCTGTGGAGATCCGGGAGTGGAGCCACCACAAGAGGGACCGCTTGCAAGCCTTGCTGATCGCTATGGGATGATGCATGGGGAGAGCAAGGTATGACCACTGTACTAAGAGCGTCCACTGAAGAATGCATATTGAGCCTGGCAAGAGGAAGAAGTGCTATAGCGAAGCCATGGACCCTAGAGCCCTCAGGACCAACTCCGCTGGAACAGAACTTGAATGGAGAATGGCCCGCACCTGGAGCTGCAGATTTAGAACTCTGTCCGCAGAGAGGAAGGCTCGTAAACTCCTTGTGTCTAGTCTGGCCCCTATGAAATCTAAGAGCTGTGTGGGCGCCAGGTTGGACTTCTTTGTATTTATTGTGATGCCCAGAAATGGAGCAAGATGGAGAAAGGAGTCTCGCCAAGAGAAGTAGATGCCTTGTTGGGGCGGTAGAAGCCAGTCGTCCAGGTAGGGAAAGACCTGCACCCCTGAAGCCTCAGGTGGGCCGCTACCACTGCTAGTACTTTGGTGAACACCCTGGGGCTGTGGTGAGACCAAAGGGAAGGACCGAACTGGTAGTGACTGGCTCCCAGCCGAAGCGGAGAAACCTCCTGAGCGCCTGTCCATCAGGATGTGGTAGTACGCGTCCTTGAGATCTATCGAGCACATCCAGTGATTTTCTCCCAGAAGGGGAGAATAGATTGCAGAGTGACCATTGAATTTTTCTTTGGGGACTGCCAGATTCAAGAGAGAGGTCTAGGATTGGTCTTAGTTCCCCGTCTTTTTGGCACTAAAAGAATCTGGAGTAGAACCCTGATCCGATCTGGTCTGGGGGAACGGGCTGGATGGCTCTTTTCTTTAGCAGATGGCCAATTTCTGCCAAAGCGGCCTCCCGTTGACCGGGTGGTACGTCTGGGAGGGACTTCATCTTTGGAAGGTGAAGGAAAGGAATGCGATATCCCTGGATATGATTTGGAGCACCCAGCGGTCCGATGTTATGGACTCCCATGCCGCTAGGTGCCCCGAACGTCCCCGACTGCCTCCAGAGTAGAGCAGTCGGGCAACCCTCAGGGTTGCTGCGGGCCGTTCAGAGAAAGGTTCCCTGGACCCGAAGTTTCTGGGAGCCCCTCTGCCTCTAGGGGCGTCCTCCTGTCCTCCTCTGCCACGGAAGGACTGGTTGTCCGGAGCAGGCTGGGACTGCTGCGACTTCGGAACCACATCTTCTTCTGACCCTTTTGGTTCCTAGAATAGGGCCTCTGGGGTGCAGAGAAGCGGATTCACGGCAGACAGCGTCTTCCGTCCTTCTCGCTCTGGGTCAACGCCTCGCGAACGGTCTTGCCAAACAGAGCAGAACCATCAAAGGCGTTAAGAGCGCCTTGAAGGGCTCAGAAAAATCGCAGTGACGGAGCCAGGCCTGACGTCTAGTGACCAGTCCTGTCCCGCAGCTCTAGCGGCGCCTCCGTTGCATGGGAGAGTAGCCGCATAGAAGTATTTGTAACTGACCTAAGAGTGGCCATTTTGGTGGAGTGCAGAACTCTGTCCTCCTCCGAAATGGACTCAGGGGATGCAGCGTATTCCTTAATAAGATCTCGCTGCATCCGAATAGCGTGTGCCAAATAGTTCAGCGCCCTTACGAAGGTCGCAACTGAACATCCGCTTCCCAAGCGGTCCATCATCCGAGACTCCTTGCTCGGTGGGTGGACTGAGGACTCTCTTGAGCCAGTTCCTCTTTGTGGCCGCCATCAACATGGCATCTACAGGAGGCCCCTTACTCCAATGGGTCCGGTCGGATGGCGGACTAAGGATCCTATCCGGTCTTTTGGGAATTGGCTCCACGGTGTCCGGTTCCTTCCACGCCCTGGTGGTAATAAGGTCCACCAGGGGTCGGCAGGGGACACCCAAGAGGTAGACGGGCCCGTTCAAATGCCTCCAAGAACACGGACTCGTCCGAGGAAGACTTGGGGCAGACCACCCCCTTATACGGAGCATTTCCATGATGTCTCCAAAGGAGACATCCTCGGGGTGACCGTGGGAGCCTTCCCTTCCTCCAAGTCCGTGTCTTCAGTGAGAGACTCGGGAGTCAATGTGCCTCCTTTGCACGTATGCTTGAGAGGGCCTCCTCTGGGGGCTGTCAGAGGAGTCCTGCAGCAGCAATTTGCTCCAGAGGAGCAACTTGGGGCACAAACGGGCTGTCCCAGGGCCGGATGGTGGAAGCCTGGCCCAGTGCAGAGGGAGCGCTGGACGGAGCCGAAGCAAGTGCCGGGGTCCAGAGACCCTCAACAGAGCCCTCTCCACTACATCAAAGGCAAGGGAGCCGACCTCGACCAAAGGATCCGACAATCGGCTCCCCTCGATCCGAAGAGTGGATCGGAGCCGGCGCCAAGCACTCGGATCCGAAGGACAGTGCGCTCCGACACAGACGGCGCCGAAGGAGCACTGATCCCCGGATCCGGCTCGGATCCAGGCTCCGAGATCGGGTCCGACGCACTGAGGGCAGGGTCGGTCCGTACCAAGTACTATCGGCTCCGACCTCCCCGGCTCGGCTGCTCGGCTCCAGCTGCTCAACCCGGATAGCGGGTCGGAGAAGGAGCAATAGGCTTAAAAGGGTGTTGAGCTCCCCGGAGGGGGGAGGCAAGAGCACTCCCATCTGCATCTGGGCCTGGATGAACCTTCTCATCATCCGTCCAGATCAGCATCAGAAAGGCTATGGGTAGATCTCGAAGAGGCTACCGAGGTAGGCCTGGAGTGCCTCCTCGATAGCCTCGACGGAGATCGGGTCTCCTCCTCCTCAGGACCCGTGAAAAGCACACAGGGGACCGGAGCCGAAGGAGGAGACCTAACCGAGACGGAGCGGGAGAAGCCAGCTTGGCTGGCGGGCGAAACAGAGGTCTTGGCCCGCCGCTTGTGGTGCTTCTCCCTCCGGTCCTTTAGCAGCATCCTCTCCTCTCCAGAAGCGGGAGTTTGAGTCCCAGGAGCAGGAGGGGTACCACAGGGAACAACTGCAGCAGGAGTCCCGAAGGAGCGGAGGCGGAGCCGAGTCTGGCGGTAAAAGACCCGCCAAGACCAGCTTGGACCTCCGCTCCTCAGTGCCCTGGGGTTGAACCCTGCACAAATGGAACAACCAGATGTGAGGTGTTCAACCCCAAGACACTAACACCGAGTGTGGCCATCAGCGAGAGAGCTTATGGCCACACTCGAGTATTCGAAAATATAGATTTAGGCTGGTCAGCCATAATCTATAATCCAGCAAAAGTTACAGAAAGTAACTTAAAACAAAAAGACACACAGGCCTACACACACACACTCGCAACAGCGAGGGAGGAATAAAAAATTACTTTAACTTAAAATAAACTCAAAATACACTATAATAAAGGAAACCTAAACTTTCACACAAATTCAGTCAAAAACCAAAAAATTCTCTGTTTTTTTACAAGAAAAAGAGTTCACTTAGCTGAGAGCTATGTACCCAAATCCAGTCACCAGCGCGGCAAACGAGATCTGAGGTCATGAGGGTAGAGCAGGGCATTATGGGTGAGGGGAGGAGCTGAGAGCTTGGATCCATAGCTGGAAAACCATGCCGGTTCGGATCCGATATCGGATCCATAACCCACAGGTTGCAGACAAATGAATATCCTACTTCAGATTCATTGTTTCCAGGCTGTGGCAATGTTGAGTCAAACACTTTTTAGGTACCATTGAAGTTTCCTAATATGCAGTCTTGCATATGGAATTAGTGGGATGCCATGAAGCCCAAAGCCTGCAGAATATTTCTTGCAGATAACTGGGCCTTTATTGCCAACATTTTGAAACAGGTAGGCAGTTGCCTTTGTATGTCTGGCGTAAGAAGCCATCTGGGCAGTTGTATTTAAGCTTGCACCCAGGAATATTCTCGAGAGGGTACTAGTTTTGATTTATTTTCGTTGCCTGTGTACCCTAGGCATGTTAGACGTCTTTTCACAAACGCCAGATGCTGTAGAAGAATGTCCTTGTTCTCTGCTTGAATTAGACAGTCGTCCAAGTAAGGCTATTTGTATTCCTCTGTCTGCAGAATGCAATTACTGGTGCCAGGCACTTTGTAAAGACCCTGAGTGCAGTAGATAAGCCAAAGGACAGTGCACAGAATTGGTAATGCATTGAGCCAGCCTTGAATCAGAGGTATCTTCTGCATAATTGTCCGATTGGGACATGCAGGTATACCTCTTTTAGGTCTAGAGTCACAAGCCAAGCGTTCTTGCCCAGCATGGGCAGAAGCTGCTGCAAAGTCAACATCTTGAATTTTGGTATATCCAGGAATGTGTTCAGAATAGATATGTCCAGTATTGGTCTCCAGCCCTTGTCCTTTCTGGGTACCAAGAACAGTCTTGAGTAAAATCCTTGTCCCTGCTCTTGCTCTGGTACTTGTTGAATGGCCCCCCATGTCCATAAGGGATGAGACTTGTTTTTCTGCCTCTGCCCATTGATTTTTTGGCAGATCTGGCCAGCCGTTTGCCTTTGGCAGGGTATAGAAATGGAACTTGTAGCTCTGTGACACGATATTTAGAACCCACTTGTCCTGGGTTATAATGTGCCAATTTTGAGAAAAAAAAGTGCTAATCCCCCCCCCCCCCAAGGGTGCTGGTAGGAGATAAGTGCTTGATGCAGGCAGGGGTAAGTCACTGGGTCTGTTTCCTGCATGGATGTGATTTGTCTTCTCCAACTTTGGAGGTAGAAGCACCCCATTGCTTTGACCTGTATGAACCTTACACCTGGGAACTACCTCTAGGGTGTCAGGATCTGCCCCTTTGAGGTCTGTGACACAGGAAAGGACCAATTCTTAGTAGGCCAGTGCCTACTAAACTTAGGTGGCTGTACTTGTAAAAAGCCTTTGACAGTTTGCATAGATTTAGCTTTGTCCTCCATTTTCTTTAACACCTCATGCTGTAAAGGTGCATCTAATAATTTAACTGACATGATCAGGAAGATTTTGTTCCTTTAACCAAGCATGCCTCCTAATTACAGAACCCGTAACTGCGGCCCTGCAGGAGGCCTCCAAAGAATCAAAACCACATTGCAAAGTATGCTTTCCAACTTGTTCAGCTGCATGCAATAAATCCTGCATTTCCTTGTTTTCTGCACATTCAGAGTTTAACATTTTCTGTTTAAGCAATGCCATGACATGTTGCTGATATTCGAGCATATGAAACTCGACAGTTTAAGGTCCTTATAGCCAAGTTAGCAGATGGTAAACCTCCAGTGCCCTAGAATCTGTCAGAGGGGGGTAGGGTGTTTTTGCATCGGAAGCCTTCCTTTGGGACCCTGTGAAATAGTTTCCGGGTCTGCAGCAGGGTTTTTAAAAAGGAATTTATGAGAGTCAGGAACCCTGTAGTAGTATCTGTCAGGCTTAACAGAAGCTGGAGGTAAGGAGTCAGGGGTAAGACTAGACTCCGAAAACACATCTACAATGTCTAACAGGTGGGATGGCTAGTGGCCTGTGTTGAGGTCGTAAAAGGAAATCCTTGAGCCTCTTAGATTATGAAAAATCTTGACGCTCTCAGTGGAAATGCTCCCTCATGGTATGCAAAATTTCCCCAAAATAATAGTCCTCTGGAGGAGAAGCTAAGGTAAAGATTCTTCAGCATCATAATCCTCATGGGAGGGGGGGGGGGGAGAATATTCCTGATCAGAAGAAGAAATAGAAACCTGCCCTGAAGATTCATAGTCAGTCTCTTGCCTAGGCCTCTTATCAGGAGGGGGATGGGTATCAGGAGGGGGATGGGAACCCCTGATCAAGGTAATCAAGTCTTTGGCCATTTTGAGCATCTGTTTTTTGGGCATAGAGGCCTGTCCACGTGGCTCTTGAGTTTCTTTGCTTTAGTCTTTGCCTTTGAAGCTGAAGTTGGTTTAATATAAAGATGTTTACGTCTGAATATACGCTCAGAAGCCGGTGCCTGCTCAGCAGCTCCGGACCCATCTGAAGGAATAGTATTTGAGGCTCCAAATACCTTGAGTTTCCAGCGGCATGGCCAACTCCACGTGGGAGTCTGTAGCGGCCTGAGACTCTAAAGTAGCGAGCATCAGGGGCTGCGAAAGCACCTCACTGAGAAACGGCAACTGGATTAGGAGAAGCTTAGTTAAGTTTTAGGCCTCTGTTGTCTCTCCTTTTCTTTGCGGTTTTTGTGAACTCCAGTAGTCGGATGGCTATCAGACGACATTTCTGGATAATTAAACTGGCGTCCAAAATAGTTTAAAGCAAAATCATACAGATGCATAATAGTGCGCTGGTTAAATCTAGCACAAAACCGACAACCAGAAACATTGTGATCAGAGCCTAGGCAAAGAATACAGTAAGAATGAAAGTCCTTATGAGGCATTTGCTTTCCACAAGAAATATTATTTTCTGACATCTGGAGTACGAAAAAAAAGTTTCCCCAACGGGATACCTAGCTTTATTGAAGACTTCGGATCTGAAAATCAAACACGAAAATGTCAGGAGTCGGCTGACCGGCACTTGCAAACTGCTTCTGCTTTGGGCACCACGCGGCAAGAAAGACTGAAGAAAATGGCGTTGGCTGCTTCTTTTATACCCCTGACTTCAGGGGTGACAGCAGCCGACGCAGGACCTAGGACTTTGGAATTCAGGCCAACTGAGGGCAACCTGCCAGCAGGATTACCCAAATGTAATGGCTGCAACAGTGAAACACGAAGAACATCTTGAGAAATTTGTCAGAATCAGGTACTCTAGTACCAGTCAGGTTTTCTAGGAGCTGGTGGTAAGGTGTCGGGAGTAACACTGGACTCCAAGAAGACAGTCTACAATACCCAGGAGGGGTATAGCTAGAGGCCTGCGCTGAGGCAAATCTAAAAATTCCCCAAGTCTCTTTGCGCACAGAGGATAGTCCTGGCATTCACAGCAGAAATGCTCCAAGGTATGCAAGGTTTCGCCAAAGAGAGAAATCCTCTGGATGGGAGGGCAGAGGGAATGGATTCCTCTGCATCTGAATCCTCATAGGTAGATAAGGAATGCCCTGGTAACCAGAAGGGTCAGAGTCAGACTCCTGATCTGTAGAATCAGAAGGAAATTCAATTTTGTCTTTTGGCAGGGGAAGGCTGGCTTCCCCTAATTAGAGTAATAAGGTCTTCAGCCATTCTAAGCATTTGTTTTTGTGGCATGGGAGGATGAGCATGCACTTTGGACATTGGTTTTCTAGGCATAGTGCGAACTCTGGGCTTGAGAAACTCAGTAGTTTTAGTAGGAAATTAAGTGGTCTGTTTAATATGAATACTGGTACGTCGGAATACACCCTCAGAAGCCGGTGCCTGCACAGTAGCTCCAAACCAATCCAAGGTAGAGGCATCTGCAGGTTCCATAGTTAAACCATCTCACAGCATACCAAACTCAGAATGGTTCTCAGGAGAGGCCTGAAAATCTGTAGAAATGTCAGGGGCTGCAAAGGCACCTCAGAGTACTGGCGACAAGCTTAACAAAAGCGTCAGCAGTTTGACCTATGTGGTCTTTGTGCTTTTTGAAAGACTGTTTGTCGGATGCCTTACCGAAGCCATTTCGGAATACGGAGAACGAGAGCAAAAGAATTTAGCTACAAAAATAACCAGACGAATGGTTCAGGTGTTAAACAAGGCACAAAACAGATAGCTAGGGACATCGTGGTCTGGGCCTAAACAGGTGACGCAGTAAGAATGAAAATCCCTGTGAGGTATTTGCTTTCCACAGGCAAGATAACTTAATTTCTGACATCAGTTAGAGCAAGAAAAAAATCCCCAACGGGGTACCTAGCTTTAGAATACTTCATGTCTGTAACTCGAGGAAAAAAAAAAAAAAAAAACATGAAACTTTCAGGTAGTGGCCGATCGACACTTGCAAACTGCTTCTGGCTCCTCCTCAGCAAGACAGACTGATGTAATGGCATCTGCTGCATGTTTTATACACCTGACATCATGGAAGAGGCGACAGCATCAGACGCAGAAATCCCAAGACTCTGGTATCAGGGTCGACTTGAGGGCTACCTGCAGGCAGATAACCAAGTGTGATGACTGCATCAGTGAAACACGAAGATCAGCAGGTTCCCATAGTCGAAGAGTGTCACGGCATACCGGACTCCGAATGGGTCTCTGTAGAGGCCTGCGAATCCATAGAAGCAGGCATCAGGGGCTGCAAAAGCACCTCAGAGTACTGGCGAACTGGCAACTAGCTTAATGGAAGTGTCCTCGGCAACTATGAACCTATGCGGTCTCTTTATCCTTGCGCTTTTCTGTAATATCTGTAGTCAGATGGCTTACCAAAGCCATTTCAGAATACAGAGATAGAATGCGAAAATTTAGTGACCAAGAGCCCAACGACGAATGGTTCAGGTGTTAAACAAGGCACAAAACTGACAGCAAGGTACGTCGTGGTCTGAGTCTAAACAGGTGCTAGTAAGAAAGAAAATCTGAGGTATTTGCTTTCCACAGGCAAGACAATCAACTTTTTCTGACATTGGTTGGAGCAAAAAAAAAAAAACGAGGTACTTCGCTTTAGAAGACTTCAGTATTATTCAATTTGTAAACAAAATTCAGTTAGCAGCCAACCGGCACTTGCAAACTGCTTCTGCTTCGGGCTCCTCAGCAAGAAAGACTGTAATGGCATCGGTTGCCTGTTTTTATACCCGACGGCCTGACGTCAGTCCTGGAGCAACAGCAACAGACGCAGAAACACTAAGTCTCTGTTATTCGGGCCAACTGAGGAATACCTGCAGGCAGATAACCCAAGTGTGAGGACTGCAACAGTGAAACACAAATACTCATCACATGCATCTAAAATACAACAAGAGTATTTTATATCTATTTTACACTACACGTAAATGTAGTGATTTCACTGCTGCACTAAATTGCCTGGAGTTTCAGAAGCCCTTGGTTGGCCAAAGATTCATTCCTTTACTCCTGGCCTGGCGAATGCCCCCCCCCCCCCAATTCCACAGTCCAGACAGGATAAAACTTACCCTCACTGGACTGGAGCCCTCCACCCTAGGTCAGAAGCATAACCCACACAGCCTCCAGCAAAAATTGAAAGGAGCCCAACACAGCATCAGACAGTGTGTGATACAACAGTAGACACAAAACATCTGCATTTATAAGCAACTATATAAGGTTAGTCTTTCCCAGCTTCAGTAATATTCTTGGAAATAACCTTCCCCCCAAAGCTAAAGAAAGGGTGACTGCAGGACTGCAAAAAAGTGAACCAAGCTCTGGCTGTACAGGCCAAGTTGTGCTATGAAAGAACCAATTGTGGAAGCTGCCACTTGGTCCTCTATCAGATAGGCAGCAGTCTTTATGAAATGAGTGCCAATATGCTCAGGCACTTTAATTGTATTTTTGTTACAAGCATCATGGCCATAAGAGCGCCACAAATTGTTTACTTACTGGTTTGACCAATTTGCCAAGAGGAAAGGTACAAAGTTGCAGAATTCCTGAAATACTCTTACCAGAGTAAAATTAAGCAATCTGCACATGTAGTTCTCTCCTTTGTTCTGTGGGTTTTGAAAAAAAAGCATCAAGTTGGACTGCTCAGTTTAGGAAGAGTTCTGTTAAGACCTTGGTCATGAAGGTAAAATTAGCTCCCAGTGAGACTCTGGATGGAACCAAAGACAGGGTTCTTTACACATTAGTGTCTGTAGCTCAGAGATCCTCCAAGCTAAGTGATTGCTCTGAGGTAGCAAGTTATGAATATGATTGAGGAAGCAGAATGCATGGGGGAGGGGGTTAAGGAGAGTTTCTCTAATACAAAACCAAGATACAGAGAAAAGTAAAACACCAAATGGTTCCCAGGATGGTAGTCCATAAGCTAAAAGGAACTTCCCTTTTCCAAAGTAGGAACACAGGGGTCAAGAACACAACTTACACATTATTGAAGACCAACACAATGTCCTGGGTTAGCTCGGACTGACCTTGCTGAAGGGATTACCCAAAATTCAGGCAACACAACAATGTAATCTAGTTTTTTTTTTCTTCTTAAGTCAAAATCCCAAAGTGCCACTTCAAAGTTAGATGAGCGGTACAAATAATTAGGAAGAGGATACAAAACGGGTATGTTCCACAAGTTGAGAAAACAAAAGGGCTGCACTGGCAAGCAGACCGATTTTAGAGTAAAGACCTACAATGAAGACCTCCACACCACTAAACAGGTTAACCCAAGTGAACAGGGTTTGCTGGCCCTGACACCACACTATGAATCTTTCCCATTTAGACATTTACTATTCCTTGGTACTGGGCCTTATGGCCTCTTTCAAGACAAGTAGAATACCCTTGTCCCAACAGCTTGGCACAAGGGATGAGGATAAAAGCAGACCACATCAGTGTAAATTGGGGTGGATGAAGGTTCCTTTTTTCTGGTCAAGAGGTGCACCTCCTGCAGAAGCAACCACAGTTGCCAGCTCAAGATGCACAGCAGAGGAACAAATACTGCCTTGTCCAGGCAGGTGCAATTATTGATCACACTGTGCCCTTCCTCCCAGATTGCAAACAATCCAAGGGGAGAATTGTAGAAAACCCTCTGAATCTGTCCATCCTCCAGACTCAATTGTCTACAGCCCTTAAATACTTATGACAGCACCGCCCCAAAAGGGAAAAAAATTCCCGTCACATTTGTTTAGTTTTAGAACCACCCCATGAGCAGATGCTATAGAAAGCAGTTAATGTCTGCAGGGTCACTGCTTTCCACTGGGAGTTACTGGGCTAGTGGGTACAATGCCATCTCATGCAGTCTCCCAAATGTGCACTACTTTGCAGAGAAGGTAGGTTATGTACCCCCCCCCCTATTTATGTACATTACTATGGTGCTGTCTAGTCTTTACCAAGAATAACTGGTCTGCAGTACTGTCTAAATGCCATTATGCATGTGCCAGTTTAGGTTTGTGCCTTTGTAAGAATTTCCTCCCTACCAAGCACCAAAAGACAGTCTTGCAGCAGACTCCCCAACTGGACATTGGACAGAGACTTCTTTTGTTCTGCAGGCAAGCTTCTATCCACCACAATTTCTGATCCGAGGGCTTCTGGTTCTGGAAAAGTCTATACTGTGAACCTCCTGAGAGTAGTGGAGAAGCAAGGGCAATACTAGGAATTGGAAGATATTCCCACATGCCCTGAAGCCAAGCAGTGTGTTCCTTTAAGCCTCTCTGACCAAAGGTGACCAACAAAGTCTAGGCAGTATGTGTGGGCAAGAGCTTTAAGCATTTTGAAACTGGTCTGACCTTGATAAAGGAACCTGGGAACCAGTTAGTGCTAAGTTTTCAGTTTCTCAAAGCCTGAACAGGATAATGGTTTATACAAACACTGACCTGACCTAGCAGCTTTGTATGATGTGTCCACCTGAGCTGCTCTTTGGCACTGACGATAGGGAAGTGCTCAGGTCAGATGCTTCTCCCTGCTGGACCCTTGGAGGGTGTTTGCTATGCCTTTCTTCAGCTTGCTGCTTTCACTGCAGTCCAACTCATGGTCGTTCTGCACCTTGGTCTGGGCAACACAGTTAGAAAGTAACAGGACTTCAGAGTATTCCTACTAAACATCAGAGGCTGAACCTACACAGTCCTGTAATGTTTGCAGAGACTTTGGACTCAAGGGTGGAAGATGCAGCAAAGTCCTTGTCCAATTGAGTATCTCTAATGATTTTATGAGACTATCTACAGATGTGCTCGTTTAAGGACAAACAGACCCATAAGCAGCTTGTCCTGCTTTATACTTCCAAAAGCAGAGCCACTAATGTAACACTTAATTGTCAACTTCAGTTTGACATGAGTTTCTCAGCTTCATTTTTATCTAGGAGATTCCTGGAATTTAGCCACATGGAAATGGCCATTTAAAAAAAAAAAAAACTGTCAGGAAAGCAGATGTATACACAATGGCACACCTATCCAGGGTCATAGGGCTCATAAAAGGTGCTGCCTTTAGCCCTACGCAGATCCTCCCCCCACAAGATCCACCACAGGTTTCCTAAAAGGCAAGAGAATCCAATATCCAATGGTCAGCTTTCCTGGAGGCATAGAATCAAGGCTGCAGGAAAGTACAGTTGTGTACACTTACCATAAATGTAGATGTTAGACTGTATTCACTGTTGCAGTCATTACATTTGGGTAATCCTGCTGGCAGGTTGCCCTCAGCCGGCCTGAATTCCAAAGTCTTGGGTCCTGCGTCGGCTGCTGTCAACCCCCTCCCTGACGTCAGGGGTATAAAAGATGTGGCAGACACCATTTTCATCTACGAGCAAATACACCACATAGGTTGTATAAATCAGAGAAAGAAAGAAAGGTTCCATCAGAAAAAAGTGGGATGGCGGGTGGGTAATATGGACTTCAACAGTGAATACATTAACATCTACATTTAAGTGTACACAACTGTACTATGTTCTTCGTGCTTCACTGTCGCAGTCATTACATTTGAGTAGAGTCCCAAAGCTAAGGTTGGGAGGCTGGAGCTAAACAGCATTAGGAGCGGCTATGAAGACCTGCAGTGGCAAAGCCTGCCCTGGATTTAGAGTAGAATGAGATGATAGTGCTTTGTAAATGTGTGCACTGAACTCCAAGTAGCAGCCTCTAAAATGTCCTTGGTAGGTACTCCCCTGAGAAAGGCTGCTGAAGTGGCTGCAGCTCTGGTTGAGTGTGGCCTAATGCCCTTGGGTACTGGCTTGCCATGGTGTACATAGCAGAAACAAATGCAGTGGCCTATCCACTTAGAAATAGTATGCTTTGAGATGGCCTTTCCTTGTGATGCTGCAGCACATGCCACTAGTAATTGCTCTGTCGTTCTGAAAACTTTGGTTCTGTCCAAGTAGTAACTAAGCAGTCTGTGTACATCCAAAGAACGCAGAATTCTCTCCCCCTTGTTCTGTGGATTTGGGTAAAAGGTTGGCAGGTGAATGGTTTGGTTGAGAGCCACACTGGACACCACCTTCGGCATAAATGTTGGGTTTGTCCTCAGAGACCCCGTCTGGATAAAAAATGATAAAAGGTTCCACAGCCATGAGTGCCTGCAGCTCTGAAACTCGTCTTGCAGAAGTCATTGCTAGGAGCAGCGCTGTTTTCCAAGATAAAAACTTTATATCAGCAGTAGCCGCTGGCTCAAAAGGAGGCAGGGTGAGTTTCTCCAAGACATAGTCGAGGTTGTCCCATGTAGGCATTGATCTCCTTGGGGGGTCTTACATTTTTGGCTCCTCTGAGGAGCTGCTTTAATAAGGGATAAGAAAAAAATTGGTGGCACTACATTGTAATGAGCTGAAATGGCAGAGGCATGAATTTTAATAGATGAAAAAGATAGGCCTTTGTCCAGCATCTCAGTTAAGTATTGCAAAATCTGAGGAATATTTGGCACAGCTGTATCAGTTCCTTGTGCCTGGTTCCAAGCACAGGATTTCTTCCATTTTCCAGCATAAGATTTTCTAGTACTAGGCCTTCTGGCTTCCAAAATGACATCCATCACAGCTTTACTGAAGGTGTGTTTTGTATGACTACATTAGCCATGCTGTCAGGTTTAAAGTTCTGAGCTGGCTGTGTAGGATCTGATCGTTTTGCTGGGACAGTAGCTGAGGTATTTGAGGTAAGGTCCAAGCTGCTCATTGAGACAAGCTCTTTATAATTGGTTATCAGTGCTGGCGGGGCCAGTCTGGGGCAATCAGTATCATCCTTGGCTTCTCCTTTCTGACCTTTAGGAGTACCTTGGGAAGGAGATAGAGGGGGAAATGCATATACTGATAGGGTGTCCACTTTCCATGCTTGTCTGTGACAAATCCTTGTGCAGAATCTTTTTAGCTGGTAGTTGTGAGGGGATGCAAATAGGTCTATGTCCGGGCATCCCCATTTTCTTGTTATGCTGAAAACTTGTGGATCAAGGTGCCACTCGTGGGGATCCATGAGGTTTCTGCTTACTTCGTCTGCCACAGTATTTTCCCTTACTGGCAGGAATTGTGCCTGCATATGTATTTGGTAAGTCAATGCTGTGTCCCACAAAGTCATGGCTAGTCTGCAAAGGGGGTAAGAATGTATGCCCCCTTGCCTGTTTATATACCACATGACCGTGGTGTTGTCTATCAGTAGTTGTCCTGGATGAAGTAGGTCCTTGAAGGCTGTCAGGGCATTTTGAACTGCTAGCATCTCTTCTTGACAGATATGTAGATGCATTTGGTTTTAGGTCCATGTGCCCTGAATGCATCTTCCTGCCATGTGGGCCGCCCAGGCATAATCTGAAGCATCCGTTGTTAGTGTCTGCCTGGCTGCGGGTAATGTGAATGGCTGTCCCTTGTTTTGGTGACAAGCCATTGCCCACTATCGAAACTCCTGCTGCAGGCAGGGAATGAGAGTAATCATAGTCTCCAGGCTGTGGCAATGTTGAGTCCAAACACTTTTTAGGTACCAATGAAGTTTCCTCATATGCAGTCTTGCATATGGAATTAGTAGGATGCAGGATGCCATGAAGCCCAAAGCCTGCAGAATTTTTCTTGCAGATAACTGGGCCTTTGTTGCCAACATTTTGAAATAGGTAGTTGCCTTTGTCTGGTGTGAGAAGCCATCTGGGCAGTTGTATTTAAGCTTGCACCCAGGAATATTATCTCGAGGGTACTAGTTTTGATTTATTTTTGTTGACTGTGTACCCTAGGCATGTTAGAAGTCTTTTCACAAATGCCAGATGCTGTAGAAGAATGTCCTTGTTCTCTGCTTGAATTAGACAGTCATTCAAGTAAGGATATATTTGTATTCCTCTTTGCCTGCAGAATGCAATTAATGGTGTCAGGCACTTTGGCTTACCTACTGTGCCCAGGGTCTTTACAAAGGGCAGTGCAGAGAATTGGTAATGCATTGAGCTAGCCTTGAATCTGAGGTATCTTCTGCATCTTTGTCTGATTGGGACAAGCAGGTATGTGTCTTTTAGGTCTAAAGTCACAAGCCAAGCGTTCTTGCCCAGCATGGGCAGAAGCGGCTGCAAAGTCAACATCTTGAATTTTGGTATATCCAGGAATGTGTTTAAAACAGATAGGTCCAGTATTGGCCTCCAGGCCTTGACTTTCTGGGTACCAAGAACAGTCGAGTAAAATCCTTGTCCCTGTTCTTGTTCTGGTACTTGTTGAATTGCCCCCATATCCATGAGGGATGAGACTTGTTTTTGTGCCTCTGCCCATTGATTTTTTGGCAGATCTGGCCAGCCATTTTGCCTTTGGCAGGGTATGGAAATGGAACTTGTAGCCTTGTGACACGATATTTAGGACCAATTTGTCCTGGATTATAATGTGCCAATTTAGTGCTAATTTTCCCCCTAACGGTGCTGCCAAGAGATAAGTGCTTGGTGCAGGCAGGGGGAAGTCATTGGGACTGTTTCCTGTATGGCTGTGATTAGTCTTCTCCAACTTTGGAGGTAGAAGCCCCTCCATTGCTTTGAGTGGTATGAACCTTGCACCTGGTATCTGCCTCTAGGGTAACTGGATCTGCCCTTTGAGGTCTGACACAGGAAAGGACCAATTCTTTGTTGGCCAGTGTCTGCTAAACCTAGGTGGCTGTACTTGTAAGAAATCTTTGACCGTTTGCATAGATTTAGCTTTGTCCTCCATTTTCTTTAACACTTCTTCTGCCTTAACACCAAAGTATCATGCTGTAAAGGTGCATCTAATAATTTGACTAACATGATCAGGCAGGTTTTGTTCCTTTAACAAAGCATGCCTCCTAATTACAGAACCTGTAACTGCGGCCCTGCAGGCCGCCTCTAAAGAATCAAATCCACATTGCAAAGTATGCTTTCCAACTTGTTCAGCTGCATGCAATAAATCCTGCATTTCTTTGTTTTCTGCACATTTAGAGTTTGGCATTTTCTGTTTAAGCAATGCCATGCCATGTTGCTGATACTTGAGCATATGAAACTGACAGTTTAAGGCCCTTATAGCCAAGGTAGCAGATGTGTAAACCTTTTTACCCCCATCTATCTAGTGCCCTAGAATCCCTGTCAGAGGGGCTAGGGTTTTTTGCAGCGGAAGCCTTAACTCCTTTGGGACCCTGATAAATAGTTTCTGGGTCTGCAGCAAGGTTTTTAAAAAGGAATTTATGAGAGTCAGGAACCCTGTAATATCTGTCAGGCTTAACAGGAGCTGGTGGTAAGGAGTCAGGGTAAGACTAGTCTCCGAAAACACATCTACAATGTCTAACACAGGTGGGATAGCTAGTAGCTTGTGTCGAGGTAGTAAAAGGAAATCCCTGAGCCTCTATTGATTCTGAAAAATCTTGACTCTCTCAGTGGAAATGCTCCCTCATGGTAAGTAAGGTTTCCCCAAAAGAATAGTCCTCAGGAGAAGCTGAAGGTATAGATTCTTCAGCATCAGAATCCTCATTGGGGGGGGGGGGGGGGTATTCCTGATCAGTAGAGGAATCAGAAGAAATGGAAACCTTATCACAAGATTCATAGTCAGTCTCTTGCCTAGGCCTCTTAGGAGGGGGATGGGAACCCCTGATCAAGGTAACCAAGTCTTCGGCCATTTTGAGCATCTGCTTTTTGGGCATAGAGATTTGACCATGTGGCTCTTGAGTTTCTTTGCTTTGGAAGGTGCTTTAGTCTTTGCCTGTGAAGTTGAAGTCGGTTTGATGTAAAGATGTTTAGGTCTGAATACACCCTCAGAAGCTGCTCAGCGGCTCCAGACCCATCTGAAGGGATAATATCCAAGGCTCCAATACCTTGAGTTTCCAGTGGCATGGCCGACTCCACGTGGGCGTTGGTAGCAGCCTGCTACTCTAAAGTAGTGGGTGTCAGGGGCTGCAAAAGCACCTCACTGAGAACCGGCGACTGGCTTAAAAGCTTCATCGTCGGTTTTGGGCCTCAGCTATCTCTTTCCTTTTCTTTGCGTTTCTTGTGAACTCCGGTAGTCGGATGACTATCCAATGACATTTCTGGATACTTAAACCAGCATCCAAAATAGTTTAAAGCAAAATCATACAGACGCTTAATAGTGCGTTGGTTAAATCTAACACAAAACCAACAACCAGAAACGTGATCAGGGCCTAGGCAAGGAATACAGTAAGACTGAAAATCCTTATGAGGTATTTGCTTCCCGCAAGAAATACAATTAACTTGTTCTGACATTGGTCTGGAGCAAGAAAAAAAGGTTCCCCAATGGGGTACTTAGCTTTATTGAAGACTTAGGATCTGAAACTTTAACATGAAAATATCAGGAGTCGGCCGACATGTGAACAGCTTCTGCTTTGGGCACCGCATGGCAAGAAAGACTAAAGAAAAAGGCATCAACCGCATCTTTTATACCCCTGATGACCTGACGTCAGGGAAGGGGCGACGGCAGTCAACGCAGGACCCAAGACTTTGGAATTCAGTCCAGCTGAGGGCAACCTGTCAGCAGGATTACCCAAATGTAATGACTGCAACAGTGAAACACGAAGAACATCCCTAAATTCCATCCATAACCTTGAAATGGGGGGGGGGGGCAGCTAGAGGTTGTGCTCAGGAAGCCCAATAATTCTTACTCAGATTGGTGGCAATCTTCAGCTCCCCCAACTGAGGCTGATCACTTTGGGGATATTGCTCCAAACGATCCCAATGTGGTAAGGCATATGACAGATTAACTTAGTTCACAGACCTAAAGTTCACATAGACCAACTGTACTTCAGAGACACAAGATGAAGACTCCTGGGTATAAAGATAGTGCAGCTGTGTACACTTACCATAAATGTACATATGTTAGAATGTATTCAAGGTTGCAGTCATCACACTTGGGTTATCCTGCCAGGGGTAGCCCTCAGTCGGCCCGAATACCAGAGGCTGAGTATTTCTGCGTTGTTTGCTGTCACTCCAGGACTGACGTCAGTGGTATAAAACAGACGTCAGTGGTATAAAACAGGCAGCAGACGCCATTACATCAGTTTTTCTTGCCCCAAATGTCAGGAGCCTCCGAATAGGAAGCTAGGTTGGGGGGGGGGGGCACCACCACCAGTATAAAGTAAATACCAACAGCGCTGTGAAGAGACAGGAAGAGAGACAGACAAGGGGGCTGGAGGGTGGGAAACCAGGACTGCAACAGTGAATACACTACATTTACGACAAGTGTACACAACTATACTATGTTCTTAGTGTTTCACTGTTGCAGTCATCACACTTTGGTTGATTCCCAAAGCTGAAGAGTGGGTGGAGGCAGTCAAGAAGAGTTTGGGCTGGCTAGTATGCCCTGCAGGACAGCGGTTGCACTGCCTGCCCTGGATTTGGAAAAGATAGGCAGGTGGTAATGCTTGGTGAAGGTATGAACAGAACTCCATGTTGCAGCTTCCAGGTTGTCCCTAAGTAGGAACCCCTCTGAAAAAGGCTACAGAGGTTGAAGTTGCCCTAGTGGAATGTGTTCTGACCCCCTGTGGGGGTGGCTTCCCATGGTGTTTGTAACAGAAATGGACAGTGTGCTATCCATTTGGAAATTGTTTGTTTTGATATGGCCTTGCCCTCTGCCCCTGGTGCAAAGCTGACAAGTAACTGGTCAGATTTCCTAAAGGACTTAGACCTATCCAGGTAGAATCTGAGCACATCTAAAGAGTGCAGGATCCTTTCCCTTATTTTGAGGCTTAGGGAAAAGAAAGCCACACTGGACACCACTTTGGCATGAAAGTTGGGTTAGTCCTGAGGGATGAAAAATGAAGGGTTCCCCAACCATAAGTGCTTGTAGCTCAGACACTTCTACCTGAAGTGATGGCCAGAAGCAAGGCTGTTTTCCAAAAGAGGAATTTTAACCCTACTGAAGCTGCAGGCTCAAAGGGGGGTAGTGTGAGCTTTTCCAACACAAAGTTAAGGGCCAAGCAGGAGTAGGAACTCTTCTTGGTAGCCTTGTTAGCTCCTCTAAGGAACTGCTTGATGAGAAGGTATGAATAGAGAAGTGGCACAGTGCTGTAATGTGCAGAGATGGCAGAAACATGGACTTTAATGGAAGAGAAAGAAGGCCCCCGTGGAGGAGGGTCTGCTAGTTAATCCAGGATGAGATTAAAGTAAGGCTGTGCTGGGTCAGCTCCTTTAGTCTGGGTCCAGGAACAATACCTTTTCCACTTGTCAGCATAGGATTTTCTAGTGCTGGGTCATCTGGCTTCAAGTACAACGTCCAGGACCTGCTTGTTTAGGCTGGCCACTAGAGAAGAAGTAAAGGAATAAGCCAGGCTGCCTGGTTCAGGGTCTGTAATTGTGGATGCAAGAACTCTCCCTCCTGCTGAGTAGACAGTTAGAATCTGAGGGAGGTGCCATGGAGGCAACAGTGAGACTGTGCAGTAGTGGGTACCAACGTTGGCCTGGCAAGTCTAGGGCAATCAGGATTGCCCTTGATCTTTCCTCCCTTATTTTGAGTAATACTCTTGCAAGAAGAACTACAGGGTGAATGCATAGAGAGATTTACCCATTGGAAGGACAGGGAATCCACTTTCCAGGCCTTGCTGTGAGGTTCCCTGGTGCAGAATTTGCTGAGCTGGTGGTTGTTGGGGGAGGCAAATAGGTCCACCTTTGGGGTTCCCCATTTCTGGGTCACAAGGCTGAAGGTGTTGTGGTTTGCCACGTGCAGGTCTAGGAGATTTCTACTAAAGTTGTCTGCCAGAGAGTTGTGGTTGCCTGGCAGGAATTGTGCTAGCAGGTGAATATGCATGGCTGAGGCAGTGTTGCCAAGGGTCATGGCTAGCCTGCAGAGCAGGCAAGAGTGGGTTCCCCCAAGCTTATGTACATCACTGTGGTGTTGCCGGTTTTGATTAGAGGCCCGAGAGAGTAAGGGTCTGAATGCTGTTAGAGCATGCTGAATAGCTAGCATCTCTTTAGTTGATGTGCTGATGAATATGATTTTGGCTCCAGTGGCCCTGAATGCACCTACCATCCAGGTGTGCACCCCAGGCATAGTCTGATGCATCTGGTTAGGGTCTGGGCAGTATGGGGTAGTGAAAAGGGCAGTCCCTTGTGGTTGCATGCTGCTGCCCACCAAAGGCCATATTTCCTTAGACAAGGTATCATAGGTATGTTTTCATGTCCTGAGAATGTTGACACCAAAGGCTTTTTAAGTACCACTGAAGTTTCCTCATATACAGTCTGACATATGGAATTAGAATGCAGGAGGCCATGAACCCTAGAGCCTGCAGGATTTTCCTTATGGATAACTAGGTTCTGGTGGCCAGTTGAGAGAAGTAGCCTGTCAGACAGACTTGTTTTTCTGGAGTAAGGAATGCCATCTGGGATGCTAGTCTACGCTTGCTCCCAGGAATACATTTTTTTTGACTGGGGACTAGTTTGGATTTTTCGTTTATAGTGTACCCCAGGGAGGTTAATAGGTCCTTTACAAATGTCAGGTGCTGCAACAGCTTTTCTCGACTGCCTGAATCAGGCAGTCATCCAAGTAGGAGTAAATTTGAATATTTGTCTGCAAAAAAGCAATGGCTGGAGCCAGGCATTTTGAGAAAACTCTGGGAGCAGTGGACAAGCCAAAGGGAAGTGCAGAGAACTGCTAATGATTAGAGCCTACCCTGAAAAGTAGATATTTCCTGCAAGAATCATAGGCCTCAAGGTGGCTAACCAGGCATCTTTGGACAGCATAGGGAGAAGCTGCTGTAGGGTGAGCATTTTGAATTTTGGTACCACCAGGAAGGTGTTTAGAAAGGACAGATCAAATATTGGGTGCTAGGTGCCCTCTTCTCTGGGTACCAGAAAGTAAAGTCTGGAATAGAAACCTTGACCTATCTGTTCTGCAGGAACAGGCTGAATTGCCCTCATGGAGAGCAGGGAATGAACGTGGTTTTGTGCCTCTGCCCAATGGTTTGGAGGAAGGTCTGGGAACCCTTTTGGGGTTGGCAGTGTGTGGAAATATAATTTGTACCTGTGACACTACGTTGAAGACCCATCAATAGCTTGTGACGGAGGCCCAGTTTGTTGCATGGGAGGCAAGTTTTCCTCCTAGATGCACAAGCAGATGGCCAGAGGAGTTGAGAAGTCATTGTGAATTCTTTCCATAAGGGGGTGGCTTAGCACTCTGTTTTAGAAGTGGAGGTATTGCTTAGATCTCTGCATACCCTCAGGGGGCTGGAAAGAACCAATGTTTTGAGGGGCAATGCCTACAGAATCTTGAAGGCTGGACTTGCAAACTAACTGCATAGACAACTTTTTCTTCCATCTTTTTTTAAAACCTCTTCTGCTTTGGTGCCAAACAGATCGTCTTTGTTCAGTGGTGTACAGAACCTGTGACTGCTGCCCTGCAAGATTCTTCTAGGGCATCAAACCCACATGCAGGGTATGCTTACTAACTTGGCTTACAGAATGCATAAGCTCCTGTAATTTATTTTCTGCACAGTCAGGGAAGGTAAAAGTTCAGTAGTATGTTGTTGGTATTTCAGCATGTGGTACTGAAATTAATGTTCCAATGGCAAGAGTTGCAGAGGTGTATACTTTTTTTTACCCCACCTGTCTAAAGCTCAGGTATCTCTGTCTGAAGGGGTGGGATTCTTAGCTGTGGTTACTTTCATTCCTTTAGGTCCTTGGGAGATCTTCAATCTGGTCCCTTAATAGTTTGGCACAAGAGAGAGAGACTCAAGGTCCAAGAATGAAAGTGAGGCAGTGACTTGCTTTGGTCCCAGGCAGAACAATGGATTTGCCACACTAAATACAGTAAGTAAGCTTGATTTTAATTAAGCAAAACTAGGGTGTCAGGGTTCAAGGCAAGGGTGGATACCCCTTCAATTACATTTTTGCTTTGAAAGGGAGACCTAGGTGTTCTGCACAACTGGTGAGTCTTGGAAAGCCCCCACATTCAAATCCAATTTCCATTAGAGGCTCTTTGCCCTGCTCACTTTGATGGAATGCAAGATACTGTGCTTCCACACCATCACAGCCAACTTAAAATAGGGAAAGACGGCTGTGGCCCATTTATGTGAATTAACACTGTCTGCTGTCTAATCACCTACAATAGTCATGGGGACAACAGGTCATGAAGATTCATAATCACAACGCATATTTGGAAGCTTTGGTCTTAACTGCAGTTTCCTTGATGAAGAGGGGACGAGAATATCTAATTCAATTTGCTTTCTTTGTACATTTATAACCTGGAAAAAGGATTCATGACTATCACAGAAGCATTCTCTGGCTTAAGTATCAGACAGATTACCTCCTCAGATAAAAATTCACATTTTCCTGTGGTAGAAATGCTTTTTGAAGTCTAGAAGGCAATCTAAAAACACAATCCTGTGACTTCTGAACAGTTACGTGGAAGCCCAGAGAAAAGGACCCCCTCATGTTAAGTGCTGACATCAGGCAAGACTGCAAAAGATCTGCAAGTTCTACAAAGCAGACGCAAATGCCCTGCAATGAGCCATCCCTAGACATTTAATAAAACGATCTAAGAACTATAGCTAAATCAAAGGGCAATACAGCTGAATGTACCCTACACAAAATGAGAAATCTTCTGAAGCACATGGGTATTGGAAATGTAATAAGCATCTCTCAGGTCTGTTGGCAAACAGGCATGGCCCGACTGGGGGTCAACATTTTGAACTTCTGTACTTTTACAAACCCTCTGCAAAGAAACCTTAACTCATCTCCAGGAAACCTCATTCTGAGAGCATGAAAACTAATCCACAGGGTAGGGCAAAATCCCCCTGAAAGGGGGCACAAGTACCCATACCAACAGTAACCCCTCTGAACCAATACAAGTACCAAAAAGTCTACAAATATACCATATGAAAACAGCTATGCTACAGTACAGACTATGTATGAGCAGGAGGAGAGATGTTGGCAGTCATTTAAGGCTAGTCTGTCCTTTTTTCAGAAGAGATCCTTTTAGTCTCTTCCACCTCCCTGCCCCATTTCCAGTATATGACAGTAGGCAGCAGGGGGTATTTAAATAACATATGAATATATACATACACACGTGCTTGTCTGCCCACAACCCCTTTTCCTCATTTTGACACATGGGGTCAGGGTGTCAAAAATCTAGAGTCAAGGTTTACACTACCAGGTGGGAACCCTGCCATGGTAGTTTTCACACCACTCACTATGGCCAATCCACCTGCTGCACATCTTCAGAACATAAGAGGAAAGACAGGGAGGACATGCAGACAGAAGGCATGTCTTACAAAACCTCTCACTACAGTAACCGCACTTGCTTATTTTAGCCTACATTCCACAGCTTAGTTTCCCCACCACTATACAAGCTACCCCTATCCAAATCAGCATCCCTAAAGTAAACATTCTTTCCCCAGCTATTCAATACTTCAAACTACTTCATTTAGACATTCACTCCCACAGCTCTGCATACAGCCTCACAATCTTCCAAACTAAAGCTGCTTTCCCTACACTACCTTACTTATCCTAAGCTCCAAGCAGACATCCACCCTAACCCAGGCCCCAAAGACTACCACATAAAATCCTTCCCATCCTATACACATTACCCTACAAATCTTATCTCCACTATATCCTCCCCCCCAATATCAAACACCTAAAAGATGTAGCTTAGGACTATTCATAACTATTTCAACCTCAGAAGCTACATAAGTTCATGAATTCCATGCTGCCATTGCCCTGTACTCTCCAGAGATAGCTGTGATTACCGAAACCTAGTTAAAGCCACATAAACAAGGAATTACTTCCTAGTGGGTATAACATTTAGACACGTTAGCCAAGCGGGGTAGTGGTATCACCATAAAAGACTCAATCTAGTACAACCGAATTCCACACCACCAAATCTCGCCAACTCTGAATTATGTACACACCTAGAAATAAACTCCCACAAGCCCATAATTACAGCTATCTACCCCCCACTATAACTATACAGCACTATAGCGGAGCTTCCTCCTTTTCCCAAGAAATACTAGGTGACTAACCTAGATTGACTTATCAGTCTCTCCAAATTTCCCACCAACTTCATAAACTTACACAACTTCTATAAAATTATTAACTACCCTACCTGTCTAGATAAACATGCCAATAAGCAGTCTATATTGGACTGGATTCTGACCAATAAACCCAATATAAGTTACGATGCTGGATGCCTTCCTGATGCTCTTAGTGACCACTCCAACCTATCAGGAGACATGCATACAACTAGTAATTGCATTAAATTTTGTCCATTAACACATCCCCCCTCTAATTCACCATTACTACGGTCACCTCAAATTCCTCCAGCTGGACGTAAAATACTAACAAGGCATTGCTAGATATACTTAACCTCCATCAGAAACATTTGCTCCAAATCCAGCTACCTTGGTTAACAATAGAAACTAAACTACTTATGCAAAGGAATAAAAGCCTGGTTTGTCACAACAAAAATTTTAAACTTCCTACCAAATAAGAAATTCAAGCTAAAAACAAAACAAAAAAATCCTACTTCCAATCATGTCAAACACCAAAATAACTGTCAAATTCTGGAAAGCCATAAACCACCTCCTAAACCGCAGTAAATCTACTACTCCAGCATCAACCAATACACAGTGTTTAGCCAAGTAATTCAGTACCTGCTTATCACCTCGACAACTACATTACTAAACACTAACTCACAGTCTATACCAACCGCCACTGAATATAAAAAGTTATGTCCTTACCACAACGTTCCATGTGAGTTGATCATCTCGCCTTTTTGTTCTTACATGTGGGTCGGAGCCGATCCCTCGGCTCCGAATCGGCCGCTTTCAAGCTCAAACTCTGAGAAGCTCAAGACCTAGTGTATAACCCATGATGCTCTACTGTGAATCCCCAGATCTAGTATGCTGCAAACAAGACAGCCTACAGGAAGAAATGAAACTATAGTGTCTACCTATAAAGGTAGCTAAAAGATTGTAGACAGGAAAAACAGAATATGCAATACAGACTGACAACTCGACCAATCTACCAAGGCAACCATCCTGCTCGACTGGAGGGGGAAGGTGAGCGGGAATGTAAAACAAAAAGGTGAGATGAACTCACATGGAACGTTATGGTAAGGAGATAACTTCATGTGAAGTTGTTCTATCTCGCCGTTTTGTTCTTAGACGTGGGTAGCGTCCCAAGCATCCTGATCCTGGGTGGCTCACAGGAGAACATTCCTGAGCACAGTGGAACCAAAGGTAGTCCTGTCCCTGGAGGTCCTATCCACTTTGTAATGAGTGATAAACGTGTGAGGTTTTGACCACGTGGCAACTGCACAGATGGTATCCAAGGGTAATCGAGCTGCATGAGCTAATGACGTAGAAACAGCACATGTCAAGTGGGCCTTGACGTTAGATTCTAATGACCGACTAGTGGAAGCATAAATGGATTTGATGCAGTCAGAGAGCCAGTTAGACAATGTGATTGTTGATACTGCGAAACCTTTCTTATTTTCTGTGCAAGAGATGAAAAGTTGATCAGATTGTCTGAAATCTTTCGTTCTATCTAGATAGAACCTCAGTTGTCTGTGTACATCAAGTTTGTGTAACGTGACCTCGGTAGAATGAAAAAGGCGTGCCAGTCACTGATGCACCAACGGAACACAATTTATTGTAGAACTTGTCTTTGGCAGTTTGACTGTTAAAAGTAACAAAGAAGTTGATGTCCGTGATGCCCATCAGGTTTATGGAGCTTTTCTTCCTGGGTCTCTGAAAAGTGGTCTTCCATAGCCCAGTCAGACAATCCTGAAAAAAACAGTTGTTTACCAGAACGTGAGGTTTGATGATCTTACAGAACCAGACTGTGTACCATCCCCTTTGCACAGCTATGAATCCAGTACACGAGTCCACGAATACTGACAATAAAAAGAGAAACTATCCTACCTGTATCTTTAAGGCAGAGCATCAGCTGGAAGTTACTTGTAGGCCCTTCGTTTTGTGTTTTTGTGTTTTTCTACAATAAATTGTGTTCCGTTGGTGCATCATTGACTGGCACGCCTTTTTCATTCTACCGAGGTCGCCTTATTGGTTTCAAGGTGTACTTGACTCAGTATTCCATTAAGTCTGTGTAACGTATATTCCAGTCTGTTGGTATGGTGCCTGAAGAAGGCTGGAAGCTCAATGGACTTAAGTTAGTTTCTGAACAGACCTTGGGAAGAAAGGTAGGATTAGTCCTAAGGGAGACCCTATTGGGGTGAAAAAAATCAAATATGGGGGTTTGGAGGACAAGGCTTGAAGTTCGGAGACCCTACGTGTAGATGTAATGGCTACCAGGAATATAGTTTTCCAAGACAAGAACTTTAAGTGACAGGATGAAGCAGATTCGAAGGGGGAGAGCAATTGGGATAAAACCAGATTCAAATTCCAGGGAGAGACAGGATGTCTGATAGGTGGTCTGAGATGGTGGGTTCCTTTTAAGAATGCTTTACATAGTCTATGCGACATGATGTTAGACCCATTAAGCCCCACATGGAAATTGGAAATGGCTGAAAAGTGGACTCTAAAGGTGCCAGCTGCTGCGCCATTATGGAACAAGGAAGATAAGAACTCTATGATGATATGAACAGGTGCTACACAAGGATCAATGTCATGTTGAGAAGACCAGTGAACAAACCGTTTCCATTTGCTATTGTACAGCTTCCTGGTAGATAGCTTATGAGAGGAAACTATAATATGCTGGACGCAGAAGACAAATCTTTAGACCTGGCTAATGTGGGAATTGGAGCAGCCAAGCTGTCAGTTTTAGGGAGGTGAGGGAGGGATGAAGAGCCCCCGACAAATGAGTCGGAAGATCCGGCACTGGGTCCAGGATCCATGGTTCTTCCACTTGATACTTCTGCAGGAAGGGGAACCAAATCTGTCGAGGCCAAGACGGGGCTATCAAGATCACAGACATTCCCAGAATTTTGGCTTTCTGCATGAATTTGGGAATTAGGGGTATTGGCGGAAAGGCATATGAGAGGCCTGGGGGCCAATCGTGTACGAGTGCGTCCCTCGGTTTGTTCCCCGGTGGGGGATAAAGGGCAAAGTAGCTGCTGCATTTGGCATTCATTGGAGATGCAAATAGGTTGCAGCAAGGCTAGCCCCATCTGTGGAAGATCTCTTCCGCCCCCTTCTGTTTGAGAGACCACTCATGAAGCAACAGCATGGCTCTGCTTAGTTTGTCCGCTATCACGTTGGATGACCCCAGGATGTGCGTTGCTATCAGAAAGCGTCTGGTGGATACAGCCCACTGCCAAATTTATAAGGCCTCCCGGCATAAGGGATATGATCTGGTTCCCCCTTGCTTGTTGATATACCAGACTACCGACATGTTGTCGGTCTTGATAGCAATTGTACCTAGAGGAAGAGAATCGTGAAAGTGTTGCAATGCTAGGAACACCGCTCTCAGCTCTAGGACATTTATATGCAAATGTGTATCCATGACTGACCAAGTGCCTTGGACAGTCTTTCCCTGAAATAGCCTCCCCCCACCCTATCAGGGAAGCATCCGTGGTCACTGTGGGTTGGGGAAGAACAAAGGGACGTCCAATCATCACTTGGTCGCTGTTCAACCACCAATTGAGATCCTTCTTGCAAAGATTCGTTAGTCGGATCTCGTGTGACATGGGCAGACGTTGGTAAGACCATTGCGAAGAGTAGCCACTGGAGTATTCGCATGTGCATTCGACCTAACAGAACTGCTATCAGTGTGACTGCCATTGTGCCTAAAAGCTGCAGAATTTGGGACGCAGGAGCTTTGTTCCAGACCAACAGGCTGGATAGTTGATTTTTTACAGATAAGATTCTTGATTGGGGCAATGTGATCCTTGCATTGACGGTGTCCAGTTCTGCCCCTATAAATGTAATATGCTGCGAGAGTGAGAACTCAGATTTTTCGAAGTTTAGGGTTATACCCAACTGGGAACAAAGGTTTATGGTGTAGTCTCTTGCTTGTATTAATTGATGCCTGGAGGTGGCAGTGAGAAGCCAGTCGTCCAGATATGGAAACACCCAGAATCCCAACTGTCTCAGGTGAGCCGTGACCACTGCCATACATTTGGTGAACACCCTGGGGGCTGTGGTGAGACTAAAGGGCAGGGCTCTGAACTGGTAATGACTGGGCCCCCAGCCGGAAACGCAGGTGATCTCTGGATGATCTGTCCATTTTGATGTGGTAGTAAGCATCCTTGAGATCTATAGAGCACATCCAATCACCCGTTGCCAAGAACGGGAGAATTGATTGCAGCGTGACCATCCGGAACTTCTTCTTGACGAAGGTGTTGAGCTTGCTGAGGTCTAGTATGGGCCTCCAGTCCCCCGTTTTCTTTGGAACTAAAAAGAATCTTGAGTAAGTTTCGGATCCTATTTGGTCCACTGGGACTGGCTGGATGACTCTTTTGGCTAGCAGGTTTTGGATTTCTATGGCTGCTAGTTCTCTCAGACTGGGTGGAACTTCTGGGATCCTTGTACACATTGGGGGGGGGGGTTTGTAAAGGGAATGTAGTAACGTCTGGCAATGATGCTTTTTACCCAAGAATCCATTGTAATGTTTAGCCAGGCGTTTGGGTATAAAGCCAAGCAACTCCCCACTGCCTCCAGAGTAGGACAGCAGGGCTTCCTTTCAGGAACGCTGATAGGGCCTTCCCAGAGAACTGTTCCCCGTCACCCTGGTTTTGCGGACCACCTCTGCTGTTTGGACGGCGTCTTCCATTTTTGCCTCCTCCTCTGACCCTAGAGGGGGCATCAGTAGGTGTGTTTTGGAAAGCTCCTTGGGATTTCCGGAACCACATTTTCCCACTTCTTTGCCCTTTGGGGTACGGTCCAGTTGGAGCGGAAAAACGGACTCCCAACGGCAGACAGTCTTTCCTTCTTGTTCACACCTAGTGTCTCCTTAACTTTGGGTCTGAACAAGGCGGATCCATCGAATGGGGTACTGACGAAGGAAGATTTAAAGGCTTCCGCGAAGGCACATCCAGGACTGTCGCCGAAGAGCTATCGCTGAGCCTGCCGCCCTACTCGATCCATCGGCAGCATGAGAAATGAGTCGCATGGATGAGTTTAGTATAGAATTGAGGGTGTTGAGTTGTGCAGTCACCTTCTCAGAAACTGCATCAGCTGTGTTACCCTGGAGAGTATCTCCCAGCTCTTTGAGATCTCGTTGAAGATGGGTAAAATGTGTCAGTAGTTGAGCGATCTCATGGAAAATGCCGCAGAACTAAATATGCGTTTCCCATATCTGTCCATAGTCCTAGAATCTCTATTAGGAGGATGGACAGCAGAAGAGGTTTCAGACATCTTTCTTGGTGGTCGCTGCCACCACCATGGCATCAACCGGGACTCCCTTTGTTAGAAAGGCCTTATCAGTAGGGGAAGTAATAAACTTGTTGGGCCTCCGAGGGACCGGTTCCACTGAATCAGGGGACTCCCACACCCGAGCAACCAGCTCCATTAGTTCATCGAAGGGCAGAGTAACCCAGGAGGTGGATGGTTGAAATCCAAAGGCCTTCAAGAGGACCGACTCGTCCTCAGTAGGGGCAAGAGACTGCCAATCACCCCTCTGCCTTAAGATTTCCAATATGTCTGCAAATGAGACATCCTCCGAGGGGGATCGTGGGGACCCTTCTGATTCCTCAAGTCAGTATCCGATGTCAGGGATTCCCGTGGGGAATCCAAGTGCCTCCTCTTGCACAATCTCTTCCTAGGTACTTCATCGCTGGGAGCGTCCGGTGAAGTCCCTAGAGAGGAGGGGCCACCCAATTGGGATAACCTGAGGCCCTGGATCTCGACGCTTGGTGGGGGTGGGGATCCATGGGGAAGAGGTAGAACGAGGCCCCTTAGGGGGAGGGGAAGACAGATCCGAGAAGGTAGTGGTCTTAGCAGACATGACCTTCCTTATGGCATCGAAGGCACCAGAATCTCAGTCCAAGAAGTCAGTCGGCTCCGAAGAGGCCGGCAGCTCTCCCTGAGCCGAGACCCCCCGCTCCAATCCAGACGACGGAGCAGAGGCCACCTGCGCCAAAGCCCCGAGTGGAAGGGTCGGAACCGAGGTATCGGTTCGACTCTCCACCCCGGAGCCAGCGAGGGACTGTCAGCCCTGGGATTCCCCGGTCGGAACAGAGAAGATAAAAGGTCAATGGAGCTGAGGGAGCTGGATCGAACCTCGGCTCAGAGGGCAAAACCAACATCGGTTCCGCCTGCCCCGGCTCCGAACGCTCGATTGGCTTCGGAGGAGGAGGTGGAGAAGTTATGGCTGGGGTTTCAGGCTTCAAAGCAGAGTGGCTCGAAGCAGACAGCATTTTGGTCAGGGCCAGGTTCTCTAAGAGCCTCTTAACCACTCGGTCCAGATCCATATCGGAAAGCCTCGAAGAATGCGTCGAGGGATGGGTCGAAGGAGCCGAAGATGGAACTGATTGAAGAATTGGAGACTGAGAAGTCTCCAATATCGGTTCCACAACTGGGCTCCGAGGTAGAGGGTCAATACATGGCTCCAAGGCCTGTGGAGCTGATGCACGACCATACAGTACAGTTTTGTACCTACCATAAATGTAGATGTTCGAGTGCTAATATAGCTGCAGTCATAACAGATGGGTTATCCTGCCGTCAGGCGGGTCCTCGGTTGGCCGAATTCCAAAGTCTAGGTCCAGCGTCGGTTGTCGTCGCTTCTTCCCTGACGTCAGTGCGGCAGGGGTATAAAAGAACCAGCATACGCCATCTTCTTCAGTTTTTCTTGCCCCAGATGTCAGGTGCCCCAGAAGGGAGGCAAAACATAAACTTATGTAATAATGCAATATAGAGTAATCAAAAAAACAGTAGTTTGCAAGCAAATACACCATAAAAGAATACCCCAATCAGGCTGTATAAGAAGGTGTTTGTCATAAGGCCTGCCCCAAGAGGGGATGGAAGGAGGGAAACCTGGACTGCAGCTGTATTAGCACTCGAACATCTTAAGTACAAAACTGTACTATGTTCATCGCGCATACAGCTGCAGTCATAACAGATGGGTAGAATCCCAAAGCTAAAAAGGGGTGGCAGGCACTAAGTGGAACTAGGAGGAGCAAGGATGCCCTGCAAGACTGCTGTGGCAAAGCCCGCTCTAGATTTAGAGTAAAGTGGAAGGTGATAGTGCTTGGAGAAAGTGCACACAGAACTCCAAGTGACTGCTTCCAAAACGTCCTTGGTAGGAACCCCCCCTGAGGAAAGCTGCAGAGGTAGCTGTGGCCCTTGTGGAGTGGGATCTGATGCTTGAAGGCACAGTTTTTTCCATGAAATGAGTAACAAAAGCGTATGCAGTGGGCTATCCATTTTGAGATTGTCTGTTTGAAGATAGCCTTTCCTTGAGCACCTGTAGCATAGGACACAAAGAGTTGCTCGGATTTTCTGAATGGCTTTGTCCTGTCCAAATAATAACAAAGTTGTCTGTGAATGTCCAAGGAATGTAGTAGTCTTTCCCCTTTGTTTTGTGGGTTAGGGTAAAAGGTAAGTGGATAGTCTGATTCAAGGCTACACTGGATACTACCTTTGGCATAAAGGAAGGGTTGGTTCGTAAGAAAACTCTGTTCTGATGGAAAATGATGAAAGGTTGCACAGCCATGAGGGCCTGTAGTTCCGAAACCCTGCGTGCTGAGGTGATAGCCAGAAGGAAGGCTGTTTTCCATGACAAATATTGCAGTTCTGTTGAAGCAGCTGGCTCAAATGGAGGCAGGGTCAGTTTTTCCAAAATGAAGTTGAGGTCCCAAGCAGGTACTGGTGGTTTCCTTGGGGGTTTTATATTCTTAGCCCCTCTGAGGAACTGTCTTAAGAGAGGACGAGAGAATAAAGGAGGACTTGTGTTGCACTGTGCAGAAATGGCTGAAGCATGGATCTTGAAGGAGAAGGAAAGTCCACTGTTTAACATCTCAGCTAGGTACTGTAATATTTGAGGTAAATTTATTACCCAAGGATTCTGGCCCTTTTCCTGATTCCAGGCACAAAACAGTTTCCATTTGGCGGAGTAAGCTTTTCTAGTAGAAGGTCTTCTGGCCTCCAAGATGACATCCTGCACCTCCTTGGAGAGGAGGGTCTGTTGGGAAATCAAGGGATTCTCCATGCTGCTAGATTGAGGGTTTTCAGCTGACTGAAGAGTTTTGAAGTTGTGCTGGGACAACAGAAGAGGCACTAGAGGCAGGACCCATGGCGGGGAATGCTTCAGACTCTTCAGGAGTGGATACCAGTGTTGTCTTGGCCAGTCTGGAGCAATGAGAATCATGTTTGGCCTCTCTTGCTCTGGCTTTTAATAGAACTTTGGGCAGCAGAGGAAGAGGTGGAAAGGCATAGACTGTCAGTGTTGTCCAATTGAAAGGAAGTGCGTCCACCTTCCAGGCCTGTGGATGATAGGTCCTTGAACAAAATTTTTTCAGTTGGTAATTTCTGTGGGTAGCAAAGAGATCTATGTCTGGCTGTCCCCATGCCCGAGTTATCTTTGCGAAAACTTGAGGACGCAATTTCCATTCGTGTGGATCTGTCATATTTCTGCTTAGGCTGTCTGCCAGTGTGTTTTCCTTCCCTGGCAGGAATTGTGCTTGAAGTTGGATTTGCAATTCCGGAGCCGTGTTCCAAAGGGACATGGCTAGTCTGCACAGGGGGTATGAATGAGTTCCTCCCTGTTTGTTTATGTACCACATCACTGTGGTGTTGTCTGTCCTTAATAGCTGGCCTGGATGCAGTAGGTCTTTGAAGGCCATAATAGCATTTTGCACTGCTAGCATTTCCTTTTGACTGATGTGTAGGTGCTTCTCTTTTTGGGACCATTTTCCCTGAATGCACTGATCTGTCATGTGCGCCCCCCAGGCGTAGTCAAAGGTGTCTGTTGTGATGATTTGATTTGCTTGAGGTATGCAGAAGGGGAGACCTATGTTTCTTTGGCATGCTTGAGCCCACCACAGAAATTCCTTTTGAAGACATGGAATGAGTGGTATAATTGTTTCCAAACTGTGGCTGTGTTGAGACCATAAGTTTTTAGGTACCACTGAAGTTTCCTCATATGCAGCTTTGCATATGGGATCAGCAGGATGCAAGATGCCATGAATCCCAGAGCTTGCAGGACTTTCCTTGCAGTCAGCCTGGTGAAAATTGCCATTTTGCTGAAGTATTGAGATAGTTGCCCTTGCTTCTCTGGCGTGATGTAGGCCATCTGGGTGTTTGTATTCAAGCTGGCACCCAGGAAAATTATTGTTTGAGAAGGTATTAGTTTTGATTTCTTTTTGTTGACTGCGTATCCCAGAAAGTTCAACAGTTTTATTACAAACGCCAGGTGTTTCAGAAGTATGTGCTTGCTGTCCGCTTGGATCAGACAGTCATCCAGATATGGGTATATTTGTATCCCTTGAAGTCTGCAAAAGGCAATTACTGATGCCAGGCATTTCGTAAACACTCTGGGCGCAGTAGATAAGCCAAAGGGCAATGCAGAGAATTGACAATGGGTTGAACTTGCAAGAAATCTGAGGTAACTTCTGCAATCTTGTCTGATAGGGACATGCAGGTATGCCTCCTTGAGGTCCAATGTTACCAGCCAAGACTCCTTGCCCAGCATGGGAAGAAGCTGCTGTAATGTGAGCATCTTGAATTTTGGTATGAGTAAATATGTGTTTAGGATGGATAGGTCTAAAATAGGTCTCCAATCTTTGTCCTTCCTTGGTACCAGGAATAGTCTGGAATAAAAACCTTGACCTTGTTCTTTTGCAGGTACCTCTTAAATAGCTTTCATGTCCATGAGAGCTGAAATTTGTTTTTGTGCCTCTGCCCTTTGATTTTGTGGCAGGTTTGGCATGCCTCTCATTTTTGGAAGGGTGTGAAAGAGGAATATGTAGCCTCTGTCTATAATGTCCAGGATCCATTTGTCTTTTGTGACAATATGCCAATTTTTTGAAAATAATGCCAGTTTTCCGCCTAAAGGTGCTGCCATTAAAGCTTTGCTTGGCATGCAAAGGGGAAAGTCATTGTGTCTGCTTTCTGAATGACTGTGATCTATCTTCTCCACCTCTTGGGGTAGGTGCTTGCCATTGTCTGGCTCTGAATGATCCTTGAGATTGCCCTCTACCCCTTGGGCGCCTGTATCTGCCTCGTTGAGGTCTGTCCGTGGCTGGAAAGGACCAATTTTTTGAAGGCCAGTTTCTGCTGAAACGTGGTGGTTGTACCTGTAGGAAATCTTTCACTGTTTGCATTGATCTTGCCTTTTCCTCCATTTTCTTTAGTACCTCCTCAGCTTTAACATCAAACAATACATCTTTTTGAAAAGGTGCATCTAGTAATTTAGCTTCGACATGATCTGGTAAGGTTTGCTCTTTGAGCCAAGCATGTCTACGTATGACAGACCCTGTAACAGCAGCTCTACATGAGGCCTCTAAAGCATCAAAACCACACTGCAAGGTATGTTTACCCACTTGCTCTGCACTATGCAACAAATCCTGCAACTCCTTTAAATCTGGTTGCTCAGGTTGTGTCATTTTGCTTTTCAACTGAGATAACAAAAACTGTAACATATGGAACTGACAGTTTAATGCCCTCATGGTTAAAGTGGCCGAGGTGTACACCTTTTTCTCCCACCTTTCTAAAGCTCTGGAATCTCTCTGAAGGTAATGGGTTTTTAGCAGTTGAGGCCTTAATTCCCTTGGGACCCTGTGAAATAGTTTCTGGGTCAGCAGCATGGCTTTTGTATAGGAACTGGTGTGAATCAGGAACCCGGTAATACCTGTCAGGTTTAACAGGAGCTGGAGGTAAAGAATCTGGGTTGAGGCTGGCTTCTGTGTACACATCATCTAATATATCTAAGACAGGAAGGATAGCCAGAGGCCTGTGCTGGGGAAGCAAGAGAAAATCCCTGAGCCTTTTCTTGGAATCTGAGTAATCTTGGCCTTCCCAGTGAAAGTGTTCCCTCAAGGTATGTAGGGTTTCCCCAAAAGAATAGTCCTCAGGGGGGGAGACCCTGGGAATGGACTCCTCAGCATCAGAGTCTTCAAAAGGGGAATAAGAATATTCCTGGTCCTCAGAATGTTCTGAGGTAATAGAGGCTTGATCTGAGGAAGGGTAGTCTTCCTCCAATCTGGGCCTTTTGTCTGAGGGGGTTTGAGAACCCCCGATACGAGTAATCAAATCCTCAGCCATTTTGAGCATCTGTTTTTTAGGCATGGGGCCTTGAGAGGGGGTCTGTGGTCCTTGTGTTTTAGTTTTCATGGCTGCTTTAGATTTTGTGAAGGCCTTAATGGAAAAGGAGGAAGGCCTGAAGGCACCTTGAGAAGTGGCAGGCCTTCTGAGTTTCCCCGCCTTAAAGTGGCGTCGGAATGGGGGCAGAGGAGCCTGCGACCTCGGGAACAGAAGACACCGGTAATGAAGCGTCATCAGTACTCAGTGGCTGCGTAGGCGCCTCGCTGAGAACCGGAGCACCGGTAGTAGGCTTTAGCATGGTGTCGGTAGAAGTCGCGGACCTCGTATGTCAGTCCTTATCTTTGCGTCTTTTACTCAAAACTGGAGTCGGAGTATCAGATGACATAATATAATTACATTTTTTTACCAAAATAGTGGTGGGCGAACTCCGCCTGACGCTTAATAGTGCGTTTGTTGAATCTAGCACAAAACCGGCAGGCCGAGACGTCATGGTCTGGGCCTAAGCAAGGAATACAGAAAGAATGGAAATCCTTATGCGGTATTTGCTTCCCACATGAAATGCAATTATTAACTTTGTCTGACATCGGTCTGAGGCAAGAAAAGTTTCCCCAACGGGGTACTTAGCTTTCAAGAAGACTTCGGCTGAAATATTTTCGTAAATCTCAGGAGCTGGCCAACCGGCACTTGCAAACTGCTTCTGCTTTGGGCACCGCGCAGCAAGAAAGACTGAAGATGGCATCGGCTGGTTCTTTTATACCCCTGCCGCACGTCAGGGAAGAAGCGACGACAACCGACGCCGGACCTAGACTTTGGAATTCGGCCGACCGAGGACCCGCCTGACGGCAGGATAACCCATCTGTTATGACTGCAGCTGTATGCACAATGAACATCAGAGGAACTCTGACCCGATGACTTGGGCTCAGAGGATCCCTTGGAAGACTTCGACCCCTTTGAAGCCTTGGAAGAGAGGTCAGCCTTGTCTAAGGTAGCCTGAAAAGTCAGGCTTCAGGAGTCCTCTACCAGCTTCCTCCGCCTTTCAAAGAGAACCATGGCACTAAAGGAGTGGCAGATAGAGCACACCTCTTGTAGGTGTACAGAACCCAAACAGTAAACGCAGGTGGAGTGGTTGTCTGTAAGACATCTTTTGACCACACACACCTTTTGATCCCTGACTTTTGTTTCTCTGACATTTTAAATAATTCAGGTCCCTGAATTTTTGTCTAAGAAAATGAGTTACTTTTAACTATAACAAACTAGTATTAACTAACTTCCTACAGAAATATATTTATATATTATATATATATATATATATATATATATATATATATATATATATATATACACACATATACATACATACATATACACACACATTTATAAACACACTAAATATCTAATATTAACTACCACACTAGATATATGATGCACACTAGATTATATAAGATAAACACACACACACTAGCTGACAGAGCCCTGTCACGCCCAAGAAAGAGGCCTAAAGCCCTGAAGAAAAACTTTTTAGAAAACCCTAAGCAAGTTACACTAACAGGCAAAAACCTGAACACTATAATAAAGGTTGAAATCTAAGTATGTGTAATACTAAAGACAAAAAATCCTATTAATACAGAAAATTTTAAATCACTGGCCTGAGCTTCCTCCGAGCCTCTCGAGCTTAAGAGTTTGAGCTTGAAAGTGGCCGATCCGGAGCCGAGGGATCGGCTCCGACCCACGTGTAAGAACAAAACGGCGAGATAGAACAACTTCACATCATCTCTTTCACCCTTAAGCCAATTCAAACCAGCAACATAAAGAAACTCCTAGGTAAATTAAAAAAAGTGTACACTGGCAGCTGATCAACTTCCAAACAAATTCCTAAAATTTGCCACCACATCCATTTCCTATCCTCTCTATTCTTACCCACCTCTCTGAAAGGTACCTCTTCTCTGGAAAATCTCACATTATACCCCTTCAAAGGTGGCCCCTCTATTGACCTCTCCAACTATAGACTAACAGCCATTCTCTCATCTATAGCCAAATCTTAAAATGTATACACCAGTAAATTCTAGGCTACTTCCTTAAAAACATTTTCCAAACACTCAAGGCTTTTAACCCTCAAAGTATACACAGTCCTACAAAAACTCAAACTGCCCTACAAAACACTGAAAACTATCCGACCAGCAACTTAATCCACAACAAAACCAAACTCCTGGCTTTCTCCAATTCTAAATGCTACTAACCCCATCACCTTTCATCTTCGCCTCTAATTACACTAAAATTGAACCAAACAAAACTTCAAGGTTTTACACTAGGTAACAGCCTAAAATTAAACATACTGCACCAACAAATAGAGTCCACTTAAAACTCTGTTCACTCTACAGAACAAAGCCCTAACAGATTATGCCAGATTAATTACAGCTAGATCCCACCTCCTACCCTCCCCCTTTACTGTTCCCACATCTTTATCAACCTGCATAAATCAGACACAAATAACCTTAACCTGTGACAATAGTCAAATTTGCCTCAAACCTTCCTCACTTTAATTGGATAGAACTCCCCAGTCTATCATCTCTCAATCAGCTAATTACTGCTCAGGAATCCACAAACCTGATTTCTGCCCTGCTCTAGCTGACCTCATTCAGCCTTTCAAAAACCTCAAAGAAAGAATGGAGAGGGGTCCGAAACAGATGAAGTCAGCAAGCAAAGGAGGTTAGTAGTGCTGAAACAGAATTCATCCTCAGGTCTTGGTTAAGGACCTTAGTGAGGTGGCCCCAGTTTTTACCAAATCTCACCGAGACGGCAATGATGGACTGTATTTACACAGCATATATCATGGACAGAAGTCAAAAATTGACAGCTGGCTGCACAAGACCCAGGATAAAAAAAAAAAGTGCCCAATCCTGGTAGGCTCACTGGTGCCAGGACTAGAAGTGTGTAGAACCCCCCCCCCCCAAATACAGAAACATTCCTACAATGGGGCCAGGCCCAGGGGTAGGATGTTCCACCTGTTGTAGGTAGCAGCAGTCTACATGATCTCTCTTCTTCAATAATCTATCATCTTTATGGCTCTTTGGCCCATCAGTTTGATTTTTCTTGTATTGTTACTACTGAGCAAAAAGCCCAGAATTGAGTAATTAGAGGGAAAAAAATCCTTCAGCAAGAAAAACTGCCAGAAGCTTCAAATGAAAGTGTTAATACAAGGTGTGAAAAAAAGAGTACATAGATAAGAAACTGATCTATTTGGAAAAAGCAGCATCTGAAAAGTGAAAATATAAACAAAACCTAGACATATTTGAAAAATATAAAACGTATGGATAAGATTTAATATGGTGCAATACTTCTGCAAAAGAAAAAAGCCAAAAATCAATATTAAGAAAGCAGCCCCAAAGATATTTGCAGAGAAATGCAGGCAGAGGCATCCGGATAAGGAAAATTTCACAATATCAAAGATGGAACGTAGAAAAGATTAGTAAGGTAGAAGTTAAACAGAAGTTGAAGTTATGGAGGGCCTGCAAAGTGAAGGATTTAGTGTAGGTGGTGTAACAGGTTAGATCACAGCATAATGCTGAGAGTCCCTAAAGTAAGGAGAAACAAGTTCAGGAGACATCTGAAGCAACATGGACATGGGAAAATGTAATATTTATGCAAAGGAGAAAACAAAACCAGCCAATACAAAAGGGCAGCACCAAAAATATTTGTAGAGAAATACAGGCAAAGGAATCTGCACATGGAAAACTTTACAATACAAAAAGTAAGAACACAAGAGGAAAAGTAGAAAGAGATTAGTAATGGAAACGTTAAAGAAATAGAAACTGAGGTTATGGAGTACCTCCAAAGTGAAGGATTCGGTGTAGAAATCAAATGCAGAAAGCACCACAACAGGATAGAGCAACAGATGTCCAAATTAAGGGGAAACCAGTGGAATAGGAAGCAATTGGTCAGGTGTCACATCAAGACATTTTGGAGCCTTCCACAGGAAACCAGTATAAACACTCACTTGGAACTTGACAGCAAGGAAAGGAACAGGAAACTGTGAAGCAGTCAATGTTGAGGTGTGATAGGGTAGCAAGTTCTCATATGACAGCAACGTCTGGCACAGGATGAAATTGGAGAAGTTGCTACAGGAAGATGCTACAGAACTTTTTATAGAATGCCCGCAGGAAAACAAGAGATGTGCCCTCAGTTTGGAAGAAAATGACCCAAGAGAAGAGTTGCATGCATTAAGATAAATGAGAAACACTGCAGCTCAATGAAACCCAGAAAGTCAGACATCTAATAAAAAACAAATAAATGCAGTAATTAGGACTATCCAGAGAGATACATGCAATATGTACACAGGATTACTGTCCTGATACATTAACTGAAAGCTCTACAAGAACACAGGGTAGTGAGGGAAGGGAAGAAGTCTAATACGATCATGAAGTATCTAACAGAGAAAACTATAAAGCAATTAATACAAGTGACAACTGTTAGAAGACTATGGAAGAAGGAATCCATCACACTAATTTAAAAGCAATGCAAAGTATTAGAACAGACCAGGATCCAATAAGCAATTTATTGATAAGTTTTACAGAGAATTGTAAACAAGGTAAAAGGAATTTAAAGACTGCCAAAAAGTGGAAATACATACATTTTGGAGATCTATGAAGATCCTGTGGAGCATAACATGCCAAATGGATAGATGTAAAAATAAGTTTAAAGGTGCAGGATAAATGGGATAAAGTTAACAGCCAGAGAGATCAAAGTTAAGTAAGGCCTCTTAATTGGAACCCCCCGTCCCAGATGCAGTATCTAACATTTGGTTAAAAGTAATATCTTTACACAAAGAATTAGCCATGAGTAAGAACTATTTATACACATCCCAGACAGACACAAACCTACCCAACAGGCAAAACAATACTACTTTAGAGTGAACCTGAAGCTACCCTCAAAATAATAGGCCAATAACTTGCCTTCCAACAACGTTTAAACTATACATGGGAATTGGACAGTTTGCATTCATTTAGAAGAAAACTCAATTATGGCAGCAAAAAAGGGCAATTAAAAAAAAGTAATGTGGAACAAAGGATCATTTGTTAAAATCATACTGGAGAACTGGAAAAAGGAAAAGTATGACACGGATTGACTATAAAACAAGTATCTGATAGTATCCCACATTCATTGATAAGAGTACTTAATTTTTAAGATACACTCTACACAGACTACATTACAGGGACTATGAAACCTCTGGGTAATCTGCCCTTTATCATGGTTTAATTGCAAAGGGGGATATGCCATGGTGACTCATCATTGCTATTCTGCCCTGCCATTATCCCATTAAAGCCATCTACTTAACAGCTTAGGCCACGGATACAATTTGGCTCCTAGAAACAAAGTGTAAAGACGTATCTTCTCTAAACTGTATCTCATAAGATCAGCTGCAGGTTGTCGAAACTTTTTCAGATACAAGAATGTCACGGTCTCCAAGTGTGCAAAAGCAACTTTTACAGCAGGAAAAGTGCAGCACCAGGAAAACATCAGTTTGGGACAAGAATGTGATGAACTAGTGTATAAATATTTGGGAATTGATAAAGAACAAATATAATGAACAAATGCGAATAAACTCAGTAAGGAATACTTTAGAAAACTTGAAAATCAATCAGCAATGACATCTAGGAACAAAGTCCAAGCTATTAACCAATTTGCTCTTCCTATCCTGAGAGCGACTGCCTGGCCCCAAAAAGTACAGTTGTGCACGCTTACCATAAATGTAGATGTAGTGTATATTCACAGTTGCAGTTATCACATTTGGAGTTATCTGCTTGCAGTAGCCCTCAATCGACCTGATTATCGAAGTCTTAGGTCCTGCGTCGGTTGCCATCTCATCTTCCGTGACATCAGGTAAAGGGGTATAAAGCATGCAGTCGATGCCATTACATCAGTTTTTCTTGCCCCAGATGTCAGGTGCACCCATAATGGGTAGCAATAATATAAAAGGTTACACCAACAAAAAAGCAAATACACCAAAAAGCTTTGAGCATAGTAAACAATAATAGGAGGTATAGTCAATAGATGTCAGGGGGCTGGAGGGAGGGTAACCAGGACTGCAACAGTGAATACACTCCAATATCTACATAAGTGTACACAACTCTATGTTCTTAGTGTTTTCACTGTTGCAGTCATCACATTTGGGTAGATTCCAAAAGCTAAGAATGAGGAGGTAATTAGCATTAGGACCAGCTATAAGGCCCTGCAAAACTGCAGTGGCAAAGCCAGCTCTGGATTTAGAAAGAATTGGCAAATGGTAATGCTTGAAGGTATGTATCGAACTCCAGGTAGCAGCTTCTAGGATGTCTCTGGTAGAAACACCTCTGAGAAAGGCTGTAGATGCAGCCCTGGTTGAATGTGGTCTTATCCCCAGTGGGGTAGGTTTTCCATAGTGCTTATAGCAGAAATAAATGCAATGGCTTATCCATTTAGAAATGGTTTGCTTTGAAATGGCCTTCCCCTCTGCCCCTGCAGCAAATGCAACCAGCAGCTGTTCAGATTTCCTGAGAGACTTTGTGCACATCCAAGGAGTGCAGTACTCGCCCCCCCTTTGTTCTGTGGATTAGAAAAGGTTGGCAAATGAATAGACAGATTAAGGGCCACACTGGATACCACCTTAGGCATGGAGGGATTGGTCCTGAGGAACACCCTGTCAGCATGAATGATGATGAAAGGCTCCACTGCCATGAGGGCCTGTAATTCAGACACCCTTCTTGCTGAAGTGATGGCTAAAAGGAAGGCAGTTTTCCAAGAAAGGAATTTAAAGTCTGCAGCTGCCTCAAAGGGAGGTAAGAGTGAGTTTTTCCAATACTAAGTTAAGGTCCCAGGCAGCAGTAAGGGCTCTCCTGGGTGATGTTAAGTTTTTGGTCCCTCTAAGGAATTGCTTCAGCAGGGGAAGGAGAGAAGAGGGATGGTTCTGTACTGTAATGAGCTGAAATGGCTGAGGCATGAATTTTGATGGAGGAAAAGGCGCTTGTGAAGCATCTCAGGTAAGTATTTAAGAATATGGGGTAAAGTGGGCATTGCTGTGCCCATCCCCCCCCCCCCCGAGTTTGGCTCCAGGAACAGAATCTTTTCCATTATTCAGCATAGGATTTTCTAGTACTAGGCCTCCTTCCCTCCAGAATGACATCATCACCTGCTTACTGAGAGATCAGGTAATTAGCCAGGCTGCCAGGTTCAAGGTTGGTAGCTGTGGGTGCAGAATCTGGCCCTTCTGCTAGGACAGCAGGGCTGTGGTCTGAGGCAGGTGCCGGCAGTGATACTGCAAGAGGGGTACCAGTGTTGGCATGGCCAGTCTGGTGCAATCAGTATTGTCCTTGGTTTGCCCCGTTTGATCTTTAGCAGTACCCTGGAGAGGAGAGGCTGAGGGGGAAGGCATAAACTGATGGTTTTCCAGGTGAAGGGCAGGGCATCCACTTTCCAAGCTTGTTTGTTGGGAATCCTTGTGCAGAATGTGTCCAACTGGTAGTGGTGGGGGGGGGGGCAAACAGGTCTCTCTCTGGGCTCCCACATTTGTTTCTCAACATGTTGAATACCTTTGGTTCCAGTTTCCACTCGTGTGGGTCTATGAGATTTCTGCTTAGGTTATCTGCCAGTGTATTTAGCTTTCCTGGCAGGAATTGAGCCTGTAGGTGCACTTGGTAGCTCAAGGCTGTGTTCCACAGAGCCATGGCTAGTCTGCAGAGAGGGTACGAGTGGGTTCCCCCCTGCTTGTTTATATACCACAAGTGTTGTCTGCCTTTACCAATAATTGTCCTGGAAGAATGTGGTCCTTGAAGGCTGTCAGAGCATTCTGTACAGCTAACATTTTTTGATCGATATGCAGGTGCATCTGACTTGGGTCCCATTTGCTCTGAACGCAATGCCCTGCCAAGTGAGCCCCCCATGCATAGTCTGATACATCTGTTAGGGTTGGGCAGTAGGGGATAGAGTGAATGACAGTCCCTTGTTTTGGTGGCAGGCATCTGCCCACCAAAGGAACTATCTGTAGACAAGGTATGATAAGAATCATTGATTCTAGATCCTGAGAATGTTGATACCATTGTAGTTTCCTCATATGCAGTGTTGCATATGGAATTAGTAGAATGCAAGAGGCCACAAACCCCTGGGCTTACAGTATTTTTCTTGCAGATAGCTGGGTCTTTGAAGCCAGTGGTTTGAAGTAGGTTGTCAAATGAACTTGTTTCGCTGGCGTGAGGTAGACCATCTGGAAAGTTGCATTCAAGCTTACTCCCAGGAATACAATTTGTTGGCAGGGTCCAAGATGTGATTTCTTTTAGTTTATGGTGTACCCCAGAGAAGTCAGCAACTTCTGTACAAATGCCAAATTTAATAGCATGTCCTGGCTTTCTGCCCGAATTAGACAATCATCCAAGTATGGGTATAACTGAATATTTCTTTGCCTGCAAAATGCAATGACTGGAGCTAAGCACTTTGAATACCCTGGGCGCAGTAGATAAGCCAAAGGGCAGGTAGGCTTCCTTTAAATCCAGTGTTGCCAACCAAGTATCTCTGCCTAATATGGGAAGTAGCTGATGAGTACCTTGACTTTTGGGATTTCAAAAAATGTGTAGGACAGCCAGGTCCAGGATAGCCTGCCAGGAATTGTCCTTTCTGGGTACCAGGAAAAGTGGAGTAGAAACCTTGCCCCCATTCTTGTGGCACAGGCTGAATAATCCTGATGCTTGAGAGAACTTGCTTTTGAGCCTTTCTGCCCACTGATTTGGGGGGGGGGGGGGTAGGTCTGGCCAACTGTTTGCAGTTGGTTAAGTAATGGAAGTGGAATCCGTATCCTTGGGAAACTATATTTAAAACCCATTTGTCCTGGGTAATGAGTTCCCAATTTTTTTACATGCAGGACAATCTTTCCCCCTAAAGGAAGTCAGTTGAGCAGGGCTTGGAAGGTTTAAAGTTAAGTCAGCCAGTGAGTGAGAATTTTCCATGGGGGGGGGGGGGTCTTACTACTTGGAAGTGGGAGACCCCACTGCTTAGGCCTGTGAGTACCTTGGGACTGAAGCCTGGGTTTTCTGCTGGTTCTGGGTTTGGACTGAAGAGACCTGGAAGACGCAGGAAAGGAGATGTATGGGGAAAATTCTTAGAGGACCAATGCCTACTAAATCTGGGAGGCTGTACTTGCAGGAAATCTTTTACAGTTTGCATAGATTTAGCTTTTTCCTCCATCTTTTAAGTACTTCTGCTTTGTTGCCAAACAGGCAGTCTTAAGGGAGATTCCAGTAATTTAGCTTTAACATGATCTGGCAAAGATTGCTCCTTAAGCCAAGCATGCCTTCCAAGTACAGACTCAGTGACAGCAGCCCTGCAAAATATCAAAACCACATTGCAAAGTATGTTTTCCAACTTGTTCAGCAGAATGCATTAAATCCTGTAAATCTATTTTCAGCAGTCAGGAATAAACACAATTTTCTGTTTAAACAATCCAATAATATGCTGCCGATACTTTAACATATGAAACTGGCAGTTTAAGGCCCTAATGGCAAAGATTGCAGAAGTGTATACCTACTTACCCCATCTATCCAGCACCCTGGAATCTCTATCAGAGGGGGTAGGATTTTTGGCAGTAGTAGCTTTAATGCCCTTGGGTCACTGTGAAATGGTCTCCGGATCCACAGTAAGATTTTTATAAAGGAACTTGAAGTCAGTTACCCTGTAATACCCATCAGGTTTTCTGGGAGCAGGAGCTAGAGAGTCAGGGGCCAGGCTAGATTCCGAGAAGGCATCCTCTACAATGTCCACTCAGGAGGGATAGCTAAAGGCCTGTATTGAGACAGAAGAAAGAATTCCCCAAGCCTTTTTTTGGAGTCAGAGCAATCCTAGCTTTCCCAGCGAAAATGCTCCGCAACAGTATGCAAGGTTTCACCAAAAGAAAAATCCTCTGGAGGGGAAGCAGATAGAATGGGAGTCCTCTACATCAGAATTCTCCTAGGTAGACAAGGGCAAATCCTGGTCAGATAAAGTAGAAATTTCAGAATACTGATCAGAAGGAAAATCAGTCCTAGGTCTCTAAATCAGGGGAAGCCACCCTTTCACCTTTAAGAGTAATAAGGTCTTCATTTGTTTTTTTAGGCATAGGGGCCTGACCATGCAGTCTGGGCGTCAGTTTTCTAGGCATGGAACGAGTTTTAGGCCTTGAAGATGGCATCAAGTTTAATATGCAAGTCAGTAGGCTCAGAAGCCAGTGCTTGCACAGCAGCTCTGGACCCATCCAAGCTAGAGACATCCACAGGTTCCACAGTTTAAGCATCTCACGGCATGCTAGACTCCAAATGGGTCTCAGTAGAGGCCTGCGAATCTGAATTAGCAGGTATTAGGGGCTGCAAAAGCACCTCATTGAGTACCGGCAAACTGCTTAGAAGTGTCGGCAGCTTTGGACCTATGCGGACTATCTTCGCGTTTTTTTCAGGTGGTCAGTAGTCTGGTGGCTTACCAAAGCCATTTCTGGATAAGTGAAATGAGTACCAAAATATTTAGATGCGTAAATGAACTGACGACGAATAGCAAGGTTTGAATAATCACAAAACAGACTGAGGTACATTGTAGTCTGGGCCCAAGCAAGGAATGCAGTACGAATGAAAATCTTTGAGGTACTTGCTTTCCACAAAAAGTACAACTTAACTTTTACGGACATCAGTTTAGAACAAGATAAAGGACCCCCAACAGGGTACTTAGCTTAGTTGAAGACTTAGGATCTGAAACTCAAAATGAAAAATTTCAGGAGTTGGCCAACCGGCACTTGCAAACTGCTTCGGGCACCGCACAGCAAGAAAAACTGATGTAATGGCATTGGCTGCATGCTTTATACCCCTGACTACCTAACATCATGGAATATGAGAGCAACTGATGCAGGACCCAAGACTTTGATAAATCAGGCCGACTGAGGGTACTGCAAGCAGATAACCCCAAATCTGATGACTAACAGTGAAACACAAAGATAATCAGGTTTGACAGAAAAAAACAAAAAGGATGCTTCATGCTCAAATGATTTCTAAAAATCAGTGTACACTGTTCTGAAGGAGGGCTGGGCCACCTTGAAATTGATATGTAATCATGGGACTCCGTACATCTGCTTACCTCACAAGACCCAAATGCAGTGAAAGCTTTGAAACGTAATTAAGATGACTTCTCAGCCTCATTTAGCAGGAGCATTATATCAGTGTCAAGCAGGAATGGAAATCAAACCAGAAGATAAAAAATCAGGCAGCAACTGGATGTGCCCAAAAACAAAAAGGATAAAAGTGAAGGACTAGATAAGGCAAGAAACGTGGAAAAAGCATAAACATAGTTGCAAGTATAGAAAACTTCTGGAAGAACCTCATGTTGATCAGGAACAAATGCAGGAATGGTTAAGGAGAGGCAAATTCAAACCAAGAGATGACAGGGTAATATTGGCAGCCCAAGATAGTAGGCTACGTACACGCTGGTTTGACAAAGTCCACTGAACGTGGGAGAAAATGTAGGTTTTGTAAAACTGCGTTGGAGACTGCCACACACCTCGCTGTTGGTTATGAGATACCAACAGCAGGACTGTATACTGAAAGGCATAATGTGGCAAAACTGTTGCACTGGAGATTGCGCAAATATTATGGTACTGAAATGGCTGAAAAACAGAACACAAGCCACAAATCATAGAAAAATTACAAACAGCTGAAAGAGATAGATGCTAGAAAACTGGATAGAGTGGTCCAAGACAAAAGTAGCACTGTTCAATGAAACTGCTACTCCCACTGACTAGTGTCCTGCTTACAGTTATCAGGATCTACAGGCAGAAATGAGAGCAATGTGGAAGATATCCAGACAGTGCCAATAGTAGGCACAATCGGGGAGTCTACAATCATATTTAACAAGTTACCAATCCATGTAACTCCATACAAATTGCAAGTCATTACTGGACAACACTGCAGGTGCTGCGAAGAGCACTTTTGGCCGACAGTGAAAATACTAATTTCATGAACTTTAAATCATACTTTGACTTGGGAAACCTGAACACATTTTCAAAAGAACTAAAAGAATATTACTCTAAACATTGGCTATGTTCCCATACATCTCCAGGCTAATAACAGTCATACTCTAATCTCTAACTACACCTTTTACAGCCAAAACTGGCTTTTGTTTCCACAAAAGTGAGCGGTGTCAAATCCATTATGATTTCTTTGTATTTTGCCAGTATTTGTATATGCCATGTTTCATCTGTGGTGTATTTTTTACTCTTATTTGCAGTTCTATTCACTGTACTATTTTTGTATTTGTAATTTGCTGCTTTTCTCTTTAGGTCTCTTCTGAAAAAGGGCTTCTCTCCCAGGTTTTTGCCACTACCTGGTAATCAAATGTAAAAATAACCCAGCCAAGAAGTACCCAAGTCTAAAACCATCTGTCAAAAAATAAAATAAATAAAAAGCTTGAGAGCCAGTTCACACGACAGAAGGCATTAAGTCTCCCAACTCCTGCCATCGGTTACCAGTTTTCCATAGGACACCAACTTGCAGTGGGTGCGAGTTTCTCCAGCAGAGAAGTTTATGTAGCAAAACAGAATTTTCTTACACTTCCATCTTTTAAATAGAAGTTATGTTCTTACCATAACGTTCCATGTTAGTTGTCTTCTCGCCTTCTTCTTGCTGGATGGGTTCGGAGCCGACCTCGGCTCCGACTCGGCCACTCTAAAAGCTCGACAGTTGGTTCCACCGGCTCGAGGCTCCCCTTATATCCCACAATGCTAGGCGAGAGTTACCTCAGATCTCGTTTGTAAGCTAACCCAGCTTATATCAATAATAGTATAACTGTAAATAGAATCCACCTCTAACAGCAGGAAGAAAAGGGGTGACCTACATCCTGAAACAAGAAATATGCAAAATAGCATATGACTAAGAAAGAGGTGGTAGAAAGAGAGGTCACGATCACAACTCCTCTAGGTCTGTCCAGGCCAGGGGGAAGGAGGGTGGGGCCTTAAGAAGGCGGCGAGAAGAAGACAACTAACATGGAATGTTATGGTAAGAACATAACTTCTATATGTTGAGTTGTCTATCTCGCCTTCATTCTTGCTGGATGGGACCGTCCCTAGCACCTTGTCCCGGGTGGCCTAACGGAACAGACTCCTGAGAACAGTGGAACCAAAATTAGCTCTATGCCTAGAAGCTAAATCCAACTTATAATGGGAAATAAAAGTGTGAGGAGTAGCCCAAGTAGCCGCTGCACAAATGGTGTCAATAGGCAGTCTGTCTTGGAAGGCTAGAGAAGTAGCCAAAGCTCTGGTGGAATGGGCTTTAGGTTTATTAGGCAGTTTTGGTGTCTAATCTCATAAACAAGGGTAATCAGAGATGTTAGCCATCTGGATAATGATACCTTTGAAACTGAAGTCCCTTTCTGCTTTCCATAGGAGACAAACAGCTGATCAGATTTTCTGAATTGTTTCGTCCTGTCCAAGTAGTACCTTAATTGACGATGAACATCCAGGCAGTGTAATTTTTGTTCAGACCTATTTGAATACTCTGGGAAAAAGACAGGCAGGTCAATGCATTGGTTTAGATTTGATGTTGAAACCACCTTAGGCAAAAAGGACGGGTTAGTTCGTCTCTGTCCTTATGGAACAAGAGATAAGGAGAACGACAACTGAGTGCTTGAAGTTCTGAAATTCTTCTAGCTGATGTGATAGCCACCAGAAAGAGAGTTTTCCATGATAATAATTTCAAGGAACATGAAGCTGCAGGTTCGAAAGGGGAAAGAATCAAAGAAGCAAGAACTAAATTTAGGTCCCAAGGAGAAGGAGGATTTCTTATAGGAGGTCTGAGAAGAAAAACTCCTTTCAAAAAGGCTTTGCAAAGTTTGTGGGACATTAGGGCAGATTCAGAAATGCCCACATGAAAATTAGAAATAGCTGCCAATTGAACCTTAAGAGTAGATGGAGATGAACCTGCATGGAAGAGTTCAGCTAGAAAATCAAGGACTAGTTGGATGGAAGCGGTGAAAGGATCTATGTCCTTTCCTTGCCCAGTATGAGGAACGTTTCCACTTACTCAAATAAATCTTTCGAGTGGAAGATTTATGGGAAGCTATCAATATATCTCTAACCAAGTGAGATAATTGAGGAAGCCTGGCTACGGTTGGAAGTGGAGGAACCAAGCAGTGAGGTTCAGAGAGGGGAGGGAGCGATGAAACTGACCCGATTGGTGGATCAAAAGATCTGGAACTAGGTCCAGACTCCACGGTCGCTCAAGAGAAACGATGTAGAAAGGGGAACCACACTTGTCGAGGCCAGTAAGGAGCAATGAGGATCAATGAGGCCTTCTGAGCGATAGCTTTCTGTATTACTTGAGAGATCAGAGGGAAAGGAGGAAATGCATACAGAAGTCCCCGGGGCCATACTTGGACTAGAGCGTCCCTGCTGGGTTGGCCTGGTAAAGGGAATAGAGTGAAGTATTCTCTGCACTTGCTGTTTTGGGGAGTAGCAAAAAGATCGCAGCAAGGCTGACCCCACTTGAGAAATATCTCTCTCACTACAGAGTCTTTCAGAGACCACTCGTGAGGCATGAGTATAGCTCTGCTCAACTTGTCCGCAATGTGATTGGACTTCCCAGGGATGTGCGTTGCTATCAGAAAACGCTGAGAAGAAATCGCCCATTGCCACAGTCTGAGTGCTTCTCGACACAGGGGGTATGATCTGGTTCCGCCTTGTTTGTTGATGTACCACACTACAGACATATTGTCTGTCTGGATTGCAATCGTTCCCAAGGGAAGAGAGTCTTGAAGGGCTTGCAACGCTAAAAGCACTGCTCTCATCTCCAGAACATTTATGTGCAAGTGGCATTCGTTTGGTTGCCATGTGCCCTGGACTGTCCTGCCCTGATAATGCCCCCCCCACCCGATCAGGGAGGCATCCGTTGTCAGAGTAGCAACCGGAGGAGGTGGAACAAATGGTCTTCCCGACAGGAGCTGGGGAAGACATCCACCACATGAGATGCTTTTTGCACGCCTGCGTGATCATAATGGTGTGAGACATTGGAAGTTCCTGGTATGACCATTGAGAAAAAAAGCATCCACTGAAGGATCCGCATGTGGTATCTGGCCAATGGGAGGAGAGGTATGCCGCTGCCATGATTCCCAACACCTTTAGAACTAACCTGGCTTTGGCTCTGTTGTTGTTGAGAAGAAGTGACACCAATTTGTGAATGTCTGATATCCTTTGGTTCGTTAGCGTTGCAGACATGTTTATAGTATCTAAATTTGCCTATGTAGGTAATAGTACGACAAGGCGACAAAACAGACTTTTCGCAATTTATTGAAATACCCAGTTTTTGACAAAGCGAAAAGTATAATCTCTGGCCATCAGAAGGAGATGCTTGGTGGGAGCTGTGAGAAGCCAGTCGTCCAAATATGGAAACACCTGGAATCCTTGTCTTCTCAGGTGAGAAGCTACCACTGCCATGCATTTGGTAAACACCGGGGGCAGTGGTGAGACCAAAGGGCAGGGCCCTGAACTGAAAATGACTGGTTCCCAGCCTGAAGCGGAGGAATCTTCTGGGCGTCTGTTCATTTTATGTGATAGTATGCATCCCGAAGGTCTATAGAGCACATCCAGTTTCCTTTGCCCAGAAGGGGAAGAATGGATTGCAGTGTGACCATCCGAAATCTTGTTTTCTTGACTGATTTGTTCAAGATACTGAGATCCAAAATCGGTCTCCAGTCCCCTGTTTTCTTTGGAACTAAAAGAACCTTGAGTAGATTCCGGATCCTTGTTGGTCTGCTGGCACTAACTGAATTACTCTTTTGTAAGCAGTTTTGAAATTTCCAAAGCTGCTATATCCCTTTGAGCGGTGGAACATCTGGAAGGGATTTTTGACTGATTTGGAAAGCGAAGAAAGGGGATAGAATAGCCTTGAAATGATGGACTGTACCCATTTGTCTTGAGTCAGGGATAGCCAGGCTTCTGGGTACAGTGACAATCTTCCCCGACTGCCTCGAAGATGGGCAGTCGGGCAACACCTCAGGGATGCTGAAAAGGCTCGTCAGGAAAGGCTTCCCGATTGCCTTGGTTCTCATGGACCCCCTGCCCCTAGGCGGCGTCTACCATTGTTATTCCCACCTCTGCCTTTGGTAGGAAAGCGACTCTGTCGTCAGGCGAAGTCCCTTGAGATTGTTTACGGAACCACATCTTCCCACCCTTCTGGCCTTTGGGGTAAGGCCTAGAAGGAGTCGAAAACGGACTCCGGCGGCAGAAAGGGTCTTGCCATCAGTCTCGCACCTAGTCAGGGTTTCTTTCACTTGAGGACCAAAGAGAGATGATCCATCAAAGGGGAGTTCGTGAAAGACGTCTTGAAAGGTTCCAAAGTTGCATAGCCGCATCCAGGCGTGCCTACGTAAGGCTACCCCTGTCCCTGCGGCTCTGCTCGCTCCATCGGCCGCATAAGAGAGGAGGCATGGAGGAGTTGGATATGGAATTAAGGGTAGCCAGCTGCGTGTTCATATTCTCTTGAAACCCGCAGCTGTAGGGTCCTTGACATTTCACTCGCTTCCTTGATCAAGTCTCTTTGAAGACGAGTGAAATGGCACAGGTAATTCAGCGAACGCATGGTAAATGTCGCTGAGGAGAACATCCGCTTCCGTACCTATCCATGGACCTAGATTCCTTGTTAGGTGGATGGACAGGCACTGAAGGATCAGCCAGTTCCTTCTTTGTGGCGGCAGCTACCACCATAGCATCCACAGAAACTCCTTTTGATAAAATTGCTTGTCTGATGGAGCTGTGATGAATTTGGAGGGTCTCCTGGGAGTGGGGTCCACTGAATCAGGAGCCGTCCATGCCTTCTTAGCGACCACCTGCATGAGGGGGTCGAGGGGGACACCCAGGAGGTGGAAGGGCGAGAGCCAAACGCCTCAAGATACACAGATTCGTCCTCCGAAGGGTTGAGGGCTGGCCAATTTCCCCTCTGTTTCAGGATCTCCAGAATGTCTGCAAATGAGACATCTTCAGAAGGGGAACGGGGGGAACCCTCAGAATCATCCAGATCTGTGTCCGACGTGATAGACTCAGGTGAGTCAATGTGCTTCCTCTTGCACTTCCTCTTCCGAGGAGGCTCTTCTGCCAAACCAGGAGAGGCCTCGGAAGAGGATGAAATCCCCAAAGGGTGCTCCTGAGGAGCTGGCTCTCTGCGGTCCGGGATGAGGGAGTGAGTCGACTTACCCTGAGGCAGCATAGAAGGAGGGGCTGACGGAGCCGACTGTGGAGTAGAGCCAGGCTCTAACACACTCCGCATGACCTCGAATGCACCCCTGTCAGGCAGAGCCAGAGGTCCCGCTCCGAGGAGCTAAGGACCCCTCGGCACAGACAGTGATGGCTCGAGGTCGATGTCGGAGCCGAACTCACCAGCGCCAAGCACCGAGGGAGAGGGGGTCGGACAAGGGTCCGATGCCACTCACCCCTCGAGCCGACGAGGAGGTCGGCGCCGAGATTCCTCCAAGGAAGAAACGGAGCGCAGCGAAGCCGAAGACAATTGTCTCGGCTCCGAAGTGACCACAGTCTCGGTTCCGACACGACCCGGCTCCGAACTCAAGAGAGTCGAAGGAGGAAAGAGTTGATGGACCGGGGCCGGCACCGACTGATGAGTCGGGCTCTGAAGCATCTGGGCTAGTGCCTCGGACTTAAGTAGTCGACTCACCACCCTCTGAAGGTCATGATCGGAAAGCCTCGATGACCTAGAGGAATGAGACCTTTGGCTCCGTTCAGACAGCAGGGGAGATCCTGGAGCCGAATGAACGGAGCCAAGAGAAGGTGACCTAGACCTCTTTCTGGTTGTCGGCTCCGAAGATCTTGTCGGAGCCGACACGGGTACCTCGATAACCTCGGCTCCAGCCGGAGGCGAGGAAGCCACAGAAACTGTGGACTGAGTCTTATCGGCTCCAGCCGGAGCCGATAAAGGCAAAGGTTGAACAACCTGAGGTCTCTGCTCAGGAGCCGAAGACCTCGATGCCTTAGAGGGCTTCCCTGTTGAAACTGACAGGGAATCCTCTGGCTTCAACAAGCCTCTCAGAATCAATTTATTTTTTCTCTCCTGCAGGACCCTGGGGCTGAAGCCATGGCACACAGCACAGGAGTCCTGCAGGTGCAAAGGCCCCAGACAATAGACACGAAGTGTGAGCGTCTGTCAGAGACATTTTCTGACAGCACGCATCACACTTCTTGAATCCAGAGACCTTTGCTTCTTTTGACATTTCCCTGACAGGTGTACACTAACACACACCCAAACACACAGTTATACCCTGTCAGTAAAAATTAGTAATACTAAAAACAATAACAACTTTAGTAAAAATACTAATAATTAAGTACAAAAATTAAAGTAAGCTACACAAACACTCCCTAGGGAAGGGAAGGCCAAGGGCCCAAGGGAAGAACCAACGGTTCTTTTAGTAAGAAAAACGGGAAAAATTAGGGTCGGGGATAAGGATCTATGTTCTACACTAATTTAGGAAGAATTAAAAGTTAAAAGGGGAAAAAAAGAGTAACTTTTTGAAGAAAAAGCTAACACTCACCAGGAACCGGTAGAAGCAACCAACCTCGAAGCTGTAGCGGCAAACGAGATCTGGGGTAACTCTCGCCTAGCATTGTGGGATATAAGGGGAGCCTCGAGCCGGTGGAACCAACTCTCGAGCTTTTAGAGTGGCCGAGTCGGAGCCGAGGTCGGCTCCGAACCCATCCAGCAAGAATGAAGGCGAGAGAGACAACTTAACATCTTGGGTTTTTATTTAGCATGTCACCAGGGGGGGGGAAAGGCAGCCACCTCTTACAAACTCCAGCATGTACAGTTTGGTGTGTAGGCAGCCCACATACTGAGCGTAATACTGCTCTCAGTTACTGTCCTTAATAGGTGGAAGGATGTGCTGCTTGGGACAGAAAGGAGCAGTCAGGACTGCTACATTGTGACAGTAAGAGCTCAGGCAGCAAGTTTATCCTTTGCTCCCACAATTGAAAAACCAGAGTAAGACTGCACCAATTTTGTATCACATCTGCCCTTGTGAATAATGACCACACCTTTAAAACCATTGCAGAGCTGTCCAAGAGAGCGATTGTGAATCACTATCCAAAGCTGGGCAAAGTTCAATTTATTCTGAATCTGCAAGAAACCTAGTCTGTCACACCTTTACTGGCTCGCTAGTCTACACTTTAGGTCAGACAACTGGCAATATGATGGTGGATGTGGAAGGCCACCCCAGATTCTGTAGTGAATTATAATCTGTGCCACACTCCAGCTGAGAATTAGTCAAACCAAATGCAGATTAAAAACTGGTAATAAGGGACTTGGCTCCAATGTCAACAGTACTCTCCTGGTGGGCAAAAGGTCAGCCTCCCATCTTTTAGGAAACAGGAACAGCTAAAGACTAGAAAGGAGTCAGACCCACATTTTCTTGATCAAAAATGCATTGAGGAAAAACCATCATCGAGCAAAATGGGACAGATTCTTTAATTCATTGCTTACCATTTTATTTGGATTTGGGGAGAGACTTGGGCCTTTTTAATCAAAGGGTAACCTTTTTGGTTTAGATGGGAACGATAGTCTACACCACTTGGAAACCAGGGACAGTGAAGCTTGGTGGTTAAGAAGCCAGCTGCTATTAAAATTTTTCCTGTTGGGACAAATTGTGTAGGAGCAGATCCCCAGACCACATCTAGTTTTGCCAAAATAAGGTCTTATTACGAATATGCAGGTGAAACATATCAACTCATTTTCTTTACATGTATCCTTCCATTTTAATAAATTTAGCATTCCCAGATAAATACTACTACCTCAGCTAAGAGCACACGTAACCAGACTGCATGTTTCAAACATTTTGGACTCCCATGGAGAGAGTTCTCAGCAAGAGGAGAAAACTGAAGGCTATTCAGAATCCTGCCACAGGCCAGGAAAACTACAGGAAATGGCTAACTTGGCAGATCTACACAGTTAAGTGGATAGGTAGACAAGACACCTTGGGTAGAGGCACAAAGGTCCTGATAGACACCAGCAAGTGCACCTTGTAAGCTTACTCTGGAAGACAGCCAAAACTAAACCTGGCACTATGACACTGGCTAACTGATCCCTCAAAGAAAACAATATGGCTTTGGTAGACATATCTATATGCCCAAAAAGTTTACTTTCATAGGTTAGTACTAGGCCAACTGCCCTTGTAAGCCTACCAATTATCCCTTGTGAGACTCAAACCCTGCACCTTGTGTTTGTAAGGCAAACATCTTAACCATTAGGTCAACCTCTTTTCAAGTTTATTCAGCAGACTAGTCCAATATGGCTCAAGGATTTTCTATACACCAAACTTGGGAATAGAGCCCTACCCATTCCCCATCACGGGAAGAGTACTGCTATAAAAGCAACTACCTGCTCCACCAGTCAAGTTGAACCGGAAGCCCAGCAGCACTATATAGCAAAGTGGTACTAGACACCCTGGATCAGAGTCAGAGGCCTCATGTAAGGCAGTAAACTGAGAATCCTGACTCCAGTTTAACTAAAAAAAAAAGCCAGTCCACCTACTGTTGAGCTGTAAAAAGCAGTGGGTAGTCTGCACTTTGCAAATATACTGAAAGGACTGGCCACTCTCCATACTCAACTGGCTACCTTGGCTTCTATACCCCACTTCAAACTCCCTAGCTGTTTATTCTGCTCCCTCTGAAAGGCTGCAGCATTCCCATTATACCTAGGGTGAATGAAAGCAGTTTCAGACTTTTCTTTCACCGTGGGAAATGAAAATCTGATTGTAATGACTCAACCGACAGAACCACAGACACAAAGTACAGTTCTGCACACTTATATAAATGTTAGTGTGTATTCACTATTGCAGTCATTCTATTTGGGTAATCCTGCTGGCAGGTTGCCCTCAGTCGGCCTGAATTCCAAAGTCCTGGGTCAGCTGCTGACACCCTTCCCTGACGCCAGGGGTATAAAAGAAGCAGCCAATGCCATTTTCTTTAGTTTTTCTTGCTCCAGATGTCAGGTGCCCCCTTAAAGAGTAGCCAAAAATTATGTATATATATATATAAAAAATACATGCACCAATATAACCTTTACCTTCAACTACAAGCAAATACACCACACAGGTTCCATCAGAAGAAATGGGGATTGCGGGTGGGTAACCTAGACTGCAACAGTCAATACACTCGAACATCTACATTTATGGTAAGTGTACACAACTGTACTATGTTAGTGTTTCACTGTTGCAGTCATCACATTTGGGTAGAGTCCCAAAGCTATGGTTGGGAGGCTAGAGCTAAACAGTATTAGGAGCAGTTATGAGGCCCTGCAGATCTGCAGTGGCAAACCCCGCCCTGGATTTAGAGTAGAGTGGCAGATGACAGTGCTTTGTAAAGGTGTGCACTGAAAAAGTAGCAGCCTCTAAAAATGTCCTTGGTTGCTACTCCCCTGAGAAAGGCTGCTAAAGTGGCTGCAACTCTGGCTGAATGTGGCCTAATGCCCTTAGGCACTGGCTTGCCATGGTGTAAGTAGCAGAAACGAATGCAGTGGCCTATCCACTTTGAAATAGTCTGCCATGAGATGGGCTTTTCCTTGTGATCCTGCAGCATATATCACTAGTAATTGCTCTGTCTTTCTGAAAACTTTGGTTCTGTCCAAGTAGAATCTAAGCTGTCTGTGTACGGCCAAAGAATGCAGAACTCTCCCCCTTGCTCTGTGGATTTGGATAAAAAGTTGGCAGATGAATAGTTTGGTTAAGAGCCATACTGGACACTACCTTAAGGCATAAATGTTGGGTATGTCCTCTGAGAGACTCTGTCTGGATAAAAAAAATGATAAAAGGTTTCCACAGCCATGAGTGCCTGTAGCTCTGAAACTCGTCTTGCAGAAGTTACTGCTAGGAGCAGAGCCGTTTTCCAAAATAAAAACTTTATATCAGCAGTAGCAGCTGGCTCAAAAGGAGGCAGGGTGAGTTTTTCCAAGACAGAGTTGAAGTCCCATGCAGGAATTGGTGATCATCTCGGAGGCCTTAAAATTTTGGCTCCTCTGGAGGTACTGCTTTAATAAGGGATGGGAAAAGATTGGTGGTCCTGTATTGTAATGAGCCGAAATGGCAGAGGCATGAATTTTAATAGATTAAAAAGATATGCCTTTGTCCAGTATCTCAGTTAAGTATTGCAAAATCTGAGGAATACTTGGCACAGCTGTATCAGTTCCTTGTGCCTGGTTCCAAGCACAGAATCTCTTCCATTTTCCAGCATATGATTTTCTAGTACTAGGCCTTCTGGCTTCCAAAATGACATCCATCACAGCTTTACTGAGGTACGTTTTGTAGGACTACATTATCCTCCATGCTACCAGGTTTAAAGTCCTGAGTTGACCGTGCTGGATCAGATTGTTTTGCTGGGACAGTAGAGGAGGTATTTGAAGTAAGTTCCAAGCTGGGCATTGGGACAAGCTCCTCAGGATTACATACCAGGACTGGCGGGGCCACTCTGGGGCAATCGGCATCATCTTTGGCTTCTCCTGTCTGACCTTTAGGAGTACCTTGGGGAGGAGAGGCAGTGGGGGAAAGGCATATACTGATAGGGCGTCCACTTTCCATGCTTGTCTGTGATAAGTCCTTGTGCAGGATCTTTTTAGTTGTTAGTTGCAAGGGGAGGCAAATAGATCTATGTCCGGCCATCCCCATTTCCTGGTTATGCTGAGGACTTGTGGATCCAGCTGCCACTCGTGGGGATCTATGAGGTTTCTGCTTAGTTCGTCTGCCACAGTATTTTCCCTTCCTGGCAGGAATTGCCCCTGCAGATGTACTTAAGTCAATGCTGTATCCCACAAAGTCATGGCTAGTCTGCAAAGGGGGTGCCCCCTTGCTTGTTTATATACCACATGACCGTGGTGTTGTCTGTCTTTATCAGTAGTTGTCCCGGATGAAGTAGGTCCTTGAAGGCTGTCCGGTCATTTTGAACAAGCATCTCTGATTGATATGTAGATGCATTTGGTTTGAGGACCATGTACCCTGACTGCATCTTCCTGCCATGTGGGCCCCCCAGGCATAATCTGATGCATCCGTTGTTAGCGTTTGCCTGGCTGGGGATATGTGAATGGCTGTCCCTTGTTTTGGTGACAAGCCTTTGCCCATCAAAACTCCTGCTGCAGGCAGGGAATGAGAGTAATCATCGTTTCCAGGCTGTGGCAATGTTGAGTCCCAACACTTATTAGGTACCATTGAAGTTACAGTCTTGCATATGGAATTAGTAGGATACCATGAAGCCCAAAGCCTGCAGAATTTTTCTTTCAGATAACTGGGCCTTTGTTGCCAACATTTTGAAATAGGTAGTCAGTTGCCTTTGTCTGGCGTGAGATAAGCCATCTGGACAGTTGTATTTAAGCTTGCACCCAGAAATATTATCTCGAGAGGGTACTAGTTTTGATTTCTTTTCGTTGACAGTGTACCCTAGGCATGTTAGAAGTCTTTTCACAAACACCAGATGCTGTAGAAGAATGTCCTTGTTCTCTGCTTGAAATAAGACAGTTGTCTAAATAATGACATCTTTGCATTCCTCTGTCTGCAAAATGCAATTACTGGTGCCAGGCACTTTGTAAAAACCCTGGGTGCAGTAGGTAAGCCAAAGGGCAGTGCAGAGAATTGGTAATGCATTGAGCCAGGCTTGAATCTGAGGTACCTGCTGCATAATTACCTGACTGGGGCATGCAGGAATGCCTCTTTTAGGACAGTCACAAGCCAAGCGTTCTTGCCCAGCATGAATTTTGGTATATCCAGGAATGTGTTCAATAGTCCAGTGTTGGTCTCCAGGCCTTGTCCTTTCTGGGTACCACGAACAATCTTGAGTAAAATCATTTACCTGCTCTGGTACTTGAATGACCCCCATGTCCATGAGGGGATGAGGCTTGGTTGTGCCTCTGCCCAGCAGGATACAGAAATGGAACTTGTAGCCGTGTGACATGCCTGTCCTGGGTTATAATGTGCCAATTTTGAAAATAAAAAAATGCAAATTTTCCCCCTAATGTTGGTGGCAGGAGATAAAAGGGGAAGTCATTGGGACCATTTCCTGTATGGTTGATTTGTCTTCTCCAACTTAGGAAGTAGAAGCACCCCACTGCTTTGACCTGTATGAACCTTGCACCTGGGATCTGCCCCTTTGAAGTATGACACAGGAAAGGACAAATTCTTTATAGGCCAGTGTTTACTAAACCTAGGTGGCTGTACAGTTTGCATAGATTTAGCTCTGTCTTAACACCAAACAAAGTATCATGTTGTAAAGGTGCATCTAATAATTTAACTGACATGATCAGGCAGACTTTGTTCCTTTAACCAAGCATGACTCCTAATTACAGAACCTGTAACTGCGGCCCTGCAGGCGGCCTCCAAAGAATCAAAACCACATTGCGAAGTATGCTTTCCAACTTAAGCTGCATGCAATAAATCCTGCATTTCTTTGTTTTCTGCACAGAGTTTAACATTTTCTGTTGAAGCAATGCCATGGCATGTTGCTGATATTTGAGCATATGAAACTGACAGTTTAAGGCCCTTATAGCCAAGGTAGCAGAAGTGTAAACATTTTTTCCCCATCTATCCAGTGCCCTAGAATCTCTGTCAGAGGGGATATATATATATTTTTTTTTACAGCGGACGCCTTAACTCCTTTGGGACCCTGTGAAATAGTTTCTGGGTCTGCAGCAGGGTTTCTAAAAAGGAATTTATGAGAGTCAGGAACCCTGCAGTATCTCTGTCAAGCTTAACAGGAGCTGAAGGCAAGGGTAAGACTAGACTCCAAACACACATCTACAATGTCTAATACAGGTGGAATGGCTAGTTGCCTGTGCTGAGGTAGTAAAAGGAAATCCCTGAGCCTCCTCTTGAGATTCTGAAAAATCTTGGCTCTCCCAGTGGAAATGCTCTCTCATGGTATGCAAGATTTCCCCAAAAGAATAATCCCCTGGAGCAGAAGCTGAAGGCATAGGTTCTTCAGCATCAGACTCCTCAGAGGGAAGAGAATATTCCTGATCAGAAGAAATAGAAGCCCGTCAGTCTCTTGCCTAGGCCTCTTATCAGGGGGGGATGGGAACCCCTGATCAAGGTAATAAAGTCGGTCATTTTGAGCATTTTTTTTTGGTCAGAGGCCTGTCCACATGGCTCGAGTTAGTTTCTTTGCTTTAGAAGGTGCTTTAGTCTTTGCCTTTGAAGCTGAAGTCTGTTTAATGTAAAGATGTTTAGGTCTGAATACACCCTCAGAAGCCGGTGTCTGCCCAGCGGCTCTGGACCCATCTGAAGGAATAGTATCCAAGGCTCCAATACCTTGAGTTTCCAGTGGCATGGCCGACTCCACATGAGTCTGTAGCAGCCTGCGACTCTGAAGTAGCAGGCATCAGGGGCTGCGAAAGCACCTCACTGAGAACCAGTGACTGGCTTAGAAGCTTTGTTGGTTTTGGGCCTCTGTTGTCCCTCTCCTTTTCTTTGCGTTTTTTGTGAACTACAGTAGTCGGATGGCTATCAGACGACATTTCTGGGTAATTAAACTGGCATCCAAAACAGTTTAAAGCAAAATCATACTGACGCTTAATAGTGCGTTGGTTAAATCTAGCATAAAACAGACAACCAGAAACATTGCGATCAGGGCCTAAGCAAGGAATACAGTATGAATGAAAGTTCGTAGGAGGTATTTGCCTTCCACAAGAAATACAATTTACTTATTCTGACCTCAGTCTGGAGCAAAAAAAAGTTTACCCAACTGGGTACTTAGCTTTATTGAAGACTTTGGATCTGAAACTCGAACACGAAAATCTTAGAGTCGGATGGCCAGCAATTGCGAAATGCTTTGGGCACCACACGGCAAGAAAGACTAAAGTAAAAAGCATTGGCTGCTTCTTTTATACCCCTGATGACCTGACATCAGGGAAGGGGTGACAGCAGCCGACACAGGACCCAGGACTTGGAATTCAGGCCGACTGAGGGCAGCCCGCCAGCACACGAAGAACATCCACCGACACCATTCACTGTTGCAGTCATTACATTTGGGTAATCTGCTGGCAGGTTGCCCTCAGGTCGGCCTGATTAACAGTCAGGAGTCCTGCGTCAGTTGCTGCCCTTTCTTCCATGACGTCAGGTCATCAGAAGTATAATGCATGCAACGCCATATCAGCTTTTCTTGCCCCAGATGTCAGGTGCCCACCCTAATGGGGAGCAAATAAAATTTAAACACACAAAAATATACCCCAACCAAAAGCAAACCCAGCAGAAAGGCTTTTAAGCCTAGTAAATGAAATAAGAGGTATAGCCAAAGAGTAGGGGGCTGGAGGGAGGGTAACCAGGACTGCAATAGTGAATACACTGGAACATCTACATTTATGGTAAGTGTACACAACTGTACTATGTCTCACTGTTGCAGTCATTACATATAGGTAGATTCCCAACGCTATGGTTGGGGGGAGGAGTTTGTACAGCATTAGGGCCAGCAATAAGGCCCTGCAAGATAGCAGTAGCAAAACCAGCTCTGGATTTAGAGAAAATTGGTAAATGATAATGCTTGGTGAATGTACAGAACTCCAGGTAGCAGCTTCTAGAATATCCCTGGTAGGAACACCTCTGAGAAAGGCTACAAAAGTAGATGCAGCCATGGTAGAGTGAAATCGGATTCCCAGGGGAATAGGTTTTCCATTGTGCTTGTAGCAGAAACAACAAATGCAATGGCGTATCTATTTAGAAAGGGTTTTGAACTAGCCTTCCCCTCTGCCCCTGCAGCAAATGCTACCAGCAATTGTTCAGATTTTCTTCGAGATTTAGTCCTGTCCAAGTAGAATCTATGTTGTCTGTGCACATCCAAGGAACGCATAAACCGTTCCCCTTTGTTCTGTGGATTGGGAAAAGTTGGCAAATGAATGGACTGATTAAGAGCCACACAGGAAACTACCTTGGTCATGAAGGATGGATTGGTCCTCAGAGATACCCTGTCCACATGAAAGACTCCACTGCCATAAGGGCTTGTAATTCCGATATCCTTCTAGCTGACGTGATTGCTAAAAGGAAGGCTGTTTTCCAAGAAAGAAATTTTAAGTCTGCACTAGCAGCTGGCTCGAAAGGAAGTAGAGTGAGCTTCTCCAAAACAAAGTTAAGGTCCCAGGCAGGGGTAGGAGCTCTCTTGGGTGGTCTCAAGTTCTTTGCCCCTCTGAGATGATGCTCGAGCAGGGGACGAGAGAAGAGGGGTGGTTCTGTGTTACAGTGTGCTGAAATAGCTGAAGTGCACATATTAGAAGAAAAAGACAGCTTGTGAAGCACCTCAGTTAAGTAATACAAAATCTGAGGTAAATTTGGCACTGCTGTGCTCATCCCCAAAGACTGGTTCCAGGCACAGAATCTTTTCCATTTGTCAGCATAAGATTATCCAGTAGTAGACCATCTCACCTCCAAGATGACATCCATCACAGGTTTGCTGAAGGATAAGGGTGAATTAAGTGCTTATCCAGGCAGCAAGGTTCAATATTGGAAGCTGAGGGTGCAGAATTTGGTCCTGCTGAGACAGCAAGGAAGGGGTCTGAGGCAGGTGCCATGGAGATATTTGCGACACTGTGCAGAAGTGGCTACTAGTGTTGGCATGGCCAGTCTGGAGCAATCAAAATTCTAGTTTGTCCTGTTTTGGAGAGGAGAGGCAGAGGGAGAAAAGGCGTAGACTGATGGGATTTTCCAGATGAAGGACAGAGCATCCACTTTCCAGGCTTCTTTGAGGGGGGGGTCCTTGTGTAAAACTTGTCCAACTGGTAGTTCTGGGGGAGGCAAATAAGCTTAACATGTTGAAAATCCATGGTTCCAGTTTCCACTCGTGTGGGTCCATGAGATTTCCGCTTAGACCGTCTGCCAGTGTATTCAAGTTTCCTGGCAGAAATAGAGCTTGCAGGTGCACTTTGGTAGCTGAAGGCAGTGTTCCACAACACCATGTCTAGTCTGCAGAGGGGGCAAGAATGTGTACCCATGTAACACATAACTGTGGTGTTGTCAGTCTTTTCCATTAGTTGTCCTGGAAGAATGTAGTCCTTTAAGGCTATCAGAGCATTAGCATTCTATACAGCTAATATTTCTTTTTTATTGATATGTAGGTGCATTTGATTTGGGTTCCATTTGCCCTGAATGCACTTCACTGCCAGGTGAGCCGCCCCCCCCCCCCCATTCATAGTCCAATGCATATGTAGTTAGGGTTTGGGCAGCAGGGGGTAGTGAATGGCAGTCCCCTGTTTTGGTGGCAGGCCTCTGCCCACCATAGGAATTCCAGGCGTAGACGAGGTATGATAGGAATCATTGTTTCCAGGCTGTGACAATGCTGACTCCACAGATTAAGTACCACTGTAGTTTCCTCATATGCAGTCTTGCATATGGAATTAGAAGAAATGCAGGAAGCCATGAACCCCAATGCTTGCAGTATTTGTCTTGCAAATAGGGTTTGTGTGGCCACTTGTTTTAAGTAAGTTACCAAAGGAGTTTGCTTCTCTGGTGTGAGGAAAGCCATCTAGGCAGTTGTATTCAAGCTTGCACCCAGGAATGTAATCTGTTGAGAGGGTACCAGTTGTGATTTATGGTGTACCCCAGACAAGTTAGAACCCTTTTTTACAAACACCAGATGATTTAAAAGTACGCCCTGGTTTTCTGCCCAAATTAAGAATTGTCCAGGTATGGATATATTTGAATATTTCTTTGCCTGCAAAATGCAATAACTGGAGCCAGACTTTGTGAACACCCTGGGCGCAGTAGACAAGCCATAGAGCAGGGCAGAGAACTGATAATGCAAGTAGCCTGCTTTGAAGCGTAGGTATCTTCTGCAAGATTCCCTGATTGGGATGTGCAGGTATGCTTCTTTTAAAATCTAGAGTTGCCAACCAGGCATCTTCGCCTAACATAGGAAGTAACTGGTGAAGAGTCAGCATCTTGAATTGTGGAATGTCCAGAAAGGTGTTTAGAGTAGACAGGTCCAGAATTGGACACCATGATTCATCTTTTCTGGGTACCAGAAAAAGCCTGGAATAGAAACTTTGTCCCCTTTTCTTCTTCTGGTACTGGTTGAATAGCCCCCCCACCCCCCATGTTTGAAAAAGTACTTGTTTTTGAGCCTCTGCCCACCGATTTGGGGGCAGGTCTGGCCACCCATTTGGTGTTGGCAACATGTGGAAAAGTGTATCCATGTGACACCATTTAAAACCCATCCCAGTTCTTTGCATGAAGCGCAATCTTTCCCCCCAAAGAGGCGGCTAAAACGTTAAGTGCTTGGTAATTTTAAAAGGAAGTCAAACTGTTTTACCATAGGGGGTGCCTTATTTTCAGATTTGGAAGTGAAGCCCCCCCCATTGCTTAGATTTAGCTTCATCTTCCAAACTTCAGCCTTATTGCCAAACAGGCAATCCTGATTTAAAGCAGCATCCAACAATTTTGCTTTAACATGAACAGGCAAAGATTGCTCCTTAAGCCAAGCATGCCTTCTAAGCACAGACCCAGTAACAGCAGCCCTGCAGGAGGCCTCTAAAAGAATCAAAACCACATTGCAAAGCATGTTTTCCACCTTGTTCAGCAGAATGCAACAAATCATGTACATTTTCCTGTCAGGAATAATTTTCTGTTTAATCAGTCCAATAATATGCTGTTGATATTTTAACATATGAAATTGGCAGTTTACAGCCCCGAGTGCCAAGGTTGCAGAAGTATAAACCTTCTTACCCCATCTATCCAGCACACTGGAGTCTATCAGAAGTAGGATTTTTAGCAGTAGAAGCCTCAATACCCCTGGGCCCCTGAGAAATGGTTTCGAGATCTGCAACAGGATTTTTGAAAAGGAACTTGTGGGACTCGGGAACCCTATAATATGGCAGGTTTACTAGGAGCTGGAGGCAGGGAATCAGGAGCCATCCTAGATTCCAAAAACACAGTCTAGTACAGGAGGTATTAGCCAAAGGCCTATGCTGAGGTAGAAGGAAATCCCCAAGCCTCTTCAGAAAATTCCTGACTTTCCCAGTGGAAATGCTCCCTTAAGGCATGTAAAGTTCCCCAAAAAGAAAAATCCTCAGGAGGGGAAGCAGAGGGAATAGAATCCTCTGCATCAGAATCCTCTTACATAGGTATGGACAAATCCAGGTCATTAGAAGAATTAGAATCCTGATCAACTATTCATAAAGCTCAGCCCTAGGCCTCTTAGAGGGGGTTGACTACCCTTGATGAGTAATTAGATCTTCAGCCATTTTGATAATTTGTTTTTTAGGCATAGGGGCCAGAACATGTGGCCTGGGCAGCATCTTTTAGACAGATCGATATTTAGGCCTCAGTAATGGAGTCTATTTAATATGCAAGTCTGTAGGTCTGAATACACCCTCGGAAGCCAGTGCCTGCACAGCAGCTCAAGATCCATCCAAAATAGTCATCCACAGGTTTCATAGGTGAAGCATCTCGTGGCATACCAAACTCCAAATGAGCCTCGGTAGAGGCCTGCAAATCTGTGGTAGCGGGTATCGGGGCTGTGAAAGCACCTCAGAGTACTGGCAGACAGGCAACTAGCTTATCATTAGACATATGCGGTCTGTCTTTATCCTTACATTTTTTTTGGAAGATCAGTAGTCTGATGGTTTAACAAAGCCATTTCGGAGTATGGAGATAAAGAATGAAAGTATTTAGCTACAAAAATAAGATGAATAGTTCACAAAACCAACAAGCAAGGGACGTCGTGGTCTGGGCCTAAACAGGTGATGCGGTAAGAATGAAAATGAGGTATTTGCTTTTCACAGGCAAGAACACTGTTAATTTTTTCTGACATAGGTTAGAGTAAGACTTCAAGTCTTAAACTTAAAAACGAAAACTTCGAAAATTTCATTAATCTGCTTCAGGCATCACATGGCAAGAAATACTGATGTAATAGCATCGGCTGCATGCCTTATACCCCCGACATCATGGAAGAAGCAACAGCATCAGAGTCAGAAATCGAAGACTGGTATTCAGACCAGCTGACTGCTACCTGCAGGCAGATAACCCAAATGTGCCAACTGCAACAGGGAAACATGAACATTCATTTTTCCCAGCAGGTAGTGGGTGATAAGCCCAAGGCTTCAATGTCCCATAGAGACACTGGGAAACAGCACAGAAACAAGTAGGGTGGTACTCTTGTGAAACCATAGAGCTGAAAGAACAACCACAGTGAAGTCCCTGGGTGCATGTGTCCCCCAGGTTAAGCCAGAGGGATCTGTGGACAAAGCCTAGTTTGGATGAGGGGTCCTGAATGGCACACCCAAGATTTGGCTGCAAGCAGATATCCACCACACAACTCCTCACTCCAATGGAGCTCAGAAAGTTTGCACTGTTACTTCCAATGAGCCTAAGGGGTTATGAAATTATAAATGGCAAATTCTTCAGCATAAAACTATTCTTAGTGTTAGTATTTAGATTCTAGGTATTAAACAATTTTACAATTCACAGTAACCATTACATTTGTAATATTTTATAAACTTGCTACCTCAACAACCATTCAAATTACACGTACTGTCAGCAGCATTTTGTTCATCTAGCAGAGAGCTTTCATATGAGGCTAAGGAATTCTGTTACATGGCTGACATTTAGAAAAATTAAAATATCTATATAAATTAATCAAAATATTTTACCTGCACTAAACAGAAGTCAAATATTGCTTTTGATTGTGCAAGCTTTAAGATGAACTCTTGTATACATGGTTTTGGAATTATACAAACATGACACCTGGAGTCATTAGGAGTTAACTGCAGATGCACCTAGAAACGTCACTCGAAAATTAGTCTAGTTCCTTTTTGAAACAAGGAAGCAGCTAAACTTTACTAGAAAATAAATCCACCAAATTTTCCAAAATCCCATTCCTATGAGAAATGTTTTCTTTAATGCAATGACTGAAGTTGCCCCACATACAAAACAGCTTTGTAAGATTTATGTATTCAAAATGTCAAGCCCATAAAAAAAAAAAAAAAGGTACTCTGCATAGAGTAAAATTCTTTAAGACTCTGCAAAGATAACCACTGCTACCACTTGTCTGTTGCTCTCTCATACAGAGCCCCAATCATGACTAACCTAGAAGCATGCATGCTATAATAAAGTTGCCAGATTTGCAAAAAGCCTCACCAAAAAATCACTGTTTAGCACTCACACTTACCTGGCCAAGTGTTCTTACTACCTACCTTATTGCTCTGCTCACCTTAACCCATAAAAACATCCATACCCCCCCGTCCACTTGCCCAGCAACTCAAAACTTCAGTCTTTCCTGAATTTTAAAGCTTTCATTGTTGGCCACATATTTTGGAAGTGTTGGCAGCCAACTATCCTAAAAGTCTGCAAAGGCAGGGGACAGCACCAACATTAAATTCTCAATCCTGCTGCCCAGGAAGACCCATCACACAACCTGAACCACAGTGACAGCATTAACTTATTCCCTCCAATGGAGCTCCGGAAGTTTGGAATGGAGCTTCCAATGTCTCCAGAACCAGAGATTAAGGGTAATGGAAAGCTTCTGCAGAATAGTTGCAATAGGTCTTAATCACAAGTACTTCCAGTACCCAAGCATATACTAGTTACATGCAGAAAGCAGTATTTTCTTCATCTAGTTCAGAGCTTTCATAACAGGATATGTTGCGTTACTTGCAGATGTATGCTTTTAAGATAAAAGCTTAATACTTTATAGCATGATTTTGAGTTTTACACATGAACAAGCAATATTTAACACCTAGAGGTGAGATGTACAGTAGAAACAATTACAGGCTTCACCAGGCTGCAAGGAGCTTCTAAAAGCTGCACTTCACCCATTTACAAAGGCTTCTACAGTGAAGCTTTCAATACCCAGCAAACATGAAGATGCCACAACTTTTTAAACCACCCCAAACTAGGTTTGTCATGGGACAGACTGTCAAAGACTACTTTACCTTGGGCTTGAATATAAGGTAGAGATTCATCACAGCCATCATCAAAATGGCCCAAACCAGATAACCCGCAATCACAGCCTAACGAGGCATCAATTCCAGCTCTGGAATCCTCGATTCCCACAACTGCAGAATGGGCTTGAAGGCTCCTGCTAAAGATCAGATGAAAGGAAACCAGTAACTTTTGTTTAAATTCAGTGGCTTTTAGTGGTTTCCCCCACAGGTATGGAAGGACAGAACTCTAGTTCATAGGTTCATACTAGGCTATCTGCCCTAGGGCATTTTATAAGCCTAGCCAGAGTGTGTTTGGTTTTCGCCACCCATTTTAAATTTTGCTATGCCCTTTTTCAAGGGTAGTATACTGTGCCTCTAACAGTGACACAGAAGTGATACCCAGGGTAAACCTACGATCTCCCATCCACTCAAGATTCCTCGAAGAGAGTCACAATGAGGGACTCTGCCGAACCTGGACTGGGATTTTATTCCAGAGTGAAGGGAGCCTCTGGGTTATGAATCTGTCCCTCCAGCATCTCCTATTTATTTCAGTGCCGAAGTTAGTCTCAAGCGCGTAGCTCGATAGGATTTGGATTTTCTGAGGTGCAGCATGTCCATTAATTCCAGGTTGGACATGGCTTTATACGTCAGGCACAGATCGCCTCTGAGCAGGCAGTATGCCACTGAGTAGAGCTGGAGTTTCTTTAACCGGGCAGCATATGGCATCTGTTTGAGCCCTTTGATCCTCTTGGTGAGGTACTTTTGGGGTCTTTCCAGTTGCTGCAAGTGTCTGGCAAGGTGCATCCCAAAAGGGGCATTGTACTCAATTATGGGCCTGATGAGGGAGGAGTAAAGAGGCACGATGACCTTCCCTGATCTAGACGTGAATCCCTTCATGATTAGGTGGGCTATATAAAATGTTTTTCCAACCACTTTGGCCACGTGGTTGTCAAATGAGAGATTGCTATCAACTTGGGACCCCAGGTCCCCAATTACTTCTTCCATACTTATGGATTACCACCTTTGTGGGCACTGTTTTTGCCAAAAGGGAGGACTATACACTTTTTGGCATTTAGCTTGAGGCCATGGCTCTGGCACCAGTTGTCTGTTTCTATGAGGCCCTTTTGGAGGATGCTTGTGTAGGCTAGAGTCAATTATGGCACCCAGATTGCAGTCATCTGCGAACTTGGTCAGCCACAGTCCTTCCGTGTTGGCCTGTACCTCAGAGAAATATATACCTAAGAGAGGTCCCAGGACTGAGCCTTGTGGGACACCACTTGTAACTGGTTTGGAGTCCGACATGGCTCCAGCAATTCTAACCATGTGGGGTCTTGTCTTTGAGCCAGTTTGCAACCCATCTAGTGACATAGGGGTTTATATTTAAGCTGGTGAGCTTATCTATAACGCCAGAGTGGGGTATTGTATCAAAGACTTTTGCGAGGTCCAGGTAAGGCTGTGGACCACCTTCCCCTCGTCAATGGCCTTGGTGACAGTTTCAAAGAAATCGACCAGGTTTAAGAGGCAGGATCTGCCCTTCACAGAACTGGGTAGGATCCAGTGTCTGTAGGTCCCCAATATCTTTATTTATGAGGTCCATGATGATCCTTTCCATAGCTTTGCAGACCAAGCTAGTCAGGCTTATGGGGCGATAGTTTCCAGGATCTGTTGAGGAATCGCCTTTGTGGAGAGGGACCACTGTTGCTGTACGCCACTCTTCGGGTACATATCCTGTAGTAAGGCTGAGATTGAACAGTAGTTTTATGTTTGGGTTTAGCTCTTTTTGGAGTTCATGTAGGACGCAGCCCGGGACACCGTCTGGTCCCATTGATGCTGTGTTTTTTTGCTTTGGAGAGGACGGCTCTTACCTGAGCATCTAAGATGTCAGGGGGGCAAGCACACTGCTGGGATAGATATTTGCCCTTTTGGTGGGGTAGTCCAACTACTTGCAGAGCACAAAGAATCCAGACAGTGGACTGTCAGTTTTAGAGGCTTGTTATTGACATCCAGACTATAGACAGTAATTAGAACTTTTAGGCATAATATACGACTTGGCAAAGTTTGTAAAACAATGCATTTGTTCAAAAATTGTAGATGTACTTTAGGAATTTCAGAACAGAGTACAGACAGCTTGGTAAAAAGGAGTGTAATGCATGTGAGTTTTCATAGTTTTGGACAAACTGTGAAAAGCAACTCACACTCTAGTATGGCCTGGAAGTTTGCACTGTAACTTCCAATGGGCAGAGCTTCAGCCTTTTGACAAAATCAAATTATGTCCTCACATTTCAAACAAATGTTCATACCTCTGGAACCACAGGGATTATGAAAGCATAAGAGGCAAACTATTCAGCACAAACTTTTTTTTATAGTAGTATTCTTTATTCAGTTAAGTCACACTAAACACAGTTAACTTAAGTTTGCAATATTTTGCAAGTTTACAATATCTCAGCAACTGGGCAGCCACACTGGTGCAGTGGCTAGCATTGTCGCCTCACAGCAAGAGGTGCTCCAGTTCAATCCCTGCTGGGGTGCCTTCTGTGCAGAGTCTGCATGTCCTCCCTGTGGACGCATGCGTTTCCTCCAGGTGCTCTGGTTTCCTCCAACATCCCAAATACATGCTGCAGGTGGATTGGACACTCCAAATTGGCCGTAGGTGTGTGCCTTCTATGGAAGGTTCGATGCCGGGCTGGCAACTCTGCACTGTAAAACTCCACCGTCAATCATGAGCGGACAGGTGATCCACTGTGGCGACCCCTAACCGGGAAAAAGCCGAAAGACAATATCTCAGCAACTAGTTACATACTGTCAAAGCAGCATTTTACTCATCTAGCTGAAAGCTTTTATGCTAAGGAGTTGTTACAATTTTCATATTTTTCTAAATACCTCATCCAAGTATCTATATAAAACAGTCGAGTTTGCTACCATCTAAGCTTTAAGATAAAATCTCTTACAACCTTATACATAACTTGGTTTTAGAATTATTGATACAAATATGAACACCTAGAGGAGTCAGGAGTTAACTGCAGATGCACCTGGCGGTGTCGCTGATGTAATGAGGTAAGCTATACAGACAGCTCAGCAGCATATGTTACTGAAGGTTCAAGCAGCAGCAATTTTAAACAGGTGACAAAGCTGGTCTGGATTATTAAGTGCCAAGAACAGGGACCATTCAAGCAGCAGCAATTTTAAACAGGTGACAAAGCTGGTCTGGATTATTAAGTGCCAAGAACAGGGACCACCTAATGTGCCAGAGAATGCACACCTTCAGAGATGGGAAAAGTACAGTTGTGTACACTTACCATAAATTTAGAGTATATTCACTGTTGCAGTCTTCACATTTGGGTTATCCCTGCCAGGGTTGCCCTTGGCCAGCCCGAATACCAGAGGCTTAGTACTTGTCGGTTGCTGATGCTTCAGGACCGACATCAGATCAGTAGTATAAAGTAAGGCAGCCAACGCCATTACATCGGTTTTTCTTGCCCTGTCAGGAGCTCCCAAGTGGGAGCCAGGTTCTGGTGGAAGAACTCCCACCAGTGGAAAATACCAAAATGTCCCTTGTAAGGAGAGAAGAGGGGGATGGAGGGAGGGAAACCAGGACTGCAACAGTGAATACGTTAACATCTACATTTATGGTAAGTGTAGATAACTGTACTATGTTTGCTTTTCACTGTTGCAGTCAGTCAGCACATTCAGGTTGATTCCCAAAGCTGAGAAAAAAGTGTGGAGGCAGTCAAGGCGACTAGGGGCTGGCTAGGATGCCCTGCAAGACTGCAGAGGCAAACCCTGCACTGATGGGCAGGTGGTAAAGTGTGAACAGATGCCCAGGTGGCAGCCTCCAGGACAACCCTGGTGGGGACTCATCTGAGGAAAGCTGCAGAGGTGGAGCAAGTCCTGACCTCCTTAGGCTTTGTGTTGCTTGTAACAGAAAGGGATGCAGAGTGCTACCCATTTGGAAACTGGAGAGGTCTTTGCCCTCTACCCCTGCAGCAAAGCTAACCAGCAAATCAGACTCTGAAAAGTATTTAGTCCTGTCTAGATAGAAGATGTCTATGCACATAAGAGTGCAGGATCCTTTCCCCCTTCTCTGGATTAGGGAAAAAGGTGGATGAATGAATGAATGGCTTTGTTGAGAGCCACACTGGACACCACTCTGGGCATAAAGGAGTGATTAGTCCTGAGGGAAACCCTGTCAGCATGGAAGACGAAGGGCTCCACAGCCATGAGTGCTTGAAGCTCGGAGACACTTCTGGCTGAAGTGATGGTCAGAATGGCCAGAAGGAAAGCAGTCTTCCAGGAGAGATTTTAACTCTGCTGAAGATACCGGTTCAGAGGGGGGCAGGGTGATTTCCAACACAAATTTAAGGTCCCAAGCTGAAGTAGGTGCTCTTCTGGGTGGGCTCAAGTTGCTAGCCTCTTAGGAATTGTTTAATCAGAGGGTGAGCGAAAAAGGGGCGTTCAGTGGGGAAATGAGCAGAGAAATTTTAAGGGTCAAAAGAGAGACTGTGTAGCAGGTCAACCAAGTAATCCAGGATGAGAGGGAGGGCTGTGCCGTATCTGCTCCCTTAGCCTGAATCCAGATGCAGAACCTTTTCCATTGTCAGTGAAAACTGGTAGAGAAGGGTGAAGGCTGCCAGCCTAGCCAGATACTATGCAGATAATTGACATTTATAAACATAAAAGTAAAAATGTAAGAAAACACTGTAAAATGCTGAACTTAAAAAGATAGCAGCAAAATTGCCATAAGGAAAATAAAGTCAAGCATTTCACACCTGTTCTTTGAAATTAAAAGTTGTCTTCTTGCATGTTCTTTTGATCTCCAGAGCTCGGATGTCTGGATTAGCACATTATTTCTATTGCTTTAACTCAATGAATAATTACTAGCTTGTCTTTTTTGGCTTTTCCCAATTAGGGGTCGCCACAGTGAAACTCCGCTAATGATTGGCAGTCAATTTTTATGGTGCTGAGTTGCCAGCCCGATGCCCAACCTTCAGCAAAGGCACACCCATTCACGCATGTCTTGGAGGCCACTACCGCAGGGAGGACATACAGACTCCACACAGAAGGCACTCCAGCAGAGAATCGAACAGGAGAACCTCTTGCTGTGAGGCGGCAATGCTACCGCTGTACCACCACGGATTGGAAGGAATAATTACTACAGTATACATGTGAAATGTCTTGTAGCTTCCTGAGCAGATGTTGTCTTGTAGCTTCCTGAGCAGATGTTAGCTTGCTAAATAATGTAGCCTGTTGGCCTGGGAACCCCAGGCCAAGTGTCAAAATGATGTAGTGTGAATACTGAAAAAACCTAAGTGTCAAAACATTTTGTAATCTGGGAGGGCTGGACAGCTAACATCTCTATGTGCAGATAGATTTGCTGTGGGCTCCACTGACCCTGTCTAGGTGTCCACCCCAGGCATAGTCTGATGCGTCTATGGTTGAGGGTTTGGGCGGCGGGAGGTGGCGAGAAAGGTAGTCGCTTGTTGTGGGAACATGCTGCTGCCAAAAAAAATCTTTCCTGAGGCAAGGTATCATGGGCATAAGATTTTCCAGATCTTTAGTGTTGACAAAGACATTTTAGGAAGATGAAACTCAGGTGGCCAACTGGCACTTGTGTGAACTGCTTCACGGCCAGTTGCAAGAAAGATGGATATAGTAGCAGCTACCTTATGACCCGACGTCCAAACTGAAGCAGATTCAGAAATACTAAACTTCTGGTATTTGGGCCGGCTGAGGGCTACCCTGGCAGGGATAACCCAAACGTGAAGACTGCAACAGTAAAATACAAAGAACATCTGGACAACTGTAGTAGGGTACTGACAAAGAAAGAAAATTAGCCGAGCTTCCAGGATACCCAACAATGGGGCTAATGGGTAGTGTACAACATTGAGCCACAGTTACTAGAAACAGCAAATAAGGGTCGCTCAAATGACAATTATAGTTATGCACTTACAACTTGGCACGTACTATCTGTAGTCCCCATCACGTTAGGGTCTTTGACCCAAGCCAGCATACTCTTGACAGCTTGGCTCAAGCTCCTCCCCTCCCATGATGCTCTGCTGCCCTCTAACCTTTGGAGAGAGTTTGCATAAGGAAAGAAATACCAAAAACACCACCAACAGGTCCACCAACATCCTAATCCCTCAAAAGGGGGCTGGAGGGTGAGTGATAAATGGTGACTACAGACCGATGCAAAGTATATACACAACTATAAATCTGATGTTACCGCGGGTCACCATAACTCACGTTAGTGTTAGAGTGCCCAGCTACCTAAATCTTGGGAGGCAAAGGAAGGACATGTCCAAAAGAACCGCAGAGCCAAACGAAGACACCTTCTACAAATCAAATCCAACTTTTAGTGGGAGATGGAACATGCGAGAAGACCACGTTGCTGCTGCACAAAATGTTATAAGGATTTACCATCTGCAAAAGCAGTTGAGGTAGATCCCACCCAGGTGGAATGAGCCTTTACTGGTACAGACAGAGGAACACCTTCTGAAGAGTAAGAGGAGGAGGAACACCTTCTGAAGAGTAAGAGGAGGAGGAACACCTTCTGAAGAGTAAGAGGAGGAGGAACACCTTCTGAAGAGTAAGAGGAGGAGGAACACCTTCTGAAGAGTAAGAGGAGATACATTGTGAAATCCAGTGGGAGATCAAAATTCCCCTGCCCTCTGTTCATAAAAGGCTACAAACTGAACATCCTCAATTCCTTGGTCCTATGAAGATAGAAACCTAGTTGGCAATGAACATCCAAGGGGTGCAAAATATATTCCCCTTTATTTGCATAATTAGGGAATCCTGGGAGAGGAATACAAGGATTAAGATTAGCTGTCGCAAGAGAAGGCTCTCTGGAATGGAAGCTGAAAAGGGGTCCAGATGTTTTATCTTTGCCCAGACAAAATCTCTCTGGGAAACAAGATTATCCTTCATGGGCAAATCTAGCCTGGTGGCTGCCTCAAGTTAGACTGTAGAAGGGGGAACCACACCTACCAAGGCCAGAAGGGTGCAATGAAGATAAATTGCATCTTGAGGTATCTGACTTTCAGAAGTACTCTGGGAGGCAAAAGTGGAAAAGCATACAGGAAATCTGGAGGCCAATTAAGAACAGCCCTGCTCAATCTGTCCAGCAACACACTGGATACTCCAGGAAGGTGTGTTGCAATGAGAAACCCTCATGGCCTTGTGACAAAAGCAGATAACGTGTGCCTCCCTTGCTTGTTTATACACCAGCCATATTGTCAGATAGAACTGATATTGTTCCCCAAAGGAGACTATCCTGAAAGGCTTGCAACAAATAGGGCTGCTCATCTCCAGAAAGTTGGTGCGCAGCTTGGTCTCCAAGGAAAACGTCCCTTGGACAGTCTTTCCCCTGGAAATGTTCCCCCATCCTAGAAGAAATCTGTGGAGAAAGGCCTGCCCATTAAGAGGTTCTATGAGCGAACCCACCACAAAAACATATTTCAGATACACTGGGGGTGAGGCGAATGGTGAATGACAGTGGATGAAGAAATGCTGACCACTGAACTGCAAAGGTCCACTGTAGAATGTGGTACTTTGGCTTCACACATCCTCAGTTCCAGGATCCATGGTGGCTGCCACTTTGGTTCTGATGGCAGAGGACATTTGCTCCAGCAGAACTTGAACATGGGGACATTTAGAGGAGGAAGAGTTGCAATCTGCAAGGTGTTATCCAGAGTGCCTATGACCTCTGGATGTTGAGTAGGAATCAGAGGACTTGGCTAAGTTTACTGTAATTCCCAACTGAGGGAACAGGGACAGTAGGGTACGCATGTTATCCAATAGTTAGTTTGTAGGGGCCGTTAATCCAAATAGGGAAACGCCTTGAGCTGCCACCACTGCCATACATTTGGTGAACACCTGGGAGGCTGAGGTGAGACCAAAGGGCAGGGTCCTGAACTGAAGGGGATCGGCTCCCAAGTGAAAATGGGGAAATCTGCTGGACAGTCAATCTTTATATGGTAAGAGTTCTGAGGTCCACTGAGCACATCCAGTCACTGCTGTGCAAAGTGGCACAATCGACTGCACAGTGACCATCCGAAACTTCGACTTCTGTACAAACAGGCTTAGGTGACTTGAGGTCAACAGGATGTTAGTCCCCTGTTCGAACTAAAAAGCGGGAATAAGTCAAGATTCTCTGCCATGTGGGGACCTCTTGGACAGCTCTTTTTTGAAGGTTGGTGACATCCTGTTGGGCCAGCTCTGGGTGGAACATCCAGAAGAGTTCTGGTTTTTGGGGAACTTCCAAAAAGGGAATGCAATAGCCCCTGGATACAACTGTTAGCACCCACTGATAAGTTTGTAACATTTGCTCGGGCTAGAGGGAGCCCAGACAACCGACCAACTGTCCAGGGAAAGACAGTCTGACATTTCAGGGAGGGCTGAAAAGGCTTCACTGGGAATGGCTACATGGAATCTTGATTCTGTGGGCCTCCTCTGCCCCTAGGGCAACTTCTGCCATTGAAACCTTTTCCCCGTTCCCCAGAAGAGGGGCAAGTCTTGGAACATCCTGAAAGGAAGATCCTTACAAAGACATTTTCTTATTCCTTTTCTGGGAATCAGGAAAGGACCTTTGAGGCGCAGAAAATCTGATCCAGACTGCTGATGTCTTACCTTCCTGTTCACTGCGGGTCAACGTCTCTTATACTGGAACCAAAGAGTGGAACCATCAAAGAGGGCATTGATAAACATCTTGAAGGCCTCTGCAAACTTACTTGGGTGCAGCCAGGCATAACACCCAATGGCAATGCCTGAACCTACCACCCGTGATGACCCATCACCAACCAGGACCACAAGACTTATCTGCTGGGGGGGGGCACAGAAACTTTTAGGAACTGGCTCCACGGTATCTGGCTCTGTCCAAGCCCTAATGGCCACGAGGTTAAGAGGGAGACACCCAAGGTAGATGGGCCCATTCCGAAAACCACCAGAAATATGGGTTCCTCCGAGGACATAACTGCCTTTGGCTTTGAGGATCTCTAGTTAAGAGACTCACTCAGGCGGAGATCTCAGGGACCCAGCCCCTTCATCGGCATCCGTATTTTCAGTTAACGACTTCACAAGGGAGTCAAGAGGTGTCTTCTTCCTTGAACTTCCTCTGCCGGAGGCTATGGAGAAGACTCAGAGGAGGGGATCCTATGGGGAGGCTCCTGCCTGGAGGCTAGACCAGATGGGCTGACTGGAAGCAGGATGAGGTCTGCTCATAGCTGATAGAGGACCTTTTTGCCACACGGAAAATGGAGGGACTGGAAAGGTCCCATCCCCTCTCCTGACATTACCACCACAATAAAGGAGGTTAGATCCCTCCGACACCCAGCTTCACCAGGAACCACCACCAGACCAGAGTGGTTAAAAGCCAACGTACCTAGGGGCAGAGACCAATCTGAAAAACCTGGACCTGTATCTAACTCAATGAACCCCAGCAGGATGGTCTGTCCTGGGGGCATAGGAATAGAATCATTTTTCTGATCGATTGGTTAGGGACCAAAGTGGGGCCCAAAACTCCCATCACCTCCGTGCCGCACAAAAGTCCCTGGGAATACAAAACCCAAAGGTTAGATAAGGAGTGTTAAGTGGGGAGTGGGAGACTGGTTCCCCATCCTGTTGGCTGCGGAAGCCAGAAGCTAACTCCATCTGAGCTTTCAGAAGGACTGCATCATCTTGTCTATATCCAAGGGAAAACCACTTCGACAATCTGGAGAAGATAGCTGGGGAGCTGGATTTCCTCTTGTGCTCCCTCGAACGAGGCATGTGAACATCTGCTCTACTCTCAAGGGATCAGAGGGAAAAACTTCATTACAGTAGGCTCAGACAGACCTTGGATCAGACCTGCTCAGAACTGAGAGAACAGGTGGATCTGAGGCAACTGTTCTAGAATCCCTCTGATCAGACAGTCTGATCAGAGACAGTCTGATACGTAGTCAACACACCCACCCTAGGATGTGCAGGTTTCGAATCTGGAGCCTTGGATCTGGGGGTGGGAACAGTGTCAGACCCAAAGACCTGGAGTCTGATCCAGGGGTGGACTCCCTAGAGGCTCTGCGACCCAAGACTTTCTTATCAGACACCACCCCGGCTGGAGTCTGATCTGAGGAGTTGGGATCCAACAGCCAGGGGTTGTCTGGAAGGGACCTCTCCACTCCTGAAGGGTCCAATTTGGTTGGTGTAGCAGTGACCAAGGGGCCCCCTTAACTAGGCCTTTAACCAGAAATTTGTTTTGGCAGTTGACCAGGGCTCTGGGGTTGAAGGCAGCACCAATACCACACAACCTCGAAATGGTCTCCACCACGACAATAGAGACCTTCCTCGTGTGGGTCAGAAACAGGCATTTTACTACATGAAGACCATCTTTTGAAACCCAAGTGTTTGCCCGACATGGTTCAAACTCCAACACCACTGCTGAAGGAAAATCCAAAAAACAAGGTTCCAAACACGTGTGGAGTCAAAAAAGCAAATAATCAGTCCAAGACAGCCAAATTAGACGAAACTCACCAAGACTACCAATAATTAAAACCACACTAAACACTCAAAACGGGGGGCAGCAACAAGCCAGCTGAACCACTACCCAAAGGGAAAAACTGAACGAGAGGGGAAACACCCCCAAAACAAAAGACACTACTTACTACCCAACAAGGAGCTGAGCAATCTGCATCTTCCTAGATCAAGTGGAAAACTAAATGAGGGGATAGAGAGCAGCAGAGCATTATAGGCGGGGAGAAGCTTGAGTCAAGCTGTTGTCTTGAGTATGCCGGCTTGGATCAGATATGATCCAAGACCCAAACATGGGGAATGATATCGGATCTATGGGTTACATACCTTTCAACTGTACGAATGTCCAGTTTTTGCCTAATTTGGTGATCCTCCCAAAATTTGTACTTTTCTGGCAAATAAAGAGGACTGAAGTCATTAAATAATGACAAACATTGGAGAAATCCTTCAGAGAATTCATTCTAACGGAAAACATTCCAACAACTTTAAATTTAAGAGCAATATTTAAAATCTGTCCCCATTTGTCCCACCCATCATGCTTTGTCCAGATTTTTTGCTCTAAGAGGTTGAGCAGTATGATGGGTTAAACTCGCTACAACATTGTGTTCATGTATCCAAAGTTTTTTAATCTCAGCATATCAAGGCTCATTCTACTATATCAATAGCAACACACCTTCCATTTCCCACTACAAACTGGACACTGCGTCTAGAAATAGAGCTGCTTTTGGTTCTGCAGTGCTCCACAGTATCTTTCCATGAAGGCCACCCTAAGGGTATTGCGCAGCTGGGGACTGTCCAACATGTCAAAAAACAAAAACATCAGATAAATGTACCTACCATTGTCCTTTTTCATTCCCAGACCTTCCCATCCTTTTTCATTCCTCGACCTTCCAACCCTCATTCCCCATTTCTCTCTAGCGAATAACCAGAGATATGGTTGTAGGAACCTCTTCCCGGTTGAGCTATTTTCTGTCCTTTGACAACTTTCAGAATTAATGTACATGCATACATTATGACATAATTGGCAAACATGGTAGCTTCAAACTATCTGAGGTAGCCAGGGGGAATAAGGCATTATGGGTAGGGGATGAGCTTCAGAGCCTAAGCTTTTGAAATCAGCAGTCTCAGATCTGAAATCCGCAGATGAAGGAAGAATGAAAACATCAGATCTCCCATTTACAGTTAACTGCATAGCTAGAGTGGAATGCCAGGGTACAGTCAAGTCAGTTCTAGTTCAGTAGTTCACATTTGCTATAGCCAAAAATAACTTGGTGGCAAAGTTCTGCCACCCTGAAGAGGAGGAAGAGTCAGCCTGGTCCATGGCTTATGGGAGTTGCAGACTCCATATATAACCCAGCAAAGCCTGATAGAGCACAGGCTAGACTTTCTTGTTAAGGAGAGAAAAGTTCCACGTTCCGATTTAATGAAAAAACACAACACTATAAATATTCAGTAGAAATACCAAATACATTAAAACTGTGGAAGTGCAAGCTGTAATCCCTTTTTCCAGCCCTCAACAGGCCGGGACAAGTGCAATACTAATGTTAGTAAACAGCATTGCAACCAATCCCAACCTGATTAGAACCGGACATGCCATTTTCCAAAAGCTTGAGTATTCACTGTTACAGTCAGTTTTGCATGGATTTGCACAGCAACATTACAAACCACTGAATGCAAACCAGCAAAACTAACTGAGAACAGTGCTGGGAAAAATATCTACAACAGTATAAAGGCTGAATGAAGCAAGTCAGCCAACAGTACTCAAGTGCTCGTAATGCAGTAGAATACTGCTTACTACCTGCACTATAAGCACTTTAGTGCTGCAATAAGCCTGATAGCCACGATTTCCATTACATTCACAAGTTATTAAAACAGTAAACTCACCCAAGTACAACTCTTCCAACCTGTAGAAAAATGCAGGCTACCATCAGTTTTGCATAGATTTGCACAACTACATTCTTCTTGTAGTGCAACTATGCAAAACTAACAGAGGACTGCAGAAGCAAATACAATTCCCCTCCAACAGCAGGGTACATTTCAGCTAATGCCAGAAGGAGCACTTAGGGCAGTAGATGCTAATCTACTTCACTATCTGCACTAGATGCACCTTAGCACAAACAGAATGGGTTATGGTTACAGTTGTTGGTTGAGATGCTGTTAGCATAATGCTACAAGTGCCTTCACTGCAGTAGGTTCTACAGGCTACTACCTGCACTGTAAGCACTTTGGCATTACCCCAACTAGACAGCCTGTTTGTGGATTCTGCAGTCTTAAAATAACCACTACAACATAATCACTAGAGCATTAGAGAGCACAGTTGACAAGACTACCACCTAAGTCTACAATCTTTGTAGAAGTTGTGCATCACTTGGACAGCTACAGAAGTGAGAGGAACCCCCCACACACCTGGTAAGCAATCCATCACAGTAAGATGCATGCAACAAAAGCATGCAGGCCACACTTAACCCAGCTTTAGTGCCCTTGGAAAGAGACCAGCACAAAGACCTTGTTGCCTCCACACCAGTTTGTTAAAAGTAAACACTATTCGCTCCAAAACCTTGTCAGACTATTCAGCACCCATCCCACATGCAGCACTAAGAATCATAAGTATAAGTGCATCCAATCTAAACCCTGTTCAGACCAACACAAGACCCCTGGGCATCACCTTAAAGCAACTATCTAAACAGTTTTCATACAAGCTTAAAAGTTAAGAGCCAAGACCGAGAAACAAAAGGATACTCCAACCTGGAGGGCACTAAAAGTCCATATACAACCCAAGGTGGGCACATACATATCAAAGCTTGTCCAGCAGGTGCAAAGCATGCACTCATGTCCAAGATGCAACACCCTGCTACACTAAGTGGCATGGCAGACAGCAAAAGTGTTATTTTGCAAAAGGTCTGCAAAACAAATCATATATTACAGTTCTATCACTTTGAGTGCAGTCACGTCAGACAGGTTAAATTTCTTTACATTCAGTTGAAATTATCCCCTACACAGGGTCTCATTCCACAAGCTCATGGAGGCAGAAACACTTTGGCACGCCAATTGTATAACAGATTAAAAAAATTCTGGACAACCTAGTCGAAGGTAGCAGTGTGCTTTACCTGTGTGAATTTCTCCCCACAGTCCTCAAGAGCTCACAAGCAGCAGCATAACTATAGGGGAAATTATGAAGTGTTCCTGAGCTGCTGTCTCAAGCCATATAAAATCCAACAAAGTCAGAAGGCAAGTTTCAGAGATGCACTCATTTGTCTACAAAGAGGATCAAATTATTCTGTTCCCATTTAGTCTTCATCTTGAGGACCATCACACAAAGCAGAGCATGCCTGTAAGTTATAAATCCACAAGGTAATGTTCATCCAGCAACCAAAAATTACATGCTGCAGGCATTACAACCAACACCCAGAAATTAGACCAGGTATTTAATCCTCAGTCGCAAAAGTTACACTGCCTTCTCCAAGCCTCCAGATCAGTCTTGCTCCAAGGTTAAAGCATACACCTTGCAGGTAATAGGAAAGGCTGACAGTTCCAACCAGTTACTTTATTTTTATCCACAAAAGGCAGGCTGACCTCCAGCCTACACAGTAGTACTGCTGGTCAAGGGGCATACAACTGTTCACAGCCAACCCAGATCCCAAGCTAAGATTCAGAAATAACTTTAGCAGAGAGCATGTCAAAGGCTTCAATTTCATCATGACACAGGAGTCAATTCTACAAACTGGACTATGTGGTTCAGTGGCAGAAAACTCAAGAGCTATTTAATATTTAGCATGCCAAACAGGTACATTAGCCTATTTTCACCACATACTGCAGAGGAACATATATCTCCACTTTTTTCTATCAGCATTCACGCTTAAACTGTTGCCATTTCATCAATATCCTTGAAACTTCCATGGACACATTGCCTTTTTTACTGTGGGGCATTGGCCCTGGTCGGTATGAACGCACATAACCAATCTACAGTCTAGGCCACTCTTGCCAAATTTTTAATTCTCCACACAAGTCTATGCGCACCTTCTACTGCAGGGCACAGCAGTGGTCAACAGCTTCTAGGTTTACCACTGCAATTTCAAATTCCTGCCCTCTGCATGGGGAGATCTACAATATTAAGTCAACCAACCACCACACCAGTTTTGAACTACCACCTGGATAACTACCTCTGTCTATTCTTGCAGAGATAAGTCAGCAACGGCCATACAGCAATATATAAAAACATATGTACCAACACAATACAGACTTCTACAGTACAAATGAATACCTGAATAGTCCAAAAAACAAATAGTGTCAGGCTAAAGAATCATCATTTCATGACGCACATGCTTATATTACTGCAGCACCGGTGCACAAAACTGGAATACTGTAGCAGACTGTGGTATGCAGCTACTGACCCAAATTTATTCAAGACTGACAGCCCAGTAGGAGCTTTCCCCCATGATCTATGATCAAATTATACAAGCAAGAAAATATGTAGTAGCACCGGTAGGCAGTGCCACGTGACCAGCTTTACAATGCCAAGTTTCAAGTGAAGGAGAGAGAGCAACAGTAGTTTACCATTCTACTGGTGAGGAGCTCTAGTAGAGGACAGTTTGGGGTAGGAGTAAGGAAAAGGTTTAGCAGGAGGGTGAGTTTGAAAGGAGGTAGTGTTGGGAACTAGGAGAAAAGTGAGATGGGCTGGAGAGGTGGGTTAGTCGGGGGGGGGGGGGGGCCTGAGAACAGAGTTAAGTTAAGGTGATCTCAGTCTTTTTGAACAGAAGTTTGGATGTAGTGTTACATGTGTCAAGTGAGTTTATTCCAGTATTTGGCAGGGTAATAGCTGTACAGGTTTTTGCCTATGTTGAGTTTGGGTTTCAGAAAGTGTTTGTCAGAACTCGAGTGACAGAGTTGGGGTGTAGGATGAGATGGGCGATACTGTGGGGCAGAATGTGGGCTGGTATAGAATGGAATGATTATATGGAGCTGGGAGAAGAGCAAGGTTGAGGGAACTAACCATTTCAGTGTTTGTAGAGGACAGTGGTGAGTAGGGACATTCAGCGGCAAAATGTTGCTACCTTAAGGTGGATTCTAGTTTGGCCTTAAGAGATGTCTGTAGGTTGGTGAGAATCTGACAACCATAGAGAAGGATTGGAAAAAGGTAGGCATGTGAGAGCAACTTTATCTTGAGTGGAGAGAAAGGGTTTCTGTAAAGAAGGCCAAGCTTTTGGTGGGTTTTTTTGATGTTAAGTACATGCTGGTCAAATTTTAGCAGGTTGTCAATGATGACCCCAAGTAGTTTAGAGAGATTATCCACCATAATGAGCGTGTTGTGGGATGAGATGGAGAAGTTTGGTTTCAGGTGGGTCTTTCTTTTTGAAAGGAGTTTAGCCTTTTTTGGGTTTAGGATTAAATGGTTTTGGTTGAGCCAGGTCTCGACAGACAAGGATTCCAGAGTTTTAGACTGGAGTAAGAAGTGTCTGCAGTAGTGATGACTATGTTGTCATCAGCATATTGCATTAGGGATGAGAGGAGTAAAGCTAGATAGACTGGTGAAAATGTTGAAAAGCAGTGGTGCTAGGATTGATCCTTTGGAACTCCCATCAGTACTTAAGTTTTGGGGGAGATAGCAGAAACCCATTTGACAGACTGGGAGTGGTTACTAAGATAACTAGCAAACCAGGAAACGGGAGTAATGGGTGGTAGATTGTATCAAATACTTTTGATAAGGTCAAGACAGAGACGTAAAAGACTACTGGGACTGGAGCCACAGATCAGATCCAGCCATTGGCCAGTGCTCTCAGCCTCATATTACTGAGCTTTGCTCTCCTGTTAACACCCTGGGTTAGTTTAGTACCATACAACTAAACCCTTGAAGTATAACAAAATGATATGAAAACACAAGCAGACTGCATTGCTGGGGAGGTACACTGGTATTCTATGAATTAGGGTGAAAAAGCATCAGTTAAGTTTACCCAATCCATCTAATCCAACTATTGGGACAGAATCCCAAGCTTCTATGTAAAGATGGGTTAACTGCAGTTCTGGTAAATACTCCATTTGCCGAACTTGGAAAAAATAAGGAGATGAATGTTGATGCAGACAAATGAATTTGCTTTCCTGCGTTCACACAAAGTACTAGAATAGGCCCTACAGGTTACCTCAATAACAGACCTTCAAAAAAGCAAGAATCAAAGTGTCACATCTTGTCTATTATACCAACCCCTACCCTTCCACCTACCACATTAAGATAGTCTGTACTTCTTGGCAACCCTGTATATACAAGGTTCTAGTTTTTCCAATTAGAGAAGTGGGGAAAACACCAGCAGCTTTCCCCTGTTCAGATTGTTGGTGCACAGCCACCAACGGAGGTCCTGCTTGCACCCGTTTGTGATTAAGATGGGATGAGATAGTTGGAGTCTTTGGAGACACCATTGGACAAAAGAGCCATTGAAGTCTCATGTGTAATCTCGCTAGAGGGACTAACATGATGGTCGCCACCATGGTACCTAGGAGTTGTAGAACCAGTCTTGCCTTCGCTTGTCTCAAGGGCATCAGTAAATGAATTTGTCGTTGCAATACAGTGATCTCTTGTGGTAAGGATGCTCGCATTTGAATGGTGTCAAACTCTGCTGCTATAAAGGTGACGCTGTGAGGGCAATAAGGCAGATTTTTCCCAGTTTATAGTTATGCCCAACTGGTGACAGACGGATGTTAAGTGCCCCTGGTCTGAACTAGTTGATGCCTGGTGGGGCAGTAAGGAACCAGTTGTCCAGGTACGGAAACACCTGGAATCTGTGACGTCTCAAGTGAGCCATCACCACTGCCATACATTTGGTGAACACCCTGGGGGCTGTGGTGAGACCAAAGGGTAGGGCTTGAAACTGGAAGTGACTGGCTCCCAGCCGAAAGCGTAGAATGCTGTGTCCATTTTGACATGGTAATAAGCATCCTTGAGATCGATGGAGCACATCCAAACTTCCTCTCCCAACAATGGGAGAATCGAGTGACCATATGGAACTTGGACTTAATTGAGTTGACTGATATCTAGTATGGGTCTCTGGTCCCCTGTTCTTTTCGGCACCAAAAAGAATCTTAAAGTCACTAATACGATTTGGTCTGAGGGGACAGGTTGGATGGCTCCTTTTTCTAGCAGCTGAGAGACCTCTGAGGCTGCTTGATCCCTCGACTGGGTGGAACGTCTGGGATTTTTCTTATTGGTGGAGGTACTGAAGAGAATGGGATGAGGTAACCTACGGAAACTATCCTTAGTACCCATCGGTCCTGGGTGATGCTCCCAGGCATAAGGAAATTCGAACCGTCTGGCTCCGGATAAGCGCAGTCGGGCACACCCTCAGGAATGAGAGTATGGAGAGCCACGGAAGGAGTTGCGATCTCCCGAATTGTGGGGGGCCCCCTCTGCCTCTGGGGCGACATCTCCCAGAGTAACCCCCCTACCCTGCCTCTGGAGGGAGGTTCACCTTTGCGATTTCTTGAACCACCCCCCCCCGGGTCTTGGGATAAGGCCTAGAAGGAAGGGAAAAACGGACCCCTACGACAGAGTGTCTTTTCCTCTTGCTCGCACCTGGTGAGGGTGTCTCACTTTGGTCCCAAACAAGGAGGAACCGTCAAATGGGGCGCCAGTGAAGGAAGACTTGAAGGCCTCCGTGAAGCAACAGGTGCAGCCAGGTTTGCCTTCTAAGGGTGACCCCTGAGTTTGTCACCCCCTCGGCCACATACAAGAGCTGCATGGATGAGTTAGCGATGGAGTTGTGGGTAGAAACCTGTGCGTTAACAGTCTGAGCCACCACCCCAGGTATGTCACCCACAAGAGTATCTCCCAGTTCTTTGAGGAGATCTCTCTGGAGTCAAGTGAAGCGAGACAAGTAATTCAGCGACCATAAAGTGAAGGTTGCTGAAGATAGGGTGCGCCTTCCCGTACTGGTCCATGGTCCTAAACCCCTTGTTAGGAGGATGGACCGATAAGGAAGACTACTTCCTTCTGGGTGGCTGCCGCCACCACCACGGCATCTACCGGGACTCCTTTTGATAGAAACTCTTCCCTGGGGTGCGGGCAGGAATTTGAGATGCCTAGGCAAGGGCTCCACAGAATCAGGGTTTTCCCACACTCTGACAAATGAGGTCAAGAAGTTCAAAGGGTGGAGACACCCAGGAGGTGTAACGTTGAGCGGCAAAAGCCTCAAGGAATACTGACTCCTCTGAAGGAGTTTTGGAAGGCCAGCCTCTCAGTATCTCCAGGATATTGGAGAAGGAAACTGAAGACGACTTGGGGGACCCTTCCTATTATTCGAGTTCAGTATCGGAGGTGAGAGACTCATCCTGGGAGTCTATGTGCTTCCTCTTGCACAATTTCTTTCTAGGAGGCTTCTCAGGCACTGACTCTGGGAGACTCTAAAAGTTGGGGACCACTCGTGGGGGTATCCTTAGGGCCTGTGGCTCTGTCCATGGATAGGCGAGTGTCAGACTCTCCGGGGTGGTGGGGGACTGAATGACCAACCTGGGTGATGTACCAGACGATCTTGCCAGCCTGCTCCGCATGGCCTCAAAGGCAGGTCCTCCACAGTCAGAGGACCGACTGGCCTCAAGAGGCCACGACCTGGGTCCCCCGAGCCGATGCACCGAGTGGGAGACTCAGAACTGACAGTTGTCCCAAAGTATCCCGCTCGGGCCTTACCGGAGAGACCAGAGTCTCCAACCCTGTGGACGGAACAGACATGGTCAGAGCTGATGTCGGCACAGATAGACCCAATGGGGGTATCTGAGCCAGCACAGGATCATCACTCTGAGCGGAACATACCGGCTCCAATGACAAGGAAGTGCTCGGAGGAGTCATAGAAACTGGCTTCGGAGCAGAGTGGGTCGGAGCCGAGAACAATTTGGCCAACACTGGTGACTGCAGGAGCCTCTGCACTACCCTGTCAACATCCAAATCAGAAAGCCTGGAGGATTTGGAGGAGAGCAATGGAGATTGGGATCTTGTCTGGTGAACCATGTCTGACACTGGGCGACCGGCTCCAAATGGGTTCAAGAGTAATGGGAGTAACGCCGATTCAGTTAGCACTGATACCTCCTGCGGCCCCAAGGACAGTGGAGAAGGTAAGAGTCCAAAACAGCAATCTTCTCTGGAGGCTCCGAAGTGGCAGATGGAACCGGAGACCTTTTCTTGGACTTGGAAGCTTTAGACAGAGTGCTAGAAGCCGAAGCTATAGCTTCCTCAAAGACACAGTTTAAAAAGTCCCTTTAATATTAAATTAGATTTCTCTCCTGGAGCACCCTAGGACTGAACACGTGGCAAAAGCTACAAGACTCCTGTAAATGGATGGCTCCGAGGCAGTAGACACAGTGTCCATCCATGATGGACATTTTATATCCACATTTGGAACATTTCTTAAAGCCGGCTTATGCTCCTTCTGATCCTTGGACATTTTACAATTAACGTTAGTGAAACGCCTAGATGCAATTTACAAAAAAAGTGGGAAAAACCACACAATTTAGAACACCAGAAAAACACTGTGCTAAGCACCCTGAGAACCTCCAACTGAAACGGTTCACACACAAGATAAGACACCACGAAAAAAGTACTAGCCACACACAATGAACCTCTAACTGAAACAGTTCTTCTAGGTATTGCACAGGAAAAACACAATGACCAAAGGTTTATCCAACAGAGGGGAGGACTAGGTCCTCCAACTAAAACGGGCCTAGCCCGCTGGTGCAGTTAGGGATACCAAAACAACTAACACTCAAGCACTGAAAACACACAAATTTAGCCATCGGCAACAAGAGCTATTAAAATAGCTTTTGGGTCTGAACTAATAGCAAAAAAAGAGGGGACTTAGCCACAGCCAAGCGAGACCACATCAGAGCTACGCAAGCGGCAAACGAGATCTGGGGATATGGAGCAGTGCACCATGGGATACCTCAGCCCAGCCAATGAGAGGACTTTGAGCTAGTAAAAAAAAATCGGCAGAGTCTGAGCCTATATTTGGCTCCGAACCCACAGGTAAGAATTTAGGCGAGATAGGACTACATAAACATAGGGAGCCTGTACAGAGATTCCATGCTACCAGCTGCAGAGATTCCCTCCTCCATATATACACTACACCACTATGGCCTTTGAAAAAAATTATGGCTGTAATTGCTGAAGACGCTGGTTTGTCCCCCATAAACTCTGAACTTTGAATACAGCTACCCCCCCCAAACAAAATCTTAGACATCTGTGGTTAGACCACATGGGGGGGGGGGGGACTAAAAAACTGCTGGCTGACGAGACAGCACCCTTTAAAAAGATGACAGAAGTTAACAGCTGTAGAAGAGGAAAATCCACATGAATCATGCATTTGCAGGGGTTATAAAGCAAACACTTGCTGTCCTACCAGGAATTGTGCTCTTTAGGGCAGCCTTACAGTACAGCACCATCTGCTCACCTCCAACACAAGTGTGATTCTCCCCTGCCCGAAAATGAGACCGTTGCAAGGAGCATGTCCCTTCTCAGTCCTTAGCAACTGCAAAAGCAACACCAGAGACCAAAAGGAAAGGGGTTGGGGAAGAGAAGATTAGAAGTAGCAAGTGAAAGGATATGTAGCCACTGCTGAAAGCAGAGAAACCAGGTTGAAAACAGAGAGGCTCAAAGGTTAGTCCATGCCTCCAACCTGCCTGTACACAGAACCCTCCAACCTGCCTGTACACAGAATTCCCCCCCACAGTGACAACATTTTTAAAGTCCTAACCTACAGAAAAGTTTGACAGAAAATTAAAGCTCACAAGTGGAAGGTACTCCCAATGTAATACTTATCTGCCCAACCTCAAAGAAGCACCAGCTGACTGTGCCTCAACAGCAAGAAAGTTTGAAGCCCTAACCACTGACTGGATACCGCTCTCCTTGAGCAGAATATTGATTAGGGGGAATGAAGGTGCTCAAGCTATGGAAGCCAGACGTCTGTCACACCCTTTGCCCGATGCAACTTGTACAGCTTAGGCTACTGCAACACATTGAGCGACAGGATTAATGCCCCCAGCATGTACAGGAGATTCTTCTCTTTCAGACCTGAAATTTCAGACAAGTCTATGATACACCAACCGTGCTAAAAAGGACTTGCAGAAAAGTCTGCATCCAGACTAAAAATACAAGGGCCAATTAAGTTGATACAGAGTTTGTAATGCCTGGAGACTGCAGAGTGCTCACACAAAGCTTCCACAGTGCATCTTATCCACTATGCTGTCCCTGCAAAGCAATAAAGTACTAGTTAGCTGAGGATTTGAGTAGTCCACCTCATACTGCACAAATAAGACAATTTTGTACATGGAGTTACTGGTAAACATTACTCCCTTTAAGTGGTAGCACAGGATACAATTACTGCACACCGAAAAAAATATATAGAAAATAACTCCCAGCTCAACCTCCAAACAGTTGCATAAGCCACACACAAATAAGTGTAAATTACATCCAAACAAAACTAACCATAGACATTTAGCTTTGATAAGCACTCCTGCCTCATCATGGGGATGAAGCATAGCCTGAGACTATAAGGCAAGCTTCAGTGCATGGGCAGAGATATTGGGTCTACTAGGTGGTGTGTTCAGAGGTTTTTGCCAATGGGCTGCGACAGTGGCTACAACACCCATCTACTGGGCCCATTTAGATTATCTGAGTGTGTCCACACATGCCAACCCTCAATTTTCAGACTGCATAATACACTCAACGAATGCCATCTACCACACTAGAACATGCCAAAATATTCTCTGGAAACATGACCAAGGCTTCCTGGGAAAGCAAAATAAGTTTAGACTTATACTGACTCCATTACCCAGAACCACACTGCAAAGGGTTTACGTCAACAAATCATTTATCAACCACTTCCAAATATTAAGAAAAAAAAATTGGCCTTCTGCATACACCACCAGAATGAGGCAGAAGATGCTCCCTGTGATGTAAGATAGGGCAGTAATGTGCAACATACTAGCACAGGTTGGTGCCGCAGCTTTGTAAAGAATTATGTCATCTGCATATCAAACAGATTTGTACAGGTGCGCGTTTAAAATTTATAAAGCTACTTGGATTAAAAATGTAACAGTGGGCCCTGCTGGACAGAAATACCCTTATGTCATGCTGTACTTATCTGTTGGATTATACTGCAGAGGAAAAAAAAAAAAAAATCAGTCCAGCTAACTTTGAAAGACAGTCTGAAATTAAGCAACCTGGTTCAAGCCATAAAGATTGCACCTAGACAGCTCTGACTGCAGCCAGAGACAAAATGGTCTGAAAACCAAGACTAGTAATCCTACTGTATTATCCTTAGGGGTGAACTAATTGCTACCCTGGAAGGAGATTTAACAGTACCTGCAAGCTATAAAACCAAAACATCTTAGCAAAGCTGTCTGCATGTAGACATGTGCAAGACTCCATTGCTAGCAAAGTGGGTAGTGTGGGAAGCAGAAGTCAGAGACCAGATGTACGATTCTGTAATGCAGCACTGAAAATGATGCTTTAATACTACACGAGAAATCTCAGGGCAGTTTGTGAAGCTTGACAAAAGGACCATTCACCCACTTCACCTGGCCATAGTGATATTAGTATTGTTTTTCTGTATTTGTGTGAATCTTGACTAAAATGCATGTTTCCTGTAAATACAGCATTTTCATGTTCTGTTCTCATTTATTAAATAAATTTAAACTCTTCATTGTAGCTAGTCTTGGGAACATTTTAACCATTGGAAATAATGTCAACACCATGGCCGCTCCTGAAAGCCTTGTTTGGTCAAAATATTTTCATATGCACAAGTATAATTAGACACCCTGGTAAATGGCCTTAGAATACTTGGCTTTGGAATTTTCTAGTGGCAGTTATCTACCTTATAGTCTGGACAGAAAGGACAAATGGTAAACAAGCGCAAGCCTTTCCAGGTGTCAGCTGCTTGGAGCATGGACAGAGGGTGGAGGACGACTCTGCTTGGAACACTTGGCTGAGGACTCAACTCTACAGCTGTGGAGTCTTGTTTCGGGCCTAGAAAGAGGGAACCCAGCCCCAGGATTGAGTGTGTGGTGTGCAAAGGAAATCATGCTTTGTGAAGAGAGTTGCACCTGGAAATACTGTGTATATTTTTGTTCCAAGTGAATGTCCCTCAGTGTCAGCGGTGAGGATTTAAGCTCCTTGATTTTCCAGCCCAGAGCAGATGTCACACTCCAACATACAGATGTGGGTAAGCGCAAACAAATGCTCACACTGCACACCCACTGAGAAAAAAAAAAATTGAGCTATGATATAAAAGAACATCCAAAAAGCAACCGGGTTTATTGCTTTATATATCTATCTACACACAATTTTGCAGTGGTACAGCAGTAGCGTTGTTATTGCACAGCAAGAGGTTTCCCTGTTCAATTCTAGGCTTGGGAGTGCCTCCTGTGGAGTCTGCATGTCCTCCCCACGGTTGGGTAGTGTTTGAAAGACATGCGTGTAAATGGGTGTGCCTTCGTTGAAGGCTGAGTGTCAAGCTGGCACCTTGTAAAAAATCTGCCAATCATTAGCGGACCAGAGTTCCGCTGTGGCGACCCCTTACTGGGAAAAATCCGAAATACCACACACTATATATATAAACATGGGTGCAATAGCTCTAGCAAATCTACTACCCTGCTGTAAGGGAAAAGAGCAATTCTCACACTGCTCAACATTCCTAGCATTAGCAAACTCAATACTCATGACATTACTCATTTTTTCAGCTTTAGATGAACCCAAACATGACAGAGGCACAGGGAGAGTGAGAATAGGAAATACCTCCTCAAGTCAGCAGGATATACCTCCTCAAGTCAGCAGGATATTTGAACTACTCAGTTATTACAACTCAAACTAAAAATTAAATAGCTATGGAGGCTGGTACATTGTCCACCACAACACAGGCAGGTCATCTTGCACTGCAAGGGATCACAACCTATTACCTGGTGGCTTTCAACCCAAATAACTTATTTATTTGTGCTGCTCTCACTGGTTCCATTTATATGGACTACCGTATGCTTTTGGTGGGACTAAAGTTTCTCCCATTTAACGGACGTCACCAGCCTTGAGCAACATTTAAGTCTCACTGACAGTACAATTGCTAAGAGTGCTCATAGGAGAGATTCTTAACATTATGTCAGAATGAGACCACACTAGTCAACAAGATTGTAAAAGGCAAGACTGAAGAGAACAAAAACAGGAAGCACACCAAGTTTTGCATCAGTATGGTCACCATGTCTGAAAATCAAACAAGCAAAGAAGCTGAAGTGTTTACATTAACAGATTTTGTTCTTCTGGCACACAGCAATCGCAACACAAAGAAAAGCTGAAGCCATTAGGGTATTTCAGACCTGTAGGTATGAAGGTATGACCTTTGTCACCAACACGGAGCATGCTACAGGACACACTCCATAGACACAGATGACATATACCCCCCCCCCCAAGTCTACCCAAAAAACTAAACTACCTTTGATGAGCGATTAGTTATACCCAACTAATCCTGGGCTACAGAGCACAGCAAACTAGCCCACTAAAGGAACAGCCTGTCCCCATCACCCCTCCTGTTAGAATTTATATCCTTTGGGGTTTTAAGATGCACTTATGCTGTGGGCAGATCTAAACCCCCCTTCCCCAACAGTGAACAACTAAAAACACATTTGTGGGCTCTTAAGTTCACTCCCAATACTTTTAAAACCAGTGCAAACATTCCTCACCCAAGGTACACAGTTCTAGCATTCACCACAAGGACTAATGCAAAAAGCCAAAACAACACCGTAACGTTCAAGTATCCACACTTGACCTTACAAAAGACTGTAGCTCAAGCAGTTTTTTTTGGGGTGGGTTTTTTTTCTAGAAATACCAGTGAGTATGCCATGGGTACAAATTACTTTAAGCTAAAGATGACCCCCCCCCCCCCAATCAATTGTTACATGCCATTCCACAGGAACTAAATGGAGACCTGCGGTGCTGCCACTTGCGGCTTTTGTAAAACAAAGGTGAATATTTAACAATACCCTCAGTGTTGGGTCCACACAGCCCATCTGGATCTCACCAAGACTTTTGGCACCACCCACACTGGTACTAAACATGAGCCAAAGCACAGACAAGTCAGATAAATTAGCATAGATGCATGCAGTCCACACTTAACATGGCTGGTGCCCAAGCTTTCTGGCATCTAGTTCTCTAACCTCTAAACCATAAACCCATACTCTAGGCCAAGTTTATTGATCCCACACGACAAAGAATACCCATTACAATTAACAGATGTTAAATGCATTTAACACCATGGCTACACTAGTAAAGTCAGTACTCCAGGACTAACACTCACCATTGATCCTGGCACATAGTGCTTAATTCCTTCCTCCACTAAAAAAATATCGTGCAACACAAATCAGTAAAAAAAAAAAAAAAAACTAAGTCACCATCCAGCTGTATACAGCAAAGTTACCAAATTATCACAATACCCCTTTGGCAAGCAGCTAGAAAGATCACAATGGCTCCCACTAAACAGTCGAGAAGATCACTCAGCCTTGAAGCTCTGCCCCAATAAACAGCAAATATTTAGCATATTTATACTGTTGGGGTTTTAAAATGAATGCTCATCTCTGGAAGAAGCTACCCCAGCAAGTAAAAAGTAATCCCTGACTTGACATACTTTGCCTCTAGAATCACCAGGCACATGGAGCAGAATCTCAACTTGCATTAATAGTCCTACAGTTACTCAAACCCAAACTAATCTGAACTGAAACATTAATAGTCCTGGGTCACATTAGTGCAACGTGTTTCTCTTACACAACCAAGAGAAACCATGCTGTACTCTTCAGACGCCCCCCCCCCCATTCACTGTAGTTACCAAAACAGCATTTCTTCCTGGTGGTCTGCCACTCCAAGGCCATTTTAGTGCAATGGTTAGCCTATAACAAGAGGTCCCTTTCCTAAATGTTCATAATCCAGTAAATTACAAGACTTCCATACTGCTTCAATGACCATGGACATCATTCAACCAAACGTTTACATGACAGTGTTGCATCCAAGACTTCCACTTGGCTAACATGGGTCGACCCCCCCCCCCCAGGCCCTAAACCCTGGTCATCACAGAGTTCTGTACTATTATGGGCTAAACTCCATGGGAAATCCACGGGGTTTGTTGGGTTGGTCCAATAAAACACTAGGAACTTAAAAACATTCCACTACAGGTTCATGAGACTATACAGCATCACTATGCACACTCAACCGCAAAGATATTCCAGTCAAAACACTCCCCCATACATATACAACAGCAACTATGGGTGTGAAGTGTTTAGATGTAAACAAACCAGGACAAGTCTCAGATTATGGCAACACAATAAGCAGCTTTCTGTAAAGATGTACCTCCACCAATGTCTAACTTCACATCACATAAAGGTGACATATTACTTCAGGGAGTTTTACAATGCGACCTACCCAAACAAGAAACAGCAGACCTGCAACAAAACCCCATCACCATGGAAAAACATTGCTGGGAACCATCATCTTCTATGCTACTTGAATACAACACCCTTTTGCTTAATCTTCATCTACAATATAATGTCATAGTTTTATTCATCACTTGCACCATTTGCAAATTAACCCATAAATGCATTCTACCATACTTCAGTCTGTCATGACCCATTAAAATAAATACAACCCATTAAGCTGGCATTTGTCAGTTAACCAGGTTGATATGCTGGCCCAAATACCCTTTTCATATACAACCCAGGTAGCAAACTACACAAACAAGAGCAGGCAAGTTGTATATATATATAAAAAAAAAAAACACCACACAAAGACTTGACATAATCCATGGCTTGTGATGTACATAAATTAGTCTCACTGCATCCAAACAAGGAGCTGGATCTTTCCTACAACAAAAGTACATTCAAACGTCAACACATGAATCACTGGTTAAAGTTTACACTTGAGGTATGAGGCTATTGTCACAAGCCTATTCTTGCCTGTGATGCCCACCCTTTAATTTGAATTATTGTGACTTTTGTTCACGTGATTATTCCTTACCACTTTAGTAGCCCAGTATTTGAAGGTCAGCACCACTAAATCACTGACTGCACGGCAATGCCCAGAGAAAGTTGCCAACTACCAAGACCAAAGCAATCACTTACTACACACGGGAGGCATGGGGGGGAAGTTTACAATGACCCTATGTTTTTACACATTTCCCAAAGCAGCGTATTCAGGGAGCTAGACAAGGAACACTGATGTAGATCATGCTAATGTTATGCAAAGAGATGTCTGGTCTGAGTTCAACCATGGCCACGCACACAAATTGAAGGGTCCTTCAAACATCTAACACAGTTACACACAGCCATGTTCTTTCCACCCCATGTAAAAATACAGAGACAATAACCAAATACAACAAACCATGGCTACATGACGGAACTCACTAAAAACTTAGTGTGGCAGGTTCTACCTCAACTTTCTGCAAACCTCACCCAATCCACACCTTTATGTATAAAGGCTCTTTGGCGAGTTCCATGAAGGCCAGCTCACTTAGTGTTAAAGGACAACATACAACCTTGGAAGCTCCAAAATATCCAAAAGCAAGAAAGTTAATAGAATCAATCCACACCTTTATGTATAAAGGCTCTTTGGCAAGTTCCATGAAGGCCAGCTCACTTGGTGTTAAAGGACAACATACAACCTCGGAAGCTCCAAAATATCCAAAAGCAAGAAAGTTAATAGAATTGCCTGGCTCCCCAATGGAAGTCAAAACAGAACAAAGATATGAAAGTCCAAAATTTGGGCAGTGTAGTACTGCCAACTCGGGGTAAGCAAGACACACCAAAGCAGTGGCAACCAGTGACCAATTTGGCTGGTGCCCAAAGAATGCCCACCTACTACCAGCCAAAGTGTTAGGCAAATATAATTAGCCCCCCCCCCAGGTTTATACTAAACCAAATGCCATAAAATGCAATTTTAAGGTCAGAATCAACCCCTTTCGACATTTGGAAAACAAAAACGTTAACATTATGGTAAACCATAATCTTGGCCACCCGGATTTTTGGTCCACCCCTCATAAAATGAATGGCTTTCTAGGAAATAAAGGAATGAGCTCTCCCAAGTGTACATTGGAGTTTCATGCTTCATATTCTTCAGAAAATGCATGCCAACACAAACCCCCTTATTCTGACTTTAAAACAATATTTTAAGTCTATTCCTATTTTGGGCCTTTGTCCAGACATGCTGAAAAGTTGGGAGATGTATGCTAAACCCATCCTGTATTTCACATATTTGTGAAGATTAGTGCTTAAATCCTTAGGAACCATACAAACTTAAGTTAAATTTAACACAGGACTAAAGCCCTTCTACAAAAGAAAAAATATACACTATACCGAAACAGTGCACAAACTTTACAGAGCATGCGCAACTAGTGCCATTTCCCACTACCTAAATGCCCTCCCAACTGCAAGCGTCAAAATACCATGAAATAGTACCAAATTAAAAAAAAAAAAAACAGTTCGCACGGGTCAACTCAGACTCTAGCCTACTGCCATTACTACACAAAGTGATTAAACCACGAGGTACAGTTTAGGGGGCGGAGACACCCATCACATACCACCCCCGCGGTTTCAAGATTTGAGTGGTTGAAGAAACCCAAACCCGGGGGACCGCCTAACATTTTAGCTACCAACGGGGGCGCTGCGCTGGAATGGGCAGGTCACAAATCGGTCATGGCATGACGTACTCCTTCCATCGTAGAGCTGTAAATAAAACAAAATTAAAAGTTTTGGTTAGTAATAGCTCACAGGAAAAACGCACACACAAAACAAACTTATTAGCATTAAGCGCTGCCAAGGGCCTACCATTCTCAGTAACTGCGCAGCCGCTAAACTCCCCCGCATCCCCTACCCTCAGTAACATGGCGCCGCCGTATCCCTCAGCAAACCCTTTCGCAGCCAACGAGGGAACATACTGCAGCAAAAATGGTCTTATGACTCAGGAAGCAGTAACGTAGCCTAGACGTTTAAATTACATTCATTAAGAGGCAGAGCGTATAGTAAGCTACCACAGTACGTTAGGACTCACTGCAGATAGCAATAAGCTAGGTTACCTCAATTTCCGCACATTCAAATATAGCACTACAGGGGCCAAATAACTTATTTCGGAAGAGAAAGATTAGGGGTACTTGTATAACCAAGCAATTTAACATCCTCGCAAAAAGTCACTCCTACATTTAAGAGTTAAACAAAAACTGCACGTTTAGCTGTTAGTAGTCAAGAGTGCGGCCTTGGAAGCTTCTCCCATGTGCCGCTTTGTTCTACAAGCGGCTCAAACGGCAACATGTACACAGCAAGAAAACTTCAAATGCTTAAAAACAAACAGTAAAATACATCCAGTATCATACCGCTAGAGTATTTTGGTCACTGAAGCTGCAACGAAATGCTGCAGCACCGTTTCTGACATACGCTTTTCAAATCTCCCACATTCTAGGACTACGGTGGGGACGACAGCTGCCATGCGCTCTTCATAGACATCATTAACCAGAGCAAAAAAAAGTTAAATAAACCATTCTATGCCTCACACAAATACAGCGTATTACCAAGCCTGCGACAGCACCGATAGTGAAGGGAAGGCTTTACCTAACATAACCCCCCCTTAATACTAGCAAGCTTACAACAGGTTTCAAACGGGTAGCGGCACTCGCCGCCACTGAGAAGCCACCATCTTCACTCAACCGCTTGCTCTCACAAGACACAAACACACGCACCCCCCTGTTTTGCTGCATCCGTTTACTTACCACTTCAACTGTCTTGAAAAAGCGCCATACTTAGCATTATCTGCATCACACACGCTTTGAAATTCTCGGGGAATAATTTAACAAAAGTGGCGCAAATACCCTCCGATTGTGACCATGTGGGTGAATGAAGGGCGGCTCCCGCTTGAACGTAAATATCTACAACCCCTAGATTCTCTCATTAGCATAAAAATAACCTACTTCCGACCTGGAAGGACCAATCAGGCTGGACTGGAGCCCAGGAAAGTCACAGCAAAAAACATCGTGGCTGCACGCCAACTACCAGTGAAGCATATATTGTAGTATAGTGCTATTTGTAATTGCGTTATAATGTTATAAAAAAATGTCCCATGGTAGTAGCAGTCTTATTTAAACCACTTACCTTACTTTTGTTTTTGTACAGATTTATCTCTTCGAATTTATTGTTTATAGTAAATCACAACTCGTTCATTTAGAAAATAAGCAAGTAGTCACGTTCCCACGTGTGTTTTTTTCATTGTTAATCCACATGTGTATATTCAGTTCACAATGTTTAAGACTTTATAATGGCGCGCACACTCACTCGCGCGTGTGTGTGTGTGTGTGTATATAAATATATATATATATATATATATATATATATATATATACACACACACGCATACATTATATATATTTCCACAAAAGGACATGTACATACGCATGTGTGTGTCTACACTTAAATAGATACATATAGATATACACACACGCATATATAGCCGGCTTTAGGCATCAGCGAACTGGTCTATGGGCCCCCTGATTCCGAAGGGGCCCCAACCACAGCAAATTATCTTAGTTTTGATATTTTGTTACATGTTTGTCAAACCAATAAAAGCTAGTCTAGCAGTCTTGTGCTCTTAGTAAACCAGATGGATAATTATAACACATTTATATCAATTTTAAAATTCAAGGATTTCTCCGGTTATATTAATACTGTTTTGTCAAGTAACAGGTGTCACAATTTCATTAAATGTTTTACCACTGATGTAGTAGCCTTGACATAATGAAATTATCTCTACTAATACTAACATCATAGCCAGCTTTCGGCACCTGAAATACCTGTGGCTTCAGAGCTGTTGCCCCCCCCCCCAATAATCATTGACTGTGGGGGGTCCCACAAATGCTGCTTGTTGATTGAGGAAACTGCAGATAAAAATAATTTTCTAATTACGCTCGTTATCTGAAACAGGGTTCTAGTATAACCCTGTTAGGATAAAGTTGATAATCAGTGAATGGACTTGACCAATGGAAATGCTTGATATCAGCAACCCAGAGTGGCTGATCTCAATTTGTACCTTGGATTTTAAGAAGAGTTCATGCTTCTTATCTTCAGTGATAACTTTTGTTTTCATGGAATTTATAAATACTGGCAGAACCTCAAATACTATAACTCTCAACATTTTTGCTCAAGAATTCAAGGCAAAGCCAAAATAATAGAAGAATAAAGGCTCAAAACCAGGAGCATTTTTAAATACACTGATTCACTTAAAAAGTTATTAGAATAACACATTTACATCAACATGCAATAAGTATGAAACTCTCATGCCTAGATTTACTGACTATAATCTTAAATGATTTACCGTATAGAAAAAAGAGAAAATATTCCAGGGTAAAATGCCTCCAATAAGCAAACTACAAAACAAAAAGAATAACTCTGGAGGCAGCACCACGACTATCGGAGCCAACCTTTATTGAAAGAGCAAAATCTGACAATAAAATTAGGCCAGTAAGCACTTTCACGTTGTCATCAACGCTTCATCAGACTTCTAAGCACAAAAAATACTCTCAATTTAAATACATAGGTAACTGTTGGAAAACCAACCAGAAAAGACAATCAATTAAACAATGAAATAATTAAATACATATTTATTTAGTAGATTAAAAGCTATAGAACCCTAAAATACATTTCAACTGACTATTCACTAAATCTTACACTTACAAATGTGCAATGTCTTGTAGTGTATTAAAAACATAATGCAAATAATAAAAAACAATAAATACACGTATGAAAATACATATAAAATATATATATATAAAATATAAAGAGTATATATATATATATATATATATATATATATATATATAAAACACCAATAGGCTATTGACTCTACTGACACCAAGGTCTACAAAAATTGTCTATTATGAATGTCAAAATGTTTATTATAAAAATATTATACTATGTATGTGCATATGTATACATAATATATATATATATATATATATGCATCATATCAAAATTAAATCATATAGTATGATGTTAAAACTAGACATATCTACTTATTTAAACTATCCTTTAAAAGGGGTTTTAAAGAAACCCTGTCATTCAAGCTATGTGTTCTGTCAGCTTCTAGCCTCAATATCCATCTTGCTTCTCAGTGTAGTTCCTAATGTCATCCAACCTCATGGTCTTATTAATTAACTCTAGGACTGTGAAACAAAATCTATGTGTGGTGTCTGTATGCAAAATACGTTTGGCTAATGCATTACCTTCATCTTCCTTACTAATGGCATAGATATGTTCCCTTACTCGTTCTCTTAATGTTCTATTAGTCTTACCAACGTAGAAGGAACTACATTTCTGACATGAAGCTAAATATATGATGTCTCTTGTTTTACAATCTGCATATAGATCAAGAGAAAAAGTATGACCTGTATCAGGGTGAATAAAAACATTAGAGCTGGACATAAAAGCACATTGATTACATGTCCTACATGGGAAAGTACCTTTCCTATCTGATTCTATATATCTCTTGGCAGGTTTCGCATAACACAACAACTGTTTCAGTGAGTTGGTATTCTTATATGTAAGACAAGGGGTATTGCCTACTACTTTCACAACATCATCATCAAGGGTCAACATATGCCAATTCCTATAGATAATGTCTCTAATTCTCTTATTATTATTGGTGTATGGTATCACTGGACAATTTTTCCTCATTGTTGAACCCATTCTCTTATTATTATCATCTAGTGTATTTGTAGTTCTCTTAATATAGGGTCTCCCTTGTGTATCTCTCCTTATTACATTTTCATCATGTAGTAGACTTACTTCAGTATCACAATATCCTCTGTCATTAAACTCATGTTCTAAATTCACAACAATCTGTTGAAAAGTCTTATCTCTGCTGGTAAGTCTAGAGACCCTTAAAGCCTGACCCTTAACTATGTTGCGATAGACATGTGGTGGATGCATACTCGTCCGATGTAGCAAAGTATTTTTCCTAAAAGCTTTCCTGAATAACTCAGTATATATCGTCATGCCATCTTTACGTATCAACACATCTAAAAACTCTGTGGTATCCAATGACCATTTACCAGTGAAAGATAGAAATGTGGTTGTACCATTAATATAGTCAATGAATTCCTCTAGCATTTTCACATCTTCCCTCCAAATCAAAATTACATCGTCTACAAAACGCTTATAGTATTTAATACTTCCACTATAAAGTGTGTTATTGAGTACATATGTTTCTTCCCAATATGCCATCACTGAATTGGCATATGAATTGGCGCATGGTGTCCCCATTGCCACCCCTTTCTGTTGTAGGTAACACTTGTCATCACATACAAAAACATTATTCTTCAAAATTATGTCCATAAGCACAGCACATCTAATAATCATGTCTCTGGACATGTCTTTCTCTATCAAAAACAACCTCATAAAATCAATCCCTATTTCATTGGGAATCATGGTGAAGAGAGAGGTGATGTCTAGGGTTACCAGCCAATCTGCTGTGTGGTCAGTTTCTAGTGTAATATAACCACTTAATGTCTCTAAAAACTGCTCTGTGTCCCTGATAACTGAACCAGTGTGATTGACTAATGGTCTAATCTGTCTTTCGACGTATATCGATAAAGGTTCCGTCAACCAACCTCTCCCTGAGACAATAGGTCTCATAGAGGGATTCCTTAAATCTTTGTGCATTTTCGGTAGTCCTCTAAATGTAGGTATAACAGGTTTTTCTACCAGAAAGTATTTATACAAATCAGGATCTATAACATTGCACATCAACAAATCATAAATTTCACTATGAACATTCTTAATAATTCTATCTAATTGTGGGCCATTTAAAGCAGAATAGATGTCATTATCTAATAACAATTCATGGATTTTAAAATTATACATATCCTTATCCATAATAACAATAGCTCCACCCTTGTCGGCTGGCCTAATAACAATGCTGTCATTTCCCTATAAAACTCTCAATGCTTCTTTTTCTTTAGCATTCAAATTATAAAAATCATGATTTTTACTACTGTTTGCTAGCTGTAACAAATCTCTCTCACATGCTTTTTCAAAGGCCTCCAAAGGAGGGCATATGGTAGGCACAAAAGTAGAGGGTCTCCTAAAGTTATTAGTTTCAAAATTACTGGTTCCTGCATCACCATACATTAAGCTAAGGGAAACATTTCTCGTAAACAACTTAATATCAATCAAAAGATCAGTCACATCAACATTTTTGAAGGAATAAAGGAAAGACCTTTATTCAATAATGCCTTCTCTGTTTCATTTAATACAAAACTAGAAAGATTAAGATATTAAGTCCGATTCACTGGACATAACACTTTCTTCTGGCAGAACCTCAGATACTATAACTCTCAACATCTTTGCTCAAGAATGTAAGGCAAAGCCAAAAATAATAGAAGAATAAAGGCTCAAAATCAGGAACATTTTTAAATAATATTCTGATTCACTTAAAAAGTTATTAGAATAACACATTTGCATCAACATGCAATAAGTATGAAACTCTCATGCCTAGATTTACTGACTGTAATCTTAAATGATTTACCCAAAAATCAAAAGTTTTTACTAGGGACAGAACAAAATTATGAGGCAAAGTAAGGGATAGTGACAGATATGCATTATTCCTCGATGAGGTAAATAAAAGTGGCTTACTGCTGCTGTTTGATGACTGCTAAACAGCAGTCGCTGATCTATTGTGACTGTACTAGTGTTCCACAATGTATTGTTATATGCTGAAATAAGTGCAAAACTAGTATTGTTATGGCTTATGATTGTGTGTGTGTATGAAGATTGGGGAAAGATGGGTGAAGGCTGCCAGCATAGTCAAATAGAATTTGATACATAATTTTATCATTTGTATAAATAAATGTAAAATACAGGCTTGTGTTTTTAAATGAAAGAAAACACTGTAAAATGTGAACTTCAGGAGTGTTGCAACATTGCCATCTGTTGTAAGGAAAACCAAGCCAAGCATTTCAAATGTTCTTTGAAGTTACAGTTATCTAAAAAATGGTGCTGAAGCGACTGGCTGAACACATTCTTTCTATTCTCTTAATTTAAGGAATAATTGTTAGAGTTGTTGTTGTTTGTCTTTCGGCTTTTTCCCGGTAAGGGGTCGCCACAGCAGAACTCTGGTCCACTAATGATTGGCAGTAGATTTTTATGAAACGCTGAGGTGCCAGCTCGACGCCCAACCTTCAATGAAGGCACGCCCATTTACGCACGCATGTCTTTTGAACACTACCCAACCGTGGGGAGGACATGCAGACTGCACACAGAAGGCACTCCTAAGTCAAATGTCTTTTATTGTTGTAGTTTCCTGAGCAGGTGTTAGCTTGCTAAATAATGCAGTTTGTGGCCTGGGAACTCCAGACTAAGTGTCAAAATTATGTAATTTGGAAGGGCCTTAACAGAGCTATTTGTTAGTGTTTTAAAAACTATTGTTCAGTGAGAGACTGAAAGCAATTGTCTTGGACCATCAACCCAGCACTGCTTATGCTCTATATATGTATGTAAGTAAGATTATAGTACTGTGTTTTCTCTTAAGATTAGCTAACGATTAGAAAGTTAGATTAAGTGTTTTTCTTTGACATCAGACCTGTCCTACTGTATTATTTTACGTTTCTGTGTGATCTCTGAACTCTTAGATATCTCTGTGGTGTAGTAGTATTGTCATGTGTTTTAATTATTTATTATTAAATATTTTTAAAATCTTTACCTGTGGCTGGTTTGTGTAGAGAAGTAGGTTCTAGAGTACATTGCATATTTATAGAGGTTACTGTAATATGCCACTCTAATAAGCCTTAGACTCAATAGTCACATTACCAATTGGATAATGATATTGCACAGTAATAGTTGGACACCGTTTTAAGGGCCTTTGGGTAGCTGATAATATTAGCTGGTGGTGGCAGAAATTACTACTGTATAGTCTGGGTAAAGGGGCACAGCTGGAGAATCTGTGTCAGCCTTTCCCAGGAGTGTTTATGACGTTGTATAAATACTTATCCCAAAGTGTGTGTGGTGTGTCAGTTACCTGGGCAGGGACACGAAGCACTGGTTGGACAGAGAGGGTACTGGAGGTTAGCTTGCCAGCTAGGCTGAGATCTGGACCCTATAGCTGTGCCAGTGGGGAGTCTTATTGCGGACCTAGAGAGCAAGGGAACAACCAGCCCCAGACTGACTGTGATCTCTGTGTGCACTTAAGGGAAATTGTACTTTACTGTGTGTATTAGTTATCCTTTCCTCTTCCAGGAGACTACCTCCCTGGTGTTAGTGGTGAGGACTGAGGCTCCTTGATTGCTGGGCCAGGGCACGGTTGTCACAGTGAGTATGCTGCAGTGTAAAACTAACAAGCTGGTTATAATTTCTTTCACATTCTAGCACCAACATCATCAGCATTGCCATTACATTTCTGTATATGTGTGGGTGTGTTTGGTTAAAGTGAATTACAGTGTATTTAAGAGTAACAAGCTGGCCATATTTTCTTTCGCTTATCATCATAAATGTAGATCTTACACATAATAGGTGGCTATATGTGGTGGTTTGGCAGGAAGAGGATGTATGAAAGCAACTGTTCATTGCCACATCGGTGCAATGAGTTGCATTGCCACTTCACAGTGCTTTGCTCTGAGTTCTTGGCTATGTCTTTTTCATGTGGAGTCTGTAAACCCACCCTATCTGCATGTGCATCTATCCATGTGCTGTGGTTGACCCCAGCACCTCAGAAACATGCAGCAGGTGAGATGTAATTCCTCCCTTTTCCCCTAAAGGTGAATGTGCAGTGTGTATATGTGCATGTATGTGTCTGATTAAAAAAACAGCACTGATTTTTATCTGTGCACACAAAATGTTGGGCATATACATAACTCTTCTGAGTAGCAGTAAAAAAGATGCAGTTAACAAATAATTATATTTCAAACGTAAGACATAAAGTACATCACAGAGCATTCAGACACTTTCAGCTTCTTGGTGTCTGGTAGCACCCACATCCCAGACTGTATAAATGGATTTTGACCTGGACTTAGTGGTGGCCTCTGCCTTCAACCACACACATTCTGAAACCAGCCCTTCCTTGAGGTGTGTACCAAAGATTAATGCAGGTTGTGTGGGAGAATGGAGATGGTGTGGTTAATACTTTCATTTTCATCACAATCAAAGCTTAAGAGTTATGCAAAGAAGGTCATTATATTTTGTGTTTGGACTGGTTGTTATAGCTATTATACTATCTAGGAGTATAATGCTTCAACACAAGCTATGATAATCTTTTTTGTAGACCTCTGAGGTCTGTGAGAAAAGTAAAAGAAACAATGACAACACTGTCCCCAGCCCAAACACAAAATATAATGACCTTGTTTGCATAACTCTAAGCTTTGATTGTGATGAAAATTAAAGCAGAATGCATTACTGTAATCATTATTTTTTTTTCATTTTTTCTCACAATCAAACATTGGGCACATATACAGGTGGCTGTCACTTGGGGGGATCGGGGTGAGGAGTAAGGAAGCATGCTATGTATATGTATGACAGCAGTCATTTGAAATACAAGAGTATGGTAATTTGAACCTTTGCTTTCATCCCAGTCTAACACCAGAGGGTGCACGGTCAGTGATTCCTTTTTTTTGGGGGGAGTGGGTGGGTATGAAGGCAGGCATTATTCCCAGAAAGGATTTTGTGTATCCTCACAACAATTGTCTTGTTAGTTTATTGTGTGCTACTATTTTCTAAGCCTTGAATATTAAGTGCACCTTCCTTGAAAGAAAAAAAAAATCAAAACTGGAATTCTTTTCTTACTCTTGATTTTTGTTCAGGCCACCATTGGATTAAAACATTTGGAAAATGCTCGACCTCATCTTAATTGAGTTATTTTCTAAATGGTTATTACTGTGATGTCTTGTTCAGGAAGGGTATGTAAAAAAACATGCAAGAAAAACTAGAGCTGAACAGCAGCAATTAATTTGTTTTTTGAATCATAATTTCTGTTCAAGCTATCATTCATAGGTTCATAGGTAGGTACTAGGCTATCTGCCCGAGGGCATTTTTAAGCCTAGCCAGAGTGTGTCGGCTTATTGATTAATTAACTGAGCCTCTGTCAAGCAGAGCCAATGAAGTGATTGCAGGGGTGTATTTTCTGTTATCCATCCACTCATCAAGGCTTCTCTTGAAGTGTGTTAGTGAGGGGCTCTGCCTAATGTAGTTAGGAATTTTGTTCCAAAGTATGGGGAGTCTCCGTGACAGGAATCTATCCCTCCAGCATGTTCTATTTATTGTTGTGGCAAGGTTTAGCTCACTAGAGCACATGGCTCGCAGTGACTTGGATTTCTTTAGGTGGAGCATGTCCATCAATTCTGAGTTGGACATGGCTTTGTAAGTCAGGCAGAGATCACCTCTGAGTAAGCGATATGCCACTGAGTACAGCTGTAGTTTTTTCAGTCGGGCTGCATAGGACATATGTTTGAGGCCAGTAATCCTCTTGGTGAGGTGCTTTTGTGGTCTTTCCAGCTGTTGGAAGTGTTTTGTGAGGTACATCCCAAATGGGGCATTGTACTCTATGATGGGTCTGATGAGTGACGAGTAGAGGGACACTATAACCTCTTTATTTCTAGATGCGAACCTCTTAGTAATTAGATGGGCCACATAGAATGATTTCCTAACTACTTTGGCAATATGATTGTCAAAGGAGAGATTACTATCTACCTGGGTCCCCAGATCTCTTATTACCTCTTCTGTATTAAGGGGGCTGCCGCCTATGTGGTAATTCGTGGGTGTTTTGTTTTTCCCAAACGGGATGACTATGCATTTTTTGGCATTTAGCTTGAGGCCATGACTTTGACACCAGGTGTCTGTCTCAGTAAGGCCTTTTTGAAGGATGTCCATGTCAGCCAGTGAGTCAGTTATGGCTCCCAGTTTGTGGTCATTGGCGAACTTGGTTAGCCATAGTCCTCCTGTGTTTGCCTGTACTTCTGAGAAATATATGCCGAACAGTAGGGGTCCCAGAACTGAGCCTTGTGGGACACCACTTGTGACTGGTTTAGAGTCAGACCTGGAGCCCACTAATCTTACCGTATGAGTTCTGTCTGTAAGCCAGTTGGCAACCCATCTTGTGACTTAGGGGTTTATGTTTAGGCTGGTGAGTTTTTCTATAATACCCGAGTGAGGAATGGTGTTAAACGCCTTGGCGAGATCAGGGTAGGCTGTGTGAACCACCTTTCCCTCATCTATGGCCTTGGTGACTGTCTCGAAGAAGTTAACCAGGTTTAGTAGGCATGATCTGCCCTTAACAAAGCCGAACTGGGTCGGGCCAAGTGTTTGGAGGTTCCCAATGTCTTTGTTAATGAGTTCCATGACGATGCATTCCATAGCCTTGCAGACCAGGCTAGTCAGGCTTATGGGGCGATAGTTACCAGGGTCAATTGTGGCCCCTCCTTTGTGGAGCGGAATAACTGTTGCTGTGCGCCATTCTATGAGCACATAGCCTGTGGAGAGGCTGAGGTTGAACAGTGTGTTTAGGTGGGGATTTAGTTTGTTCTGTAGTTCGTGCAAGATGGAGCCTGGGACACCATCTGGCCCCTTGATGCTGTGTTTTTGGCTTTTGAAAGGGCTGTTTTCACCTGTGCTTCTGTGATTTCCGGGACACTACACTTTTCCGGTATTGTTGTAGGCCCTTTTGAAGGTGAGAGGGAGGTGAAATTTGCACTGAATCTATCTGCCAGGATGTTGGCAATATCAGTAGGTTCAGTATATTTTGTGCTATTTTGCACTAGCTCAGAGCATATCTGTGAGTTGCCACTTAGATTCTTGACATAGCTAAAGAAGGCTTTCTGGTTGTCTTTCGAATCCTTGGCTATTTTTCTTTTGAAGTTAGCCTTGGATGATTTTATGAGGGACCTTAGTTTCTTACTGATACTGATCAGGGATGTCTTTCCTTCTTGGGATTTGCTTTTTTTCTGAACAAGTTTCCTCCTTCTGTTGTATAACTTGTTTATGGCAGGGGCCCACCAGACTGGTTTCCTTCTCTTAGTGGAGTGAGTCTTTGGATGAAAAGATTGTGCAAAAAGAAAAAAAAATCTTTAAAATGCACTTCAGAGCATATAGAAAGTAATGGCTTCTTGAAAAAGCTGGAGAGTAAGCCATAATGTGAGAAAAAGAAGAAAAAAAGTAATGTGCATGGTACTGGAGGAAATGTGTGTGTGGGCGGGGGGAGGGGATGAAGCAATAGTCCCTGGGGCACCATTTCACTTAAGTCCAGTCCTGTACCTAGAGTTGTTGCAGTGTATCACAGTTGCAACTTAATGCCAGTAACTGTGACTGTTTCTCTATGAGATGAACCAGGATAGTCCTTATGCAAGCACATTGTGGATACAGTTCAGTCTGAGTCCACTATTCCTAAAACTCTGCAGCATGAATTAAAAGATTGCTTCAGAGGGGTGACAGTGACAGGGTGATATTTAGACTAAAGTGTCTAGGGAGCCCCCAACTTGTCATTTGCTGGGGGTCCCTAAAATGCTATTAGCCCTGGTCTGTGTGTGTGTGTGTGTGTGTGTGTGTGTGTGTGTGTGTGTGTGTGTGTGTGTGTATATATATATATATATATATATATATATATATATATATATATATATATATATATATATTTGTTGTGTCTTAGGGGTCGCCACCGTGGAACTCCGGTCCACTAATGATTGGCAGTTGATTTTTATGTACCGGCTTGCCAGGCCTGACACACAACCTTCAACAAAGGTACGCCCATTCACGCATGTCTCCACGCAGAATACGCTCTAGCTGAGAATCAAACCAGACAGCGTCTTACTGTGAGGCGACAACACTACTGCAGCACCACCACCGCGGGTATATAGATATATATATAGATATATATATATATATATATATATATATATATATATATATATATATAGCTAAACATATATTCACATATACATATATATATATATATATATATATATATATATATATATATATTATATATATATATATATATATATATGTACATATATATATGTGAATATATGTTTAGCTATAGATATAGATATATATGTATTTCAGATAATAGCTACAGCAAAGGTTTTGAATAACACCCAAACACACTGCTTAACATCTAAACACCAGACTATATATTTCATTCAATCATTCAATAAGGTTATTTCTACATTACACACATACTATACTTAACTGACCATATTTTCGCAGAATGTCCATTTTCTGTCTAAAATTTTTGGTCAGTTCCACATATAATTTTTGGTTTTCTGGCAAATCATTGGAGATTGAAGTCACCAAATAAAGAAAGACAGTTACATTTCAGATGTCATATTATACAGAAAATACATGCTACTGAAAAAACACATTATACTAGTAATTTTCTAACTTTATAAAAGCAACAATTAAAATCTATCCTTGATTATGGGTCTTGGCCCCACCATTACTTTTTGGCTTTGTTTATATTTCCTGTGCTAAGAAGTTGAGTAGAAGATAAGGGAAAAAAAAAAATAAAGGAAGGTCAAAGGCTACAAATCAGGGATAATTCTTAAATATTATTCTAGTTCACTTTAAAAAGTTTATAGTTAAAAGTTGATGCAGGTTTTGCATCAAGGTCCATTTTCTGAACATTAAAAACTATGGAACTTTAATGTCCAGCACTACCAGGGGACGACTGTTAACCCTCAGTGATTTATCAAGGGAGGGGAAAAAAAAAAACAAGAGGGGCAGGGCAACATATGAGGCAAAATCAGGGATAGTTCAGAGGTATGCATTTAGACATTTCTTTTGCATGACACATTTATGCCCTTTTATATATGCATGATCATATACACAAACAACCTTTTAAAATAAGTTGTATATAGGATGTGGCAAAAAGGGCTGTTGTCACATCACAAGCTGTTTGAGAGCTCGATTCGTAGTGTGGAAGAAGTATCAATTAGTCCCTTAAATTCAGTGGCATGATCACAAAATTGCTGTTGTTGTTGAGCTTAGGTGCCAGTAACCATTTAAACAACTATTAAATGATTAAAAAAGACTAGTCACAGTGTGTGTGTGTGTGTGTGTGTGTGTGTGTGTGTGTGTGTGTGTGTGTGTGTGTGGGTGAGGATATAAAGATCTAGTGCAGCAAAGATTTAGAGTTTGTATAAACTTAGGAAAGGGCTACTATATAAAAATGTAATATGCTGTTTTCTCTTTTTTGCAGCTCATCTAACTTTGCTTTATTATTTTTTTATCTATTTGTTTTTTGCTCCTTAACTGGGGAACTGCAACAGCTACAGCTGTGCTTATGAGATTAATCATGAATGGGGCATAGAATCAGTTTTATGCATGATTTTGTTACATTTTGACAAGCATCAGAGGGGATTTTGTTACATTTTGACAAACATCAGAGGGTCTCTGAAACCACAACAGTAACCTACAGATACAGTGAAACACCTCATATCAGAAACAAAATTGATAAATTACAACATCACTAAGTATGTCATTGCAGACCAAGTGCTCAATCGGACATAGGTTCATCAGTTCATAGTTCAGTACTAGGCTAGCTGCCTTTGCTGGCTATTTTAAGCCTAAACAGTTTCCGTTTTTGTACTCAAATTAACTGATCCCATTTGGTTAGAAACTAGCCTTACCTATTCCATGGTCAATAATTATATATTACCCCAATATGAATAACTGGGACTATACCATAGATAATTTGAAGGGACACGTGCATGGGATAAAGCATTTAAGAGCTGCCTCTGTCCATTAGTAGTGCAGGTGGTACTGGTAGGGTACATTTTCTGTTTCCTATTTAGAGATCCAAGTTGTGTTTGAATATGGACATTAATGAACTTTGTTTTATGTGGCTGGGGAGTCTGTTCTAGAGCAGCAGTATACTTTGCTAGATATATCTGTCCCTCCAAACCAGTCTGCTGATATTGCAGAAGAGGTTTAGATCCCTAGACCGAGTATTTCTGATGTCATTTGACTTGCTAATATGCAATAAATCCATCAGTACTGAGTCAGAGGATGACTCTAATGCCAGACACAGGTCACCTCTTAGCAGTCTGTAGGATACTGAGTATAGGGATAGGACTTTGAGTCAGTTCAGGTAGGACATGCTGTTTAGGCTTTGTATCCTTTTAGTAAGGTATCTCTATATCAGTCACAAATCCATTTTTTTTCTATTACACGTGAGGCTGTGGCCATGACTGCACTATGTAAATGGAGGGGAGGCTGTGCAAAGCAATAATTGCAGCTGATAACCAGGAGCATTACCCACAGCATACCATGCACACCCACTGATTGACTTGTTTTACCCCACAGTTGTACATGTACTGGTATGGCCACCTGCAGGAAATAATGTCTGGAAAGGTTCACTAGCTGGAAAATGAAGTGCTACAGCATGCCATCCACACACATATAGTATGCAGTTCCTGGGCAAAGGTGTTGCAGACAGGCATTATCAGGAACAGATTTGTCAGTGAATGCTGTGGGTAGCCTTTAAAGATCTCTACAACAGGTTCAGTGAAGGGCTAATGATATTTTATTTTTATATTACATTTTTACCGGGGTAGTACACTGATCACAACTGACCATTTGTAGGTACTACCTGAGTGAAATATTTCACAACAAAGAAAATGGAAGTGCAACAGAGAGGCTGTAAGCTATACATATCAATACTCTATACTAGCAATTAATAGATGTACCAATAATTATGAGACAAATATATATTTTACATGATTATATTTTAGGTTTACAGATACTTCATGCAGAGGAAAAGACATAGGACATTGTGAAAGATAGGTCCACCACAGGGGGTGGACCATCATCACTGAAGTAGCTCACTAAAGCTGAGGAGTTTTCAAGACTTACTCACCAGCCTGAGGGAGCAGCCACTCATGACTGGGTGTGGTTTGGACATGGGACGTGTATCGGTGTCAAACCACCTGAGTGTCAGTCAAGGAGACATGAGGTCAGTAATGTCCATTAAGGTACGGTATAGTACATGCCACTGCATGTCTGAATGGAATAACCGAACAAGGCTCATCTGTATATCCACCTTCCAGGCACCTCTACTTTGCAACTAAAACAACTTGTGACAAGCTGCATCTGCCAATTTGTGTTGTAGCTATATTTTAATGTGTGGTAGCATACATTTCAGAGGGTGTATTAGGGGCATGGATGTGTAGGTAGATAGTGAGGCCATTCATGTTCCTGTTTTCATAGGTTCCACTGGAGGATGATCCAGCACAACAGGTCAACATAAGACTGATGTTAGCAGGACATTTGCAGCTGACAAGAATGGCAACTGGAAAGTGGCATGGTATAATGACAAAGTGGCACTTTCTGCAATGCTACAGGGGGAAAGGTCACCCACATCCACTATTACAGAGGCCCCTCTAGAGGTACAGGTTGAGCACACAGCCTTACCTGGGCAGGTTGGGTAGCTGTGTGGGTTGTGGGATGATATGTACCAACTGCACAGTGGCATGGAGTATAGAAACAGGGAACACACAATGCTGCTGAGGCTGCTGGTGGCAAATTTTGTCTCCATGAGACACACTGCACCTGCTGTCTGGTCTGTCTCCACAGGCTATGCCTTCTGTGATCATGTAATGGTCTGTATGCAAGGAAGTTGGCCACAAAGTGTTCCAGTTCACCTACACATACTGCTGGTGAGATGGCATCACTGTTTCTTCTGAATACACAGGCTGCTTCACCCAGTCATGGGCATTGTTCAGATCATGATCAATAGTAATTATTAGGATCAACAGCTGGGACACCTTATTAGGCTACCCTAGCATGTTCCACCTCTGTGCTTATAGTTTACAGGAAAGATGTAGAAGTCACCTGTAAACTCACAGCCTGCCACCTGTCAATTACAATCACCCATCTACCTGATTAACGGAATAAACTACTGGAAACTTCCAAAAGGTGTCCTTATTCCTCCCACAGGGAGGGTATCAGAAAGAGAGAGTCTACTGGATCTGCTGGCTAAAGTGATTTTATCTGGACTAATCCTTTATACTCTGTGCATTGTATATAAGACATAACAGATAACATATTATATATGTCCTGTTCCCTGCTTTCTGGATACCTGCGTGTGCAGACCTATCTCCCTTTGTTAATATGTGTTTATATACAAACCAGATGACTCTGTAAGAAATTTTATTGCAGGAGCTTTTACTATACATCTAACATGTGCCAAATGTGTGAATCACATGAACTGTTGTAGTAGCACACAGATACATTACAAATAACTCTCTGGGCATATCACTAGACAGTTCAAGGAATGGAAATCCTTCCTCTTGATATATCACAGGGCACCCAGACCAGATGGGTCCTTGATGGCAATGTGTGTGCAAATTGTGGTTCTCAAGATCTCAAGGAACAGACGTAAGTCTTAAAATGTATGCATGGTGCTGGTTCTGTCATCTATGGTCCTGGAGAACCATATATCTTTTTCTTCATGCTGTCACATACTGTCAAGGAAATGATATAGGATCGATGTGTCTGACACCAATTACATCACTAATGCATCCCAGTTGGTTGCTGATAGATCTCTGCAGATAAGAGGATTAAAGCTATACAAAACATATTATCCACAGAAATGGGCACACTTTGCCTTCCCTTCAATTTCTTTTGTGGATGACAGTGTTTGAATAGACACTTTCAGTCTCTCAGTCCACATATAAATGATCCAGTCTGCTAGTCTGTGAACTGATGGCATGTCAGGCAGTGTTTGAACCTTTTGTATTGGTGTATATGGCTGTGACATGCAATACTGTGGAGACTAGCCGTGATGATGGTTGCTAACACATACTGCTGAGCTACTGCTGCTGCTGATCCTAGTATCACTCCCATCCTGTACACCATGAATCTGCATGTTCAGAATATCCACCTCCGTATAGTATGCTCATTTTATAAATTTCTGAATCAGTCTGCTATTTTAGGTATCATAATTAACATAATCTATGTGGCTTATTTGCAGAGGGTTTTGTTCCTCATTTTCATATCATTGTGTACTCATTAGCATGTGCTTGTTAGTACTTTATTTCACCCATTGTATGACTATGCTGTATTTGGGCGGCCACGGTGGTGCAGCGGTTAGCGTTGCCACCTCACAGCAAGAGGTTCTCCGGTTCGATTCTCGGCTGGGGTACCTTCTGTGTGGAGTCTGCATGTCCTCCCTGTGGTTGCGTGGGTTTCCTCTGGGTGCTCCTGTTTCCTCCCACATCCCAAAGACATGCTGTAGGTAGATTGGACACTCTAAATTGGCCCTAGGCATGAGTGTGTGTGTGTGTGTGTGTGTGTGTGTGTGTGTGTGTGTGTGTGTGTGTGTGTGTGTGTGTGTGTGTGTGCGCCTCCCGTGGAAGGTTGGGTGTCAGGCTGGCAACTCGACACCATAAAAAACTCTGCTGCCAATCATGAGGGAACAAGTAATCCACTGTGGCGACCCCTAACCGAGAAAAGCCAAAAGAAGAAGAAGTATGACTATGCTGTATTTGCCTTCAAATAACCCACACCCTGTCCACTTGTGCTATGCAGTGTGCTAGTTATACTGAATCCTGGTCCCATTGACTCACATGAGTGAGCTTAGTTTATCTGCTTTATGCCCGATGCAACAATAAACCTCCAATCTGACTAGACATAGCAGCAAACACATCTAGTGCAGAATAGGGTCTGGGAGTTTATCTTTTGTGAGTAGAAACACTTGGCTGACAGGTTGCTTCTGATGCAAGAATGTTTTTTCATTATCATAATGATTGCTGACACTGTTCTGGCTGAATACTTTCTGGAATATTTTAGCAACAGTCACCAAAGGCACTTTTGTAATGAACATTGTTTCAGAATTAATGTTGCCTTCTAAAAAATATAGGAAAATGCATTGTTATGTTTGTACTTGTAGGTGTGTTATCTAAACAATTCCATGAGAAATATGAAGAAACTTGTTTCCTTTAATGAGGGTATAGTGGTTATTTATTGCCAAAATTGCAGCTCACAAATTGCATTTTGTTTCTCTGACTAGTGGTGCTGAAGGACCATCATGTTGCCCTAAGAATTTTGGAGTAACATTATTTCATTTTTTTCTTTCTAGAGTTAGGGACTTTGAAATTGGAGCAAATATATATATGTGTGTGTGTCTGTAATACTGCAGTAATATTAATATGAAAGCACCAGCTGCTTTTTCTACTATTCCAGCTGCATAACTGCTCAGAGTTCTCTCTCTCCCTCTCTTTTTTTTTGCATGTAGAAATGCTATTATTGATAGCAGTCTTTACAACACCCATAACTCAGTAGGCATCCAGTCACATCACTACTTCTGGGAAGACATGTGCCACCTTAAATATAACTTATTATCATACGTTGTCCCATTGGACTTGATACTCATATGCTAAGCTGGAATAACAAGGGCACAGTTCGATGCATAATGCAAGAGTAGCAAGAATGTCAAGGCAGATGGGTGTGGTAATGAACTGTTTCATCTTGATGCAACAGCTGTCAATAGATGCAGTAAAACAGAGTGTTATGAGGAAGAGTTGAATATATTTAGAAAGAACAGAAAGGAATTAGTGAATTAAGAGGAGTTGTGAGAAATAGCTGCAAGAAGAAAAACAATTAATCAGTGCTGGACAATTTGTGAACTAAGTAGCATATAATGAAGGAAACAGGTCTGTGTACATTGGAAGAAGCCAAGATTGCTGAAGGAACAGTGCAAATAATGAATTACTCAATCAAAGTAACAGATAAAAGAATAAAATTTAAGGAATACACCAACCTGTTTAGTTGCCAAAAGACAAACTGTGGTAAATTAGCAACTCCCGAGTATGAAATGACATCAGGGTGCAAGCTAAGCTTAATAACCAGAATAATATTCATAATTATGATGGTGATAGCATCTGGGCCAGACATGCTGCCAACAATGAAAAGGGTAGATGTAGGCATCAATCAGTGGAGTAGTTTGGGTCATAGCTCCCTTGGATTAATTAAAGCTGAGGACAATGATAAAGTAAAACATTGGTTCAGCCAGTGGCTCAGTTGTCTTTGCTGATCACATCATAGTGCATAACACTGCTGGCAACCCTAGAGTAGCTAATTCACAAGTGATTAAACCACTTATTTAATTAATGCTGGTGGAGAAGATGGATGGGACAGCAAAAATGAACACAGAAAGATGATGATTGGCAAAACTGAGAAGCACCTCAATCCCTGTCATGATTCACTAGTCCTTGGAATGATCTGTACCATTTCTATCATTAATGATACAGATTATGGGACACTGCGATATACCATTACAAGGCAAGTTATTTAATACATTAAGCAGTTTTACCTTCATTATGCAGGATGTCTAGAGAGTAACTAGTAGAGATTGGTGGTTAAATGCACTGTGCTTTAAACCTGCTGCAGTGTGTTTGATCTATTACTATATTAAAGGATGGAATATGATTCAATAATTACACTGTTATACTATGGCTAATTCTTTGCACAGTAACTGGAGGGACAAATTAAGGATAAAATTATCTGAAAAGCAGAATCACCGAATAAAGCACTACAACTAGCAAATGTAATTTATGCAAGAAATATTAATAAAAAACAGAGAAAGACGGATTTGTTGGTGACTTTTTTTACTGCTTCCTTTCTCTGAGCCTGACATCACCTTTGCATGACATTCTTCTTAGTTTCATTAATATGGCAGGATGCAAATTTAATTTGTAAAAAATTGCTTATTTTATTTCTTCATTATACACTAACTACAGGCATTTAATATTTATTTCTTACAGTACAGATGAGAGTATGAGTGAAACTAAATATCTGGTAGCTCATGTGGCCTCTTCTGTTTTGCAAATAGTAGCAGCTTGGTGGAACATTGTTAAGATCCCTGTCTTAATGCCTGGGGATAAGTTCTTGCATGAAGTGAGGCCATTCTAGAATTCTGTCTAGCAAATAGCTTGACGGTGGCCAATACATGGCACCTCAAGAGAGACAGTCACAGGATCACACACAAGAGTGGCTAACATGCAACTCAGGTAAACTTCCTCTTAATAAGGAAAGGGCACTGGGGTAGAATCAGAGACTGCAAAGGCAATCAGCTGCAAACAGTGGTCAGAAAAGTATTTAAGGTCAACAGGGACTAGGCTGGAGACCTGGAAGTTGACTGTAGAGAAAGCATAAGAGTTCAAGGAATTAATCAGGGCTCTAGCTCCTCAGGAAGAAGACAAAATAGGTGGAGCTGAAGAAGAATGGCAGCACCTCAAAACAGCATGTGTGAGGACTACAGAACAGATATGGGGCCAAGCCAGGTATAGAAATAAGACACATAAGGAAAGCTGGTGGTGGAATGCAGAAGTCCAGAAAGTCATCAAAAGAAAGAAGGAGTGCAGGAAAAATTGGGAGATAGAAAATAAGGACCAGGCTAAGAAGGAATACTGGTTGGCTAATAAAGAGGCTAAGAAAGGAGTTGCAATAGTAAAGAACAAGGCATCAGAGGCACTCTACCTGCTTTTGGGAAGTGACTTGGTAGATGACAGAAATAAACTCTTATTAAGTTGCAAGGCAAAGACAGAAAGATAAAGAAGATAGACACTGTTCATAAGGGATGCCAGCAATAACAAAATTAGATCCGAACCAGACCAAGAACAAAATGATATATCCAAAGGCTCAACAGGAACAAAAAATTCAAAATGACTTAAATAAAACTCTGTTTTAATGAACTGATAAAAAATTCCACATCAAGCGCTTTCGCCTGGAGGCATACCAGGCTTTTTCAAGATGAACCATGATTAAAAATTCAAGGCTTAAGTACTTTCTAGCCCAAATCATGTGACTAGAATAGCAACTAATAAAATATGCAAATCAGATGTTAAAGTGCCAACAGCAATTCATTCATTCAATGAAATTATACAATGTCTAATAACCCACAAAATTGTACTAAATAATGTAAAAACATGTGTTTAAATTACAACTCGTAATAAAGCATGTATGACTGTTTTATAAAGCTACAAACAAGCTTAAAAAACTTAAAAACAGTTTTAAAAAATTCTTTTTATGTGTAAAAAATCTATTAAGAATTATTGGTTTCTAAGACCTCTGTTAATCATATGAAAAGTTAACCAAAGTTTGAAACATCCACTCAAAACAAAATGTTGTCCAAAATAACTGGCAATGAACAACCCATCTAAATTTTTTTTTATAATGAACAAAATCATAACTTGGCCCTCCTCAGTTTCAAAACACTCATAATACTAATACTGTCATTTAAACCAGGAGGCTTAGTTGCATTCAACTTGAGCTGCCACAACAGTTCCTTGTATTCAAGTCGGGTTTCCCAGTCACCCCCTCTACTGTCATGTAGGACTTGCTCTAGGATTAAAAATTTAAGTTGCATATTAGGGCATGTGCTAAGATGCTTAAAAAAAGCATTGTTTTCCTTTTTCTTGGAAACATCATAAATATTCTCATATATCCTTCTCCTAAGGGTTCTCTCAGTTTTACCTATGTAAAAACTGGAGCATTGAGTACAAAAACCTAAATAGACAACTCCTTTCGTACCACAGTTGTAATGGTGTTCAGCCCTGAATTTAAACCTCCTAGAGGGAATGAAAAATGAACTGTCATTATGCACATAAGGGCATTGCTTACATGAACCACACTTATACGTTCCAAGTTTCGAATAAACCCTTTTATTGTCCACACCAGGTCTGATCTCAAAGAGACCCTTGAGGTTCGTGTCCCTTTTCCTAATAAAATGGGGATGCTCCTTAACAATCTGTTTGAAATCATCATGTTGTACCAAAATTGGCCAATATTTTTTAATTGATTGTTCAATTTTTAAGGAATCACCAGAAAAGGTATACACAAAACTGTTTTGGTATCCAATCTGTTCTGATGGTTTTGAAAGAATGCCACCACATGCCCCCTTACCTAACAGAGGGTAGTAAATAGCCTCCCTACCAGCAGTAACCTCCTCAGCCAAATTACTTACTAAGTGTGCTGGGTAACCCCTTTCATCAAAAAGTTGCTTTAGCAAGTTAACCTCTTCAAGAAAAAGCTCCATTGTGCTACACATCCTTGAAGCACGATAAGTGGACTCTTCACAATACCCTTCTTCTGGTGGAAGGGGTGGCCACTGTTGAAATGTAGGTAGGAATTAGAAAAGGAGTTTTTTTCTATATATCTTAGATTGGAAAGTACCATTACTGACATCTCTAAGAAGGGCAACATCAAGATAATGCAAATAATCATTATTTACTTTGTAAGTGAAAGATAGAAAGGGAGTGGTAGAATTGATGTAAACCATAAAGTCTAAGAATTGATCTAAAGAGCCATCCCATAACAAACAAATATCGTCCAGGTATAGTTTATAGTGGGTGATATGTTGAACCCAATGCATGGAAAAAACAAATTTGTTTTCCCAGTGGTATAACATTATGTTTGCATAACTAGAAGCACAAGCCATGCCCATTGCTACACCCTTTTTCTGTTTGTAAGTGTCACCCTTAAAATAGATGAAATTGTTTTCTAGGACAGTCTCCATAAATTCAACCAGTAAACCAATCGTGTTAAACCCTAACCCAGATTCAGCAGCTAGAATATTGTTGAACCATTCCATCCCTACAGCATGAGGGATACTGGGGAATAATTCAACTATGTCAATAGTGGCCATTAAAAGCTCTGGTTTATAGAGATTTTGCTGGATGCCTGAGAGAAAGTCCCATGAATCTTTGCAAACATGAGGTAAAGTGAAAGCAAATTTGTTGATGGTAAAATGAATGAATTTTCCTAAGAGCTCTGTTATTCCCCCAGCTCCTGAGACAATAGGTCTAAAGTTCAAAGGGTCTAAGCCCTTGTGTGTCTTGAGAATTCCAAAAATTGCAGGTATCCTTGGGTTTCTAACATAGAGATAATTCTATAGTTTTTCATTTATCACACCCTGTAATAAATGATCCATGAGTAAATAAGAAATTTTAGAATGTGCTAAATTCAATTCATTCCTAGAAACCAGTTCATAACGCTCAGTATCCTGCAACATATTGTGAATGTGGGTGTCGTATATCATGGTATACATTAAAACTACTCCTCCACCCTTATCTGGCTTCATCACCCGAATGTCTTCATCACCAAGCCTCTTGATTAACTGACCAAGTTCTGGTCTAAAATTAACCGATGGTGTGTGAGACCTGTTCAAACAAAAGTCTCTTAAATCTGCCTCCACCAAACCTTCAAATAATTTTAACAGTGGGTTTAAGGGTGGGTTAAATGTGCTAGGCCTAGAAAGCCCTTCATTAGTCTGAGATTGACCTTTAAAATAAAAAGCAAGATTCAAGCGTCTAACAAAAAGCTTCAAATCAACTAAAATATTACATAAGTCAACTCTATTGAAGGTACAAAGTGAAGCCCTTTTGTAAAAAGCTCAAAAAAGTCATCAGAGATGTTGATATCAGTATAATTGTATATAACAAAATCATTCTTTTTAGTTAAAACACAATTGTCAGGAGATCTTCTGAAAGCTTCATCAACAGAAATCCTATCAAATACATCACCTAAACTTATTATCTGTGTGCTCTGTTCCACATCTGCGGTTGATGCATTACATTCCTCCCCCCTGGTCTGCCCGGGGGATAGTGAAAATCCGATAGGCCACTCTGATTATTTTTCTGAGCAAGTCTCTCACTTCTTCTTGGTATCTCTAGTTCAGCACTTGGGACATTGTCATTAAAAACCGTGTCACTATTTTGGTTATGAAACTGTTTGGTGTCCTGCCTATTTCTACCCAACAAAGGGTAGGCCTTACCCTCCCTGTATTCTTTGAGGTCACGCTCCAGTTTCCTGATTTTACGGCTCACAATTTTTAAACAATATTGATCTACTTCATTAAAAACACGATCATATTCTCTTTTAACACCTAAAAAATTCTTACTCTTCACCACAGAATCATTAAGTGATGTTACTTCTTTAAGTAATAAACCTGCTTTTTCCTCATAGTCCCTTATCATACATTCTAGCATTTCAAGCCCTGCTTTGTCAAAGATTTTAACCAAGCTGTTATAAAGAGATGAACCAGCCACAGCGTTGTTTGGAAATTTATAGCAGCATAACCCCTTCGGGACATGCTGCACACACAAACATTCTTTCAAATAATCTATTTCTAATTGCGTACTTTTAAATGCATACAACTTGTCATTGAAAGTTTTAAAGTCATGTTCAGCACAACTACTCATGCTGTTGTTAACAGTAACAGTACCTTGTTTGAACTGAAATTGTTTTTCAGTCCATGAAGTAAAACTGAAATCTTTTTTTACAGAATTACTCTTAGCGTTGCTGGCGCTGACCGGGTGCAATTGCTGCTCCTGTGGATCGGTGTAGCCCAATAAAATCCCGCCAGGAACTTCCTCTGTTGGGGAAACTCTGTTGTTAAGTCCCATAGTTGCTGTAGCAAATGTCAGCAATAACCTGCTCACCAGCCCACAGGAAATCAAGGGCAGTTGGAAGGAATACTTTCAGCAGCTTCTGAATGAAGAAAATCCTACAGAAGCTGTAATGCTCCAGATACAGCTTAAGATGAAAGAAGAGGAGGCATCCACCATAGAAGAAGTAAGAACAGCACTAAGGAAAATTAATTCAGGGAAAGCAGCAGACTCAGATGAGGTCACAGCAGATATGATCAAGATGTTGAGTGAGACAGCTGAGAACTGAGGTAGAAGGAAAACAGTGGAACAGATTAACTCCTTCAAGTATCTGGGAGGGGTGGCTGAGAAGAAGGGAAGTGTGAATGAGGAGGTCAAAGCTAGAATCAGAGGGGCTGCAGCCAACTGACACAGAGTATTAGTGGTAGTGTACTGTAAGAGAATACTAAAGAAGCTGATAAGTAAGGTGTACAAAACAGTGGTACAACCAGTACTACTGTATACTACAAAAACCTGGGTAGTAAAGACAGAGAAAGCAATTGAGGAAGTCAGAGGTGATGGAGATGAAGTGGCTGAGATACGTGATAAGATGCACTCTCTGGGACAGATGAAGAAATGAGGAGTTTAGAGCAGAAGCCAAAGTTGCTCCAATTGTAGTGAAGGTCAAACAGAACAGATTACGGTGGTTTGGGCAGGGTCTATATTAGAACATTGAAGTTTCAAAACTTCAAATGTTCTAATATCAACCCCTATTCAGTGAAAGCTAAAAATATCGAAGCAACAGAAAACCAATTTTTTTCCTAGAGAAAGAATTTGGTTGTCTGTTTCTGTTGCTTCGGTATTTTCAGCGCTGTGGTGGAAAGTTACGGGTCGGGTTCAGGTAAGTGTGTGATTGAGTGCGGGTTAGGTTAGTTAGGGTGCGGGTTAGGTATGTGTGCGATTGTGTGGATGTGAGGGTTAGGGCGGGGTAGGTGAGTTAGGGTTAGGGCGCGGGTGAGGTGAGTGTGCGATAGTGATGGACCTTAGGGTTAGGGTTTGGGATAAGGTAAGTGGATAGTTAGTGGTGTGTATATAGTTTAGTGTAGGGTTAGGTGTAAGATTTTAGGTGTATGTGTGTGGATTGCTGTTTGTTTGGTGTGCTTGTGTTGTGTGTATGTGTTTTAAAACAGCAAATTTTTTCCCTAGGAAAAAATTCACTGTTCTGTATGTTTGATGTTTTCAGCTTTCGCTGAATAGGAATCGATATTAGAACATTCGAAGTTTTGAAACTTCGAATGTTCTAATATAGACCGGTTTGGGCACATGTGCAGAAAAGAAAAAAACAGAAGAAGATTTAGGACAGACAGGAAGAAGACAAGCGGAAATGAGGGCATCTAGCAAAGAGATGGATTGTGTGAGAAAAATCTGCAACATTCAGGATTGACTGTTGAAGAAGGTAAGAGAGTGGCACTGAATCAAGAGAGAATAACAGTTGACACAACACTCCAACCCCATATAGAAAATGGGAAAAATGAGGTTGATGATGTTATAGCGACTCTTTGTGCAGAGCTCATTATTAAAGTCATAGAACATTCTCAAAATCTGCTCTGCCATCTGCAGTTATAACTGTATGAATGCAGAATTTCTTGTAGTATGTGCCTGAATATACAACTACTTATTTGCTATAAATGCCTCAGCCAACTAAACTCCCTCTTTACAACCCTCCTAAGTCCTAGGCAGTTTTTGGCAGTAGTCTAAACCAATGGATTTAGTGATGTAAAGGCACTTGATGCCTCTCTTGCAAGCAATTCCATACAAATTTTGCAAAATGCTCAGCGTATTAGACCAGAGTAGTGTCTTTACCTGCCTCCCTGGCTAGCAGAGCAACAAGACAGTGCATGGAGTGACTGTATCAGCAGTAGCTATTGGCTAAAGGTGGACTTAGCTGTCTGTGCATTGTAAAATGCTATATATTGATGTTCATGGCTCATTTCAGCTGTTTTGTACTCAGTATTGTATTCAAATTGAAATTTGACTGCTTCTAATACTGTCTGTATTCATTTCAGTTGTTTTGCTGTTTTTCTTTTTTTCAAAATTGCCTGCTATATTTCTGTAGCTGGGGTATATTTTTTTGCTGAGAATGTGACATTCTTAAAAGATAGTGAGTCATGAAAAGACATAACTCTGTTTCTCTTTGTGGTTGCTTGTGTATGTCAGATTTGACAGCCATGTAGGCTCCCATCTCTACAATCATTCTGTGTGGCTTTTGGGTTCACTGTTCTGTCCCTCGCCACTTGCACTAAATACTCCTGTTCTTGGCTTGATGGTAATCATATCAGTTACCTTAGACTTGCTGATACTACTACGACTACCTCATCAACATCAGTCAACAACCTTGCCTTCTTGACTATACTTCCTATTCTGATATTGCACAATAAATAAATAAATGCATAAAACAATGAGAACCTTGGTTAAAGTGGAATTAGATGTGAGTATTTAAGCTGTACTGTCTTCCATTGTATAGCAACTTTATCCAAATAAAAGAACGATAGTGATGAGGTGGTTAGAACTGCTGCCTCACTGTCAATGGAATTTGTAGTCTGGTTCCCATATGGGGTTCTCTCTATGCCCATACATTTTTTTTTCTGGGTACTTTGATTTCCTCTCACATTCCAAAGGCAAACCTATGAGCAAATTATTGATCATTCAGCTGCCTATGTGAGTGCTTAGTGTTTACTGTGCTTATTTCTTTGTGTGTGTGTGTGTGTGTGTGCATGTATGTGTGTGTGTGTGTGTGTGTGTGTGTGTGTGTGTGTGTGTGTGTGTGTGTGTGTGTGTGTGTGTGTATATGTGTGTGTGTGTGTATATGTGTATGTGTGTGTGTGTGTGTGTGTGTGTGTGTGTGTGTGTGTGTGTGTGTGTGTGTGTGTGTGTGTGTGTGTACATCCTGCAATGGATTGGCATCCTATCTAACATATCTTCTCTGCATTATATCTCTTGTAAGCTGGCAGAGAGTTTGGTTCCTTTGTGACCATGAAAATGATAAAATTGATATTGGAGAATGAATGAATTATACCTTAACATGCTACATAACTAGCAATGTTAGATGACCAGGGTCTACTATATTATCCAGAAAATCAGTCTACTGTATCTGCTGCTGCTTATGGTATATGATAGGATATTTTAATCTGCATTATTTCTATTGATTATCTGCTATTATACAATGACAGGTCATTAACATTCAAAAATGTGCATGCTGATTGATCAGCCCAACCAGTGTGCCCATTGTAAATTGAACATATACCAATAGAAAAAAGTCTTGTCACCCAGACTGTCTACTATTAATATATGCTAAGGCTTTCCAGTTTTCTTGAGCTAAGAGGTCAAGAGGTACATAAGGAAGGGCAGAGAAAATACAAAGAAAATCAGGTGTAGTGGTATGTTCTCTGACTTTATGTTCTCTGACTTTACTGTAGAAAGTCCTAGGTTCAAGACCTGGGACTGCTGGCTTTCCTGCTATGCATACCGGGCAGCGCCGGTTAGCTATGGTATAACTATTCCCGGCTCCACAAAGTGTACTCTTCAATTTTTCCCTTGGAATTAGACAAACTTTCAACTTAAGCACTCAAACCATTCACTTCTCAGCCCAGCACTTGCTCAAAACTCATAGCAAGCACTAATAAACCTTAGCACTAGACCCCCCCTATACTGTAGAGAAGGACAAGGCTCTCTGTTCGACCTTACCAGCCAATCAGTAAAACATCTCACTGTACCTATCCATGCATGTTCAAAGGGCAGTTTCAGGTGTACTCTCTGGTCCAACTGGTGAATCTGGGCATTTTGAGGCAATGCTACAACTGCCTCATGTACACAGACAACTCTCTCCTCCTACCACCAAACACTAATACATGCGAGGGATGCAATTATACAGCCAAATTGGAGCTAAGCTCTCTCAACCCAAGACTGGACCAGACAGTCAAGAGGAGAAAGGAATTACTTGCATCACACCACCAGTCTCACATAGACATATGAAACCAGCACCAGCAAAAAACGCACATAAATACATAAAAACATACTCGGAGACTCTAAATAAAAATCTGCTAAAGCCACAGAGACCTCCAAAGCAGACATGCAAGCACCCTCCACCCCCCCAACACAAACCATGAAACACATACTTCACAAAAGCAGTGTGCCACGCAATCACAGCCCTTAAGGCAAAATAACATACCCAACATACTAGTAATAGGTGACTCTGTAGTAAGGCACACTGACATCCCACTCACTAGGCTGAACAAGGAGAAGGTTACTGTTAGCTGCCTGTCAGGTGCCAGGATCTGCCACATAACACAAGTACTCAGGTCACTCCAGAACAAGTACAAATACGACTCTGTCATTGCCCATGTTGGTGTGAATGACCTGAGCTCTACCTCCCTGGATTACATGAAAAGAGACATGGAGCAGCTCTCTGATCACGTAGCCCAGGCCGGTATGACCCTGACCCTGAGTAGCATCCTGCCCTCACCAAGAATAATACCACAATATAAAGAAAAAAATATCAATTTCAACAATTGGCTAAGCTTCGGGTGTCATTCAAAGGGGATCCAGTGTCTGTCAGCCTGGGATGACATGCTTGACAAGCCATGCTACTTTGCTAGAGACAGCTTGCACCTGTCACCCTTAGGCTTTTGAATACTGGCCAAGGCTCTTGCCACTCCCATAGTGCCTTTTTTAGGCAAGGCTCAAAAGACAAACCCACCACCGTAAATAGCACAAGTAACAAAAAACTGAGGGTAATGCTACTCAATGCCAGAAGTCTAAACCTCAAAATGCATACACTCGAGGCACTCCTCAGTATGAAGAAAAAAGATATATGTGCAGTAACAGAAACCTGGTTTAAGGCTCTGGAGAGCACCCCAGCACTACCAGGCTACAACTCATACCATACATTTTGGCCACAAAACCCGGACCGAAATACAAAAGGCGGGGGCGTATCCATATTCATCAAGGATACCCACACCTCCAGGTTAGTGGCACAACACGATGCTTCAGAGATCATCCACGTGCAACTGACAATGGGCAGAACTGCAATTCAAATTGTAGCTTGCTACAAATCACCCACCATGTCCCAGGACCCCCATTCCACATTTCTGGAAACACTGGGAAACATAAAGGTACAAACAAACACCCTGATATTGGGTGATTTCAATTACCCAAACATTAACTGGGAGAACTACTCAAGTACTAACTCCCTTGCCCAACATTTCCTAGAATTTATAAACTCAAACACCCTGGATCAACTGGTCAACACCCCCACCAGAGGTGACAACATATTGGACCTGGTCATCACCAACATGGGCGACCAGTGTTCCACATCGGAGGTCAACCCCTCGCTGGTTAGATCTGGTCATAAACTAATCACTCTGGATATCCACATTCCACCTCCACCCCAGTGAAAGAAACCACCGTGAAGAACTTTTCAAAAGCAAACTTCACGTTACTTAAGACCGAGGTGAAAATTTCAAATCCCCCATGCGAAAGGATAATGCTGCCCAAGCTGCAAAATCCTTTACTAATGCACTCTACGGGCACCTACAAGAATGCATGGATCATGCTATACCAAGCAAAACTAAGACTCATTCCTCCAAGAAAAAGAAGCCAGTCTGGTGGACCCCTGCCATAAACAAGCTATACAATAGAAGAAGGAAACTAGTACAGAAAAGAGTAAAATCCCAAGAGGGGAAGACATCCCTGATCAGTATCAGCAAGAAACTATGATACCTCATAAAATCATCCAAGGTGCTTTTCGAAAGAAAAATTGCCAAGGACTCCAAAGATAACCACAAGGCATTCTTTAGCTATGTCAAGAATCTAAGTTGCAATTCCCAGATCTACTCAGGGTTAGTGCACAATGGCACAAAATACACTGAACCGACCAATATCGCCAACATCCTGGCAGACAGGTTAAGTGCAAACTTCACCCCCCTCTCACCCCCAAAAGGGTTGATAACCATACCAGAAGAATGTAGTGCCCCTAAAATCACAGACACTCAGGTTAAAACAGCCCTCTCCAAAGTCAAAAACACAGCATCAATGGGACCGGACAGTGTCCCAGGCTGCATCCTACATGCGCTCAAAGATGAACTAACCCCTCACCTAAACACACTGTTCAAACTCAGCCTCTCCACAGGCTACGTGCCCATAGAGTGGTGCACAGCAATGGTTATCCTGCTCCACAAAGGTGGAGCCACAACAGACCCCGGGAACTATCGCCCTATAAGCCTGACTAGCTTGGTCTGCAAGGCTATGGAACGCATCATTATGGATCTCATTAACTGAGACATTGGGAAACTACAAACACTGGACCCTACCCAGTTCGGCTTTGTTAAGAGCAGATAGTGCTTCCTAAACCTGGTGGACTTCTTTGAGACAGTGACCTAGGCTATAGATGAGGGAAAGATGGTCCACACAGCCTACCTAGACCTCCCAAAGGCCTTCGAATTCCTTCCCCATTCTGGTATTATAGACAAGCTCACCAGCCTGAACATAAACCCCTATATCACTAGATGGGTTGCCAACTGGCTCATGGACACAACCCACATGTTAAGAGTTGTGGGAGCTAGGTCTGACTCTAAACCGGTTACAAGTGGCATTCCCCAGGGCTCAGTCCTAGGACCCCTCCTGTTCCGTGTATACTTCTCAGAGGTACAAGCAAGCACAGGAGGACTATGGCTGACCAAGTTCACAGACAACTGCAAACTAGGGGCTATAAATGACTCTCCGGCTGAAACAGACATCCTCCAAAAGGGTCTCACTGAGACAGATACCTGGTGTCAAAACCATGGCCTCAAGCTAAATGCCAAAATGTGCATAGTCATCCCTTTTGGAAAAAAAAAAGCACCCACAAATTACCACATAGGTGGTAGCCCCCTAAATATGGAAGACAAAATAAGGGATCTGGGGACCCAAATAGACAGTAATCTTTCCTTTGATAATCACATTGCCAAAGTGGTTAAAAAATCCTTCTATGTGGCCCACCTAATCACAAAAGGGTTTGCATCCATATCAAAAGAGGTCATTGTGCCCCTCTACGCATCACTCATCAAACTCATCATAGAGTACAATGCCCCATTTGGGATGTACCTTACAAGACACCTGCAACAGCTGGAAAGACCACAGAAGTACCTCACCAAGAAGATCACTGGCCTCAAACAGATGCCCTATGCAGTGCGACTGAAGAAACTCCAGCTGTACTCGGTTGCAAACCACCTACTCAGAGGTGATCTCTGCCTGACATACAAGGCCATGTCCAACCCAGAATTGATGGACATGCTCCACCTAAAGAAAACCATATCCCCTCGAGCCACACACTCTAGGGATCTAAACCTCACCACAACAATAAATAGGATGTGCTGGAGGGATAGATTCCTGTCCCAGGGACTTCCCATGCTCTAGAAGAAGATTCCAATCTACATGAGGCAGAGCTCCTCACTAACACTCTTCAAGAGAAACCTTGACGAGTGGATGGGAAACAGGAAGGTTACCCTGGGGATCACTTCAGTGGCTCTGCTGGACAGAGGCACAGGGAACTAATCTAAGGGGGTGGTGAAAGCCAACACATTCCGGCTAGGTTTATAAATGCCTTTGGGCAGATAGCCTAGTACCTACCTATGAACCTATGAACTTAAATCATTCAAACCTAAAGAAATGTACCAGATTTTCCTTGTATTTCTACCCTGTGTCTCTCATACCACTAAACTGTCTGGATTTCAAACTTATTTTTTTCAAAAAAAATAAAAAAACAAAGGAGATCTTCCTTTCACCATTGCTTGCTTCCTAAAGCACTGATGTACTGCGTACGTGTGGGAACATAAGTCCCCTATGCATGCGCAGTACATCAAGAAAGTGGTGGGATACGAAAAAAAGAACACCACAGCTCTGTTATACAAAGACATTATTTAAGAAAATAGGTAATTTCTTTCTTAAATAATGTCATTTTATATTAGCAATAACCAACTCCTGGGTATGATATATTGAAGATTTACCTTTGGTTGCCTTTGTTTAATTACCACACCACCTTGGGTAAATCTTCAATATACCACACCCAGTCGTTGGTTATTGCAATATTGTATGTGGAAAGCAGTAAGCGGTTTATTACTTTTAATATGGTTATTGACAATATTTCAGGCTGTTTAATCTATTACTTTTTTAATCTTGTTAATAGCAATATTTTAGGATAAGTACAGCCCTCTCAGTCTAGGGCTAATACTACTAGCTATCATACTGCTGTGAAATCCACCTTTTCGTTACTTCAGTTACCATCACATTATTACAATAAATGTAGCCTTTTGTAAATAGGATGCACATCTTCGGTTTGCAAATCTAAGGTGACATATTATGTTGATCTTCAAGAAGTCTCTGTGAACAAACCTAATCGTTTTTGTTGAGCATTAAACATCATCAACAAGGCATGTCTGCTCCATTTGCAGATCTGGATATTGTATTCCTCACCCACAGAGGTCTGAGCAAATGCAGTGTCATAAATGAACTGTTTTGTAATGTATTAACGTGCTACACACCAGGGAATTCTCATTCCTTATGAAGAAAAATAATGACTACAAAAAAAAAAACTTAGCCCAGCTGATTTACTACTTTCTTTATACTGTCTTTAATCATACCATCAGAAGTACTTAAGCTCAAAACTGAGAACTGGGACTCCCGTTACTAGATTGGATTCCAGACAAACCTATTAGAATTGCTTTTTGATCTTCTGCCCACCTTGAGTAGTGGTTTGTCATTTGATCCGTGAAAGAAGGTAATTCTCCTGCCATTTTCTTTCGGAAGGAATTTATTATATCTACTATTTCACTGGGTGGGGTGAGGGTGTTGAATGTCACAGAAAGAATACCTGCAGAGAAACAGAACACCTGAAACATACAATCAGGGAAGCAATCACTAAAAAGTACCAAGCTACAATATACCAGAATATAATGTGTTACAGGACAAGTTCACCTAGGGAGTAACACAAGTAGGGTGGTGTGCTACAGCATGCAAACTGGACATTACCATATATGATGACATGAAACAGTGTCTGGCTATCACACTGATAACTTGCTAGATGGGAGATGTGAAACATCAATTTCTCTGTGAACTGATGCACAGCAGCATATAATGTAACATAGTGAAGGCATAACAAGCATAATTTGGCACAGAAAAGAAAAACATTGCAGTGGTCAGGCTCCATTGTGATCAGTTACCTTTGGCATTAGACAACAAAGTGGAATACACCTGCTATGTGCCACATATAGGAAAGCAACAGACTGAGAATGTAGACTGGACACAAAAGGAACAGATGATACTGAGAAGTGATAACTAATAACAGATAAATTGTTACTACAAAAATGTAGAGTGACAGAGGAAAGGAAGGGAACAAATAAATACCACCATAGATGGAGTGAATAGAGATTGTAAAACAATGAAGACATATCACTGTTAGAAGAATACCGAAAAAGGAAAAGACAATCAAAATGCTTAGAAATATAGATGTGGTAAAAGCAATGCACAGTATCAACACATCATACATTGTTTCAAATAACAAATACAAGCAAAAGCAGAAAGACAACTATAAAGGAAAAGTACAAAATAAACAATTCACTGATGACCCAAAAAAGGTTTTCTAGAGAATCAGGAAACAAAAATCGAATAGAAATTCCCCCAAAAAAGGAAGAAATATGAACATTTTGGAGAAGTATTTATGAATACTTTGTTGAATATAAGAAAGCTGCTGAACAAATAGAAGAATTAAAATAAATAGTAAGGAGCTCTAATGTGGTGAATATAAGATGGGATGACGTAACAACCAGTGAAATTGTGACAAAATTAAGAAACATGCCAAACTGGAAAAATCCTGGCCTAGATGTAATTCCTAACTTCTGGTTAAAGATATCAACATCTTTATACAAAAATCTAGTACCACTATGTAAGAAATGTTTATATGCAAATCCAGAACAGAAACCATTGTGGCTAATATCAGGAAAAACGATACTTCTTCTTAACAAAGTTTATTTCCTTAGGGAAAAAAAATCAATTATGGCAATAGAACAAAAAGTAATAAAATAAAGTCATATGAAACAAAGTTGTTAAACAAAACTTTGATAGACAGCTGTATAAGGGGAAAGAATCTAAGTATGAGTGGATGGATCACAAAAAAAAAGCATTTGACAGGATCTCACATTCATGGAGATATATAAGATATACTATACATCGATCAATTACATTGCACTGATTATGAAACAGTGGCAAACCACATTGCAGCTAAGTTATTATTACAAAGGGCAAATTACTTTAACAGGGATAAAAATTAAAAGGGGGATATTCCATGGTGATTCTTTGTCACTGCCACCATTTTGACTTGCCTTAACCCATTAAGCGGTTTACTTAACAGACTAGGTTATGGTTACTGTTTAACTCCCAGAAACCAACCTTGTTTAAAGACATATCATCTATGTTTTGGGGATAATTTAAAATTGTTTTGTTCATCAGAAAGCTGAGAACACAACTACAATTGCCAAAACTTTCTCAGATGATGTAAGAATGACATTTGGTCTTGATACATGTGCAAAATCAACATTTAATAAAGGAAAGTTGCAGCACCAAGGAAATATCAAATTGGGACAGAACTGCAATATAATGAAACTAGAGTAGGAGGGAGGGCATAACTATTTGGGAATAGATGAAGGGTAGGCAATAAAACATAAACAAATGAGAATTAAGACCAGTAAGAAATATTTCAGAAGACTACAGCAAATATTGACAACTGCATTGGCATCTAGGACTTAAGTCCAAGCTATACATTAATTTGTTATTCAGGTTCTAACTTACAGCTTTGATGTGACTAACTGGCCCCCAAAAGTATTGAATTAACTGAAAAGAAAAACAAGAAACACAACTTCATACAAATCAAATAATATACAAAAACAGTGTATACCAAGATTATATATTCTTCACTCTGAAGGAGGTACAGGCCTCCACAAAATTGACATGGACTGCATACCTATCTGCTGACATAGTGAAAGCTTTAAAGCATGAGAATAAGACTAAGATGACATATTTGCTTAGTTTAGCAGAAGCATTTAAAAAATTAAGTGGGGATTGAGATCCAATCAGCTGTAGACAAAAATCAGACAGCAACTGAAAATAAGAAAGCTAAAAGAATGGCTATAAGGAAAAGGATCAAATGAGAAGGAAAGGCAATTTGAAAGTCCACAAATATAGTGGCAAGTACAGAAACCTTCAAGAATAACTTCATGTTGACCAAAGTTTAATGCAGGAATGTTTAAGAAAAGGTGAATTGAAACCAAACGATGAAAGGCTAATAATGGTAGCAGTTCTGTAAAACAGAACTAGAAACATTTGCACATCTCATTGTTGGGTGTGATACATTCATGGCAGAGAGTATGTGCACTGAAAGGCATGATACTGTGGCATGACTGCTTCATTGGGGATTGTGCAAATGCTACAATATAGAACTAGCTGAGAAGCATATGAAACAGGAATCACAAATCATCAAAGAGAATGGTGAAGTTTGTATCACATGGAATCACCCATTAATAACAGTTCAAAAAAAGATGCTAGAAAAACAGATTTATAGTCCATGATAAAAGACAAAAGTAACATTGATCATTGTGATTGTTACACCCAGTGACTGCAGTGTCTTAAATACAGAGAGACACAAAGTCATAAAATATCAGGATTTGCAAGCAAAAGCAAGAGCAGTGTGGAAGACAGATACCCAGACATTTCCAAAAGTAGTAGGAGCAACAGGACTAAAACAAACATACTTAAATAGTAACCCAGCATGAACTGCAGAAACAGATAATTTTGGCCATATTGTGGCTGCAGAGATGAACATTCTTGGCTAATATCAAAGACAAAAATTATACTAATTTCATGAACTCTAATCATAGCCTAACTTGGAAATGGGGTCCATTCCCATAATGGTATTAGAAAACCAAAAGACTTGGAGAATTAAACTGAGTGAAATGAAGAGGAGATAGTTACATGGGTAAATTATTGCCATGTAAAGCACACACGAGTGCAATATACAAATGAAATATACCAGTGTAGTAAACTCTGAACAGTATGGTAGAAAGCATTTTTTTTCATACTGAAGTGCCCTTTTCATCTTGTGAAAGCATCTAATATGTTTAGGTAAGCAATGGGAAAGAATAAAGGGATGTATGAAAAATGCAGAATGATGGGTGCAACATCTATTACAACTTTAAATTCTTTAAATTATTAGAATCTTTAGTTGTTGTTGTTGTGTCTTTCGGCTTTTCCCGGTTAGAGGTCACCACAGCGGAACTCCGGTCCGCTAATGATTGGCAATAGATTTTTATGTGCCGAGTTGCCAGCCCTGACACACACCCTTCAACAAAGGTCATTCACGCATGTCTCCACACAGAAGACGCTCTAGCTGAGAATCGAACAGGACACCATCTTACTGTGCGGCGACAATGCTACCGCAGCACCACCACCACATCATACAGGATTTCAAATTTGTATCATGTGGTCTGGTTTTCTGTATACTATTCCTATATGAAACTAAAAGTAATAGAGCTGGGAGCATTTAATTCAGGTCTTCTTGTCTCAGTTCAAACCCCTAATGTTACTTCATTTAGGAGTAACAGAAAAAAGTCATTTCATCTTTTGTTTAAGAAAGGTGAGCTTAAACCTCCAAAAAATCTTTGTTTGCGGGATAGTTGGTTCTATTACTGAAAATGATGCATTTAAAATTTTGATTTGTTCCTGAATGTGATATTTCCATCTGAGAAGCATGAAAAGTACATTGTGTTACAATTCAATATTATAAAGGAAGATGACCTGAAAGTTTATAAAACATTTGCATTTCAAGGGTGATAAAGATAGAGTATTGCAGTGAAGAGACAGATATTTTAGAGTTACTGTGGGCTAGGAAAAATATCTACTATATGTCCATCATTTAATATTTGCAGAACATATAATTCCAAAAAAATTGATGTTTATGTTACTGAACTAAAAAATCAAGCCGAAGACTGAATTTTGTCATTCACAAATCATTAATGTGGAGAAATTGTGTGTGGTTTTATATCTGATTAGATGAGGGGCAGATTGTTAACAGAAGCAACTTTAATATTAAATAAAGTGACTGATGCGTACAGACTGAGTGAATTTTCCTCATCACAGTTAGAAGAGCTTGAAATAAAGCTAGAACTGCCTGCAAGACAGAAAAAGAGGATATGAGTAGAACAGAGTAAAACAAGTTTTGAAAGACATGAAGAAAGAAAAGAAAAATAATAATAAAAAATATCTTTGACATGTTCTGCATACAGTTACTCTATACTGAGTAAATGGACTTGCAAGAACCATAGTATGGTATAAAGAACTTTAAAATTCTGAGTAACAATTTGCTTCATGAGTATGATGATTCGTTTATTGCTCTGGGATATTTGAAAGGAGTTCATCATATTCAGATATATACTGTAACGTTACTCATAGTACATGCATCTAAAAATGTTACAACAGTTTAGATGAATGGAACTCAGACTGAATTGAA